>NC_133932.1:61504533-61867828 GCF_031877795.1 Strix aluco
CCTTCAGGTTATCATTGGTTCTGGTAGAGGAGATAGATGGCCTGAAGGATAACAGACAATGTGTTATGAAAAACTACTAAGGATGGAGGACAAAGACTAAAACAAAGATACTCATTTCATCCTGTCAAGTCCCAGAGATGTCTCACTGGGTGATAGCAGGAATATATAATGAAATTACATGTTGCTGTCTTTTAATAAAATAACCAACTACAGCTTCATGACTGTCTCACCGTCTGTGATGAAGATCTCCTGAGTTCCCTCCAATGGAGAGGTCCATATTCCACAAAGGGTCCTGGTATGGTGAGCATATGCTTCTGGTGAGCATTTTCTGCTCAAAATGATGTTGAAAAATCAGAGTCAGAGGAACATTTTTACCTCATGAGATGTTGAGACGGACAGATGGACAGAAGTACCTTTTCAGAATCTGAATGGCACTTCCTGGATGGCAGATCTAGCTGGGATGAAATCTCTGTTGAGATATAGTCCAACTGGTCAGGAAATGGTCTTGTACATTGTTTTATTTATAAGTAGAATTCAATCACTTTTTTAAAAAAAAAAAAAACACCAAGAAGAAAAACACTTTCAGTACAGAATTTTAATCAATAAAAGGATGGAGGGATAGATCTGTCTTTAATTTTTAATTTTTGTACATTACAACAAATAAACTCAAATTCTTTTAAAATTAGGTATAAAACCCAACACATCTCTTTTGTAAGCCAGGAAGGTGGAAGTAATGTTTTTCATCCTGTGGAAAATAAGCTATTGTACCAGCACTTCAGATCTCAACAGAATTCTGTTTTTCTTTTAATATATTTCTAAAAATATATATTTTCATGGATCATTGATTTCCAATTCCCTTCCTTTGACTCTGAATCAGGAAGGAAAAATATTATCTAGATCAACATTGTTTTGATTTAGGATCCTTTTTGGCATACTGCTTTGGGCATGAAAAATTATTTCCTTTTTCTTTCTGCTCATTTTCCCCCTTGTCACAGAAAGGGTCTTAAAAATCTGTCTGATTCATGTTATTCTTCTTCCAAGAGATGGACTTCTGTCTTCCTCAAACCTGCAGCACAATAGCAAATGTACCATAGTTCCAGCCCCAGATGAAATCTAACAAAGACATAGATGTCTTTGCCACCAAACCCAGTGAACTTTCAAACGTGACATTTTCAGGGGATGAATCAGAATCAACAAAGTTAGACTGTTTATGTCTAGAAGTCTTCTGGAGGAAGTCTGGAGGGCTTTTCTCATCTCTCTGTGCAGGGATGAGTCACTAAAGGCAATTACAGTAAAGGCAATCTATTCACATCTACTGTGGATGTTTTTGGGATACAGGGAAAGACAGGTGGAAGGAGGCAGATAACTGTTTGAAAGAAGGAGTGAGAATCCTGGCACTCTGTGGGATATTAATTTTATTAATTGCCTTTGAAGATATTTGGTTAACAAAATCAATTTAATTAATACATAAGGAAATCAATTTACTACAGTTTGCTTCACCATGTGCTGTGGTGTTCCTTTCCCTAGTACTTGATACATGTCTGTGAAATCACTTAGATTATAAACCAATTTACTTTCGTCGGAAAATGATCAAATCCTTAGTGTTTCTACCAATTATGATTATTTCAGTCCTGCTATAGTCAGAGAAGCTTCACATTTCCAGAAATCCTAGGTATAACTTACATCACCAGTGAGCAAAGCTGGAACTACCTTTAGGAGATGCACAGAACAGAGCTGGCACTAAGGAGTAGGACAGGAGATAATATATGCCAAAATTATAAGATTTTAACTTTAAACTGTTACAACAAATGATAAATTCTAAAACTACAATTATTAATATTAGACCTTAACTTTTCACTGGTATTGCATTGTCTTTGTCAGACTAGTGTCAACTAGTGAAATAAGTCTTGGGGAAAAAAATCAGTGGCAAAACGTGGAGATGGCAATCTAAGGCCAGGATATATTCCCTTGTCCTATAGTTCAATAATTAGATAAGTATGCATCAATAATGACCAGGTTGTTCATGCTTTTCACCAGTAAAGTATACAAAATGTGTTGGTAGATCTATATATCTGTATCTCTATACCTATCAGGAAAGGTGATTTGTTCATTGTTGAACTACAGCTGTTAGACTGCATTAGCAACACAAGAGCATTTTGTCATTTTCTCATGCTAATGAAAGTTTTAGAGAGGAAAATGCAGAACAATGTGAAATATCACAGAAAATTTGATGTATGCAAATATAATTATTTACATTGGAATCTGGCCAGACAACATAAGCCCATGTACACAAACACAAGCACAACTCTGTTCAAAGAACAATAACTGAATTTTGAAAAAGTGATAGCTACAGATGAGTTTTTGAAGCTATGACTAACCATCCAGGCTTTATTCTCACAGTTTGTAATTTGTCTAAAACTCTGACTTGATTTATAACCTGATTATTTATTCATACCCTTTCATTAACTGATGTGCAATTTGCCATTACATTCATAAACCTTTTCTGACATTGATTTACTATTCAGCAAAGTAGTGATTGAACAAAGCTAAACTAAACTAAAGTTGAATAATGCTTGAGAAATGACACCTCGGAGAATTCTGGAAACAAAGAGCTGAACCTTTCCAGGGAAAAACTTGTAGTGGGTGAGGGCTAACTCCTTCAGAGCTGTTGCAATACACCATGACCAAGAACCTACTGTTTGGTGTGCTCAGTTCTGGACTCAGTACAAGAGAGACATGGACACACTAGAGAGAGTCTAACAAAGGACCACAAAGATGATTAAGAGACTGGAGCACCTCAAATATGAGGAAAGGCTGAGAGAACCGGGATTGTTCAGCCTAGAGAATAGAGGGCTCAGGGGGAATCTTATTAAATGGAAGTAAATACCTGAAGGAAAGGTGCAAAGAGGATGGAGCTAGGCTCTTCACAGTGGTGCCCAGTGACAGGACCAGAGGAAATAGGCACAAACTGAAACACAGGATATTCTGTCTGAACATCAGAAAAGACTTTTTTGCTGTGAGGGTGACTGGACACTGGCAGAGGTTGCCCAGGGAGGTTGTGCAGTCTCCCTCCTTGGAGATATTAGAAAGCTGTCTGGACACAGTCCTGAGCAACTGGCTCTGTGTGTCTCTGCCTGAGGAGGGGAATTGGACAAGATGACCTTCATAGGTGCTTTCCAAACTCAACTGTCCTGTGATTCTGTGATTGGTGTCCTAAAACACATAAAACACAGGTAAAAAAAAAAAAAAAGAAACATAATGTTTTAATAGTTCGCTACAGCATGCATAAGAGTAGAGTTTCCTTCATGAATCAGATATTATGATACCGAGTCAGACCAAGGAAGGTCTTAGGCAGACTCATACAATGTCAGAAAAAAGAAGGGCATGAAACTGAGACACTAATGGGGGCAAACTATAGAAGAGAATAGTTCCTGGATGCTTGCATTCAGCTAGCTTGTGAAGCAGGACCATGCTAAATTGACTTCATGTCTTAGATGCAAAAATAGGTTTAGTACCCATCTTCACAAGCTTAGTGCTAAGGATAAACACACCATGTATCTTCAATCAACATACACAAGAGTAACAGGATCCAGAAAGCAGCTGTTTCTAATTATCTGTCATCTGAAGAGCCTACTGAAATGGCATGCACACACCTAGCATACATCAGCAGAATCACCAACAAAATGGAGTTTTCTTTCAAAACAGAGATTGTGGTGTTATATATCCCTTATTTTTTACAAAATAATGGTCTGAGTGCTTACCCAGAAAGTCAAAAACTTGAATCTATCACTATCCTTAACTTGAGGAGCTCCATGCCCATTTTTTTCACTTCCTACCAGAGGTGTCTGTCAACAAGACTAGTCTGAATGAAGACACTTCTCAAACCTTCTGTTGAAACCCAGTCCATTGTGTGAAGAATTCAATGAAAATGACAACTGGAAAATTACAGTAAGGGTGGGATTCAGATAAGGTGTCCATGATGTAGGTATCTCCATGTGCATGAGGCTGTTAAATCAATGGCACCCAGGGAGCTCTCCAGCTGACCACGAGTACGTACCTGCTTTAGCATGATCTGAATAACTCTGCATAACAATGGGATCTCCCCTGAGTTTAATGAGATTCAAGAGCTTGGTATTTAATTTTCCCCTTAAGATTTTTAGTTTCAGACCTTCTGCATCAAAAGTATGACTGGGCAAAAGTTCATACATATGCAAATTCTCATGGCTGGCAGTGAAGCTCCACAAATGCCCTTATTCATGAATAATAAGATTGTGAGGAGAAAGGGGGGAAAGGCTACAAAAACAACAGGAAAAATAGAGAATAAGTACACAAGAATAATTACAAGAGTATGACGTATATGACTTCTCAAGCAGGGCAGCTGGCACAGAGTAACCCTCCTGCATAATTCTCTGACCGCAGAGAAAATTTCAATGAATGTCTTTGACTCACTGCTCTACAATTCCACTAAGAAATGGGGCTTCAGCAGGTATCTGAAGCAGAATTAGGGAGTACCTGCCATGCAGAAGGGAAATTTTATATGAAAAGTGGTATGAAAAAAGGTGAAAAGGTGAGGGGGATGACAGGCAGAAGTCTGGGTGGTCAGGGTGATATTACCAATTGTGAACAGTCCTTACATAATTGTTTCAGTTTCCTTAAGAGAAAGTAATTTCTTCTTCCACTGCAGTGAACAACAAAACCTAACAACCTTTTCAGAAAAAAAAAAATTTAAATAGTTCAGTACATTCAAAGAGACAGAAGCTGTAGGGAATATTAGGTTTTCCAACCACTTAGACATTCACTGTCACTCACACTCACTTTTTTGGTTAATACCAGCTGAAGCGCATGACAAGTAATTGCTGGCTGCTAGTACTGAGCTGTTCTGTGAGTTAACACAGCAGGAAAAGTAGCCTGGTTCATTGAGAAGATAACCTGAAATTGAAAGCAGGGAGTTAGAGTTCAGTACGTGAATTTGGAGCACACAGAAGGTAATATTGCCTGATGGCAGGATAACATGCTAACTCTAATGCACTGTCCAAGTCATTAATGGGTTCATTGATTCTAAGGCTAGAGAGGACCATTACACCTTCTAGTCTCACTTGATACAAAACATAGTCTACAAAATCTTCCAGAAAGTCAAGTCTTACTTTGAAGGCATCATGGGAGGGAACCATTCACTGTCCTTAGAGCTTGTTTCAGTTGTTAATCACGCTAGTGAATTTTTAAAAATGAGCCTGCCAATTCTCAAGAGTGTTGCTGGTTTTTTTCAATGCCTTTCATTTCTAGGTGGGCAGTTCTTACTGCCTGACATTTTTTCCTTACCAAATATTGATTTAATAGAACTAATGCAACTTGCAGTCTTTTTTTTCAACACCTGATAGGTGTGTCATTTACACCTTCATTCTGGCTTTCTCCAGTTTTGCAAGTCTCTTTTACGGGATTATGACACTACACCCATATGTGGTCTTCCAGCATCAGCCTTACAAATGTAGAGGTAGGATCTCACTAATATACTTATTTCTTTTCTCTTCATACATCCAAAGAACTACATTTTTTCAATAACAACGCACCTGGCTGTACTTATACTGAATTCCATTCCTAGTCCCCTCTTCACCCATAAGAGAGAACTCTTATGAAACACATGAGTTTCTTCTAAAAGGAATTGTAACAGGCAGGGGATCTAAATATATCTGGGTTTCATCAAAGGTCACAGTCAAGATATGGTCAAGTCATGTTTCCCAGGACAAGGACTGTAAAGGCTGTAAAACCAAGACTATAGGTTCATACCATTCCATAAAACCAAGGCAATTTTGATTGCCTCACTTTGGCTGGAGTTTGGTTTCAGAGTCTGAACTTTTCTTAAAAGAAACTGAAAGGAAGACAGACACATCAGGCCTTCAGGGTGACCTTTTGGATATTGATTATTGCTGTAGATGCCATAAGAAAAGCTATTATCTGTTGGAGGGCTGGTAAGAAAGGAAACATCCAGAGTGAGACTCATCTGACCTTACTACATCTACATCTGAGCTAGGCTCCCTTTCAAGTCAGTAGAAAGAAAGTGGCACTTTTTCTGTGCAATACATCTAACCTGTCTTAAATACCTCTTTAATATACTTGAAAATCTCCCTTCACTTACTATAAAGGGAACGAAGGTTAGGTAACTCAAATACAGACATAAGATTTCAGACTGATGAGCCCTGCTACAAGTAATTGACCCTGACCAACTTTCTTTACCTATTTTCATCACCTTGAGGGCATGCAATTATATTCTGGGAGGAAAGGAAAATGAAAGTGAAAGATCATGGTAGGAGGTGTTAAATTCTGACACCCCTTGAAGTATGATGTCTTCGAAATGTATTTCTTTCCCTATTCTGACTTGGGGGAAAAAAATGCTGTACATGTTATGCTGCTAAAAAGTGTCAAGTATGTAACTTTTCTACATTATAATTTTTGTGGAAAAGAAAAGGTGGGAATGATGCTAATTTCCATTGCTGAAAGTTGTTTGATTTTAAATTTTACATGTCCTGTAACCCATGGCTCTATCCTCAATTCATCCTAAGATCCTATAAACTACTCTTTAACGCATCTTATATGTTCAGGAGAAGGTGAAAAAAGGGTTGATAATTTATTTGATCCAGAATGCAAGATATGTGTTGAGTTCTTCACTTAAATAACTGTGCCCTTGATTTCTTTTGGGCTTTAACTCTAGTCTATGACAGGCAGAGGAAAATTAAACTTTCCTGGAGAAAGTACTTTTTCTACTAATGTTAAAATTCTCTTGAACTGTGAATAGCTGATTAGCCATATGTCTTGAAAGCCTACCTGGCACAAATATTCTCATGTTTGATCAGAGTTCAACCACCACACACACACTGCAAAAGACCCTAAAATATTTAAATGTGTTTCCTAGCACCTGCTTGTATATTTTTTGCCCACAACATGTTATATGGAAGATAAAGTACAAACATATGCTGACTATTTTTTGGCATTTGTCAAAGTCACCAGCAACTCACTTCCAGAGGGTTAGAATATACAAATAATCACTTTTATTCGTATTATGTTCCCTATATTTTAGGCTAAGTTTTGCTTGTTATAAACTATTTATTGGTTCCAGCAGGCATGATGGCAGAAATGCAGCAGTCAGAACACTCAGATCTGTGTAAACTGGCATTAAGTCTGGACTACTACAAAATCCCCCAAATTTTTAGTTTAAAAAAATTCACAGTCCCAGCTTTTTCTGACATTTACAGACATCAGTGTTTAACTTGAGCCTTGTCTCTGGGCTTAGGTGGCCTACATTCCTCCCAGGATTTAGAATCATAGAATCATAGAACGGTTTGGGTTGGAAGGGACCTTTAAAGATCATCTTGTCCAATCTCCCTGCCATGGGCAGGGACACCTTTCACTAGATCACTAGATCAGGTTACTCAAAACCCTGTCCAACCTTACCTTCAACACTTCCGATGATGAGGAATCCACAACTTCTCTGGGCAACCTGTTTGAGTCTCTCACCACCCTCACTGAAAAGAATTTCTTCCTTAATTCCAATCTAAATCTACCCTCTTTCAGTTTAAAACCATCGCCTTTTTCCTGTCACTACATGCCCTGGTAAAAAGTCTCTCTCTATCTTCCTCATAAGACCCTTGAAATACCACAATAAGGTCTCCCCATAACCTTCTGTTCTCCAGGCTGAACAACCCCAACTCTCTCAGCCTTTCCTCACAAGAGATGTGTTCCAGCCCTCTGATCATCTTCATGGCCCTCCTCTGAACCCATTCCAACACGTCCGTGTGTTTTTTGTGCTGGGGAACCCAGAGCTGGACACAGTACTCCAGGTGGAGACTCATGAGAGCAGAGTAGAGGGTCAGAATCACCTCCCTTGACCTGCTGGCCACACTTCTCTTGATGCAGCCCAGGATATGGTTGGCTTTCTGGGCTGTGAGCACACATTGCTGGCTCATAGGCAGTTTTTCATCCACCAATACCCCCAAGTCCTTCTCCTCGGGGCTGCTGTCAATCCATTCTTTGCCCAACCTGTATTTGTTCTTGGGATTGCCTTGACCCATGTGCAGAACCTTGCATTTGGCCTTGTTGAACTTCATGAGATTTGCATGGGCCCACCTCTCAAGCCTGTCAAGGTCCCTCTGGATGGTATCTCTTCCATCCAGCATGTCAACCACACCACACAGTTTGGTGTGGTGCTGAGGGTGCACTCAATCTCACTGTCTATGTCACTGATGAAGATGTTAAATAGTACTGGTCCCAGTATGGACCCTTGAGGGACACCACTCGTTACTGGTTTCCACCTGGACATTGAGCCACTGACTATAACTTTTTAGACACAGTCATCCAGACAATTATCCATTCCATTCACCAAACCCATATTTCTCTAATTTAGAATGTTGTGTGGGACCATATCAAAGGCCTTACAGAAGTTCAGGTAGATGATATCTGTAACTCTTCCCTTGTCTAGTGATGCAGTCACTCCATCGTAGATGGCCACTAGTTTAGTCAGGCACGATCTGCCCTTGGTGAAGCCATGTTGTCTGTCTCTAATTACCTCCCTGTCTTCTATATGTTTCGACACATCTTCCAGGATGATCTGCTCCATGATCTTACTGGGCTTTGAGTTGAGGTTGACTAGTTGGTAGTTCCTAATGTCCTCCTTTTTACTGTTTTTAAAAGTTGATGTGGTGTTTCCCTTTTTCCAGTCACTGGGTACTTTGACTGACTACCATGACTCTTCAAATATGATAGAGAGTGGCTTGGCAACCACATTAGACAAGTCCCTCAGGACCCTGGAATACATCTTGTTAGGTCCCATGGACTTGTGTATGTTGACATTCCTCAGGTGGTCTTGAAACTTGTCTTCTACAATGGAACGGACTTCATTCCCCTAGTCCCTGACTTGAGGTTCAGGGGTTTGAGATATTTGGGAAGAGAAATTACCATCAAAAACTGAGGCAAAACCATTGTTGAGTACCTTAGTCTTCTTCATGTCAGTTGTCACTAGTTTCTCAAAGACAGCTCTGTGCAGTCAATCCATTCTTTTACATAAAGGGCAACCTCCCTGACCCACCTTCCTTGACTGTCCCTTCTGAACAGTTCTTAACCTGCAGTCTGGTAATCTCTCATGTGAAAAGCCATTTCCACTTTGCCATGGGTTACAGACTACATTCCTCGTTGCATATTCAGAACTTGGGCAAACTCCATTAGTTAAATGTGATCTGTACAATCCCATTTTCAGGTGATCTGACTCATGAGACAAACCTGTGTCTCTCTAACCATAGTCCATATGAGAGTAACTTTGATAAAATAATTCCTCTTCATGCACCTAAAAATCCCAAAGAATCAAAGGAAAATCCTCCTGGAAAGGAGCTCATGGGATAATACAATCTTTTCTTTAGCTCAAGGAAAAGCAACCATATTTAAGTTAGTCCTAACATATGCTTGCAATAAAACAAACAAAATATTGCTAAGCAAATTCAATACTTAAGAGGCTTCATGCAGGCAGCTGTTACATCTCAGTGACTGTTTTCTATTTATTGCCTTATTAGAAAGGAGCCCCACTGTGTAATCTTTTGTTTTGATAACCAGTTTTGCAGTAGAAATCAACTTTTTGTTTCTCATGCACTGTTCAAACATGCCTTTTCAGAATAGTTTTGAATTTCACTCATTTCAAGGTGTTTTGCTAAGCAATCTAAAGAATATTCATTATTAAATTTGGATGAGTAGCATGTTTGATAGCATGCTGTTTCAGAAGTGATTTTGGTTGTTTGATTGTATATCCTCAGGCCACTTGGTAGCAGAAAGTGGTTTCTCCATTGGAATCAAATTGAAAAATAAGATTTCTTTATTCCTGTATATATTCATGACTCAGAGCATTGAATAAACTGCATTACAAGTTTACACCTCTTAAGATATTGTTCTCTAAAGAAAATTAGACTCTGTTTTCTGACAGTAGCAATAGTCTATTTAAAACTTGTTCACTGACACCTGTTTTACTGTATGGTACACAGTGTTTTCTCAGACAGAAAAGTGGAAGGACTTGATCACAACTTGCCTCCAAAATATTTTTGAGCTTCATCAAACTGCTGTGCTTGGTGCAAGATGAGAAGACTGGCTGAAAAGACTTTCTGGAGGTGCACCTGTTTCCATCTTTGTGACTGAGGACTGAGCCTGGTGCCATTACAGAAAGTTATTTTCAGAGTTTCTGGCAAATAAAGCAGTTTGAAGCCATAGATGTTTTCTTTTGGCTTTCCACCATTCTTGTTCCCCATGGCTGTGGCACTTCATCCAGGCCCTTCTGCAAAGGTTGCAACACGCTCTATCAGTTGGAGACAGCCTCTCAGAGCAGAAAATATGTCCCTGCTTTCATCAGTCTGCTGAAATGAATCTGAGACAAACTGTTTGACAGCATATGGCTCTGTTTGGGCACTTCAAAGATCTCGAGGTCCATTAGATCTTGGACCACCTGCTCTGTGGGGTATGAAAGCTGGAGCTGGCATGCAGCAGCAAACCTCACGCTGCTGAACCAGTTCTTCAGCCCTCAGTTTGGAAGATATAAAACCAAATGCCAGTGCTACCTGTAAGAGCTGGGTGTTACCTGAAGCCAGGGGTCATCTTGCAAAGACAAGCCTGCTCCTTGGATTAAGCTCACCAAAGAAAATTTCTCCCAGAATCTTGTTGCTCTCAGGTACATGGTTGCAGGCTCCCAAAAGACTACCCTGTGTCTCTCACTTTGTTTGCATTCAGTCTCTTTTTGGAAATAAGAACATGGTTAAATGAGTTAAATTATTCTGGACTCACTTGAAAAATGAGACAAGCTTGAAAAAACAAAAATAACATGTTTATTCTTGCAAAACAAAGGGGGAAGTCTTAATTAACAGGTTATATACTCAACTGAAAATCTCAGCAGCTAAATATAATAAGCTCTAAAATTAAATTATACCTAAGAAGGTGGTTCCTAAATAGTAGTTTTAGTGTCTCAGTTATGTAAGGGACATGTCCTAGGGTGTGAAATGATACTAATTATCTCCTACTTTCACCTTGGGGAGCTCATAACACTGAGGTGCTTTCTAAGCATATTTCTTCCCTCCCTTTTGCTTACCATACGATCTGTTTCTGCCCTTTTCTTTAAAACTTCCCTCTTGGTTATTTTAGCCAATACAGATTCAGTTTGTGGGGTGAGATCACATACAGTAGTAGTGCTGTTTCTTTTCTGTACCTTTTTTTTGGATACCAAATGTACAGTGAGATTGTTTAGTTCCCTGGTGTTCCTTCAAAGTAAATACCGACCTGTGTACCTTAAACAGATCAGTCCCTTTCTTAAACAGAGCAGTCCCTCTAGCTGATAGAACTTCTTCCCAGTTAAAGCATGTTCAAAGCTGTTACAGCTCTTTACAGAGATACATAAGGAGTATCCTATATAATTTCTTTATATATCTCAAGAAACATTTCATATTATCAAATTCAGACATCCTCTCCAGCTTACCTCCAGCTTCTCAGGGAGAGTGGACATGTTAGGCTAAATAGTACAGTTGACAGACTGTGTAGAAGGGGTTATGCCTTCCTCACTTCTCAT
Organism: Strix aluco; assembly: GCF_031877795.1. Lineage (NCBI taxonomy): Eukaryota > Metazoa > Chordata > Aves > Strigiformes > Strigidae > Strix > Strix aluco. The sequence continues at coordinate 61,516,115 of NC_133932.1, forward strand.
CCGTTTCAGCATTCAGCATCAACTGATACAGATATAAAAACTGAATGCCTGCTAATAAACTAATAAATAATGAAATAATATTATAAAATGATAAACTAGTTTTGAAGGGGGAAAGGTGTAAAGCCAGGCTCACTAGAGATAAACCTGGGTGCGGCACACAAACGTTTGAAGGACAGTTTGCTACTGAGGTTCTTCAGTCTCCTCCATGATGTGCTTAGCACACTGGGGAGCACATTTGAATGTGAGTCAAATAAGGGAAAAATGCACCAATAAGTTTAATTCATGATTGTGGGATGTCCGATATCTCTGTCTTACTATGTTAGCTGTTCTTGAGGCCTTAGAAAATTACTTGTGAGAATATTAGCAAGACTACTTGGTTTCCAAAGCTCCCACTGTGTGACAAAACAAATATCATGTGAATAGGTGGTGCCCAGTCAAATAATCCCGGTTAAAGAATTATTAAAGAAAGTATTGCAAGTGATACAGAGGCTATATGTGAATAGTTGTTAAATACATAATTGGAGCAGTTTTACACTGAAGTCTCTTAGGCTTTTTCCAATAAAAATATTTTTTCAATAAACTATTCTAGATTTAATGTTATGAATCTCTTTGGTTTGTAACATTAAAAAAGGAAATAGAAATTTCACTGTCTAAGATGGAGAAAACTCAGAACCTAGATCTATCTGATACTAATAAGTTACCTAAGTTCTTTACTTACTAAACTGGTTTTCTGTTGAGAACTCAATCAAGTTCAGAACCTTTGAGTTTGACATCTGAAATCTTGGCATGGCACATGACCTTCTTGCAGTCACCCAAAGTTACAGCTAAACTGAGTATGTTCTGTGGAATCATCAATAGCTGAGACCACTAACAAAAGACATTGTGTTTCTTTGTTCATGTTAGAAATAAGAACTGCTTGCAATTGAAGTGTGAACCTCTTCTGACTGTCATGGATATTCAATAACACAATTGTAAAATTACTCCATGTGCTTAGAAATGCAGAACAGATAGAAACAAAGACTGTTCTGTGTCAACTTTGTTTTTGTAAGACTCTCTGATGCTAGTCTGATATTAGGGAGAAATTACATGCTGGCATAATTCTACTGATGTCAGTTAAACTCTGCCACTAGAATTTTTGGCCAATGAAGTAATAGATCATTTTTAATATATTTTTGAGTGCTACAATAGCAAAGTTGAAGGCTCACAGGCAATCATTGCACAGTTTCCAACAGCAACAATGATTCATAATAAAGACAAGTAGAATGTAGCAGAGACTGAAATGCAGGATAACAAGCCAGGAAAAAAAAAAAAGGGAAAAAACTTATAGACCAATCTAAATTACATTTCATTGATTAATGACATGTTGTGAATAAAACCGGTTAGTGAAACATAGCAGACAATTATAAATACATCAGGATTAAGAGAGGGCAAATATAAGGTGATATAATAAATCTTTTAATCCTATGCTACATCTTTGGGCTGTAGGCTTATAAAACATACTCAGTGGGATATAAAAAAAAATCATAGGCATGTCTCCTGTGTTCTATTTACAAAATACAATCCATACACTTGCAAACATCGCACGTTTGTGTTTTAATTATCCTGCATTTACCTGGTGTTAACGGGGGGTCATATAAGGTTGACTCCCATGGGAAGGATATAAGATGATATGGAAAACAAGTGGGAAATTTAATCATGCCATGCTCACTGAAACATTCACTTGGTAATTGGTCTGACTGAGCTTGAAGATTATTTTGTAAAGATATACCAGCAGTCACCCCTGGCAAAGTCCCAGATCCATTTACCTGTCTGCCTACCTAATTATTTTTTTAAGTACTCAGTTGATCTTCAGTAAAAGAGTACAATTAACCCCTCTTACTCTGTAAGACAGACTGATTTGTTCATGAGAAAGGAGAGATGTCCAAACTAAGAATTTAATCAAGTACTTGGTTGTGCCAGGCCAGGACACAGTGCATGTACTGCGTGCAGCTCTCACAGAATCCAGCCTGCTCCGCTGCCATCATCAGTCACGCAGGTAGAAATTGCCTCCAATGGTCTGCACATCTTCAAATTAATTGTTTCTTGTCACATTTAAAAGATTTTTCTCAGTACATGTTTCCAGTGCATAGAGCAATCTAGATGTATTTGAGCTTTTTCGTGCACACAAAATAGGAGAGGTGTGATGGTGAGGTGTTCCCAGAGCTTATTTTACCAAGCTGATGCAGCATGGACTTTCCCAGGGCCCCACAAACCCAGATTTCCAGCAAGACAGTTGCCCATGTGTCTGCCTGCCTGCTCTTGAAATGACAGACAAAAAGCAGAATGAACTGTGAGGTCTGACGCTTTAGGGTCTGAAACTTAGCTTGAGGAAAATTTTCAGAGTAAGTGTGTGTGGCAGGGACTCAGAAAGCCCCAGTTTTACAACAGTGCTCTGGGCAAGTTTCCATGGGAGCCCTCACTCTGGTTGACCTGCACTGCCCCCTTTGCAAGTCATCATTCAAAAGGAAGGTTATTTCACAGAATATGCCGCTATTCTTCATCAGATAAATTGCCCTCATTTCAGTTTATTCATAATCTTTAATAATGCAGATGTTTCTCAGCAAGCATTTTTCATACTAACATATTAATCCTGACAATTAAACCAATGGATGAATTAGTCTTGCTTAGTACAGAGACATAAAGGAAATGTTTTTACAGGTCCTGCAAACTAATGATGCCCCTGTCAAAGGATTAATGATAGTGCAAGAAAAATGGGAGCAGGGAGACAGTGATAAGAAAAATTGAGAAGACATCTACATATAGAACTTGTTTTGACTAGGGTTTATAGTAACATAAATAAGTAATCATAAATTTGTATGCTTATTAAAATCTCTCTAAGGAAGTCAGAACTGCTTGTGCAGAATTTTCTATTTCTTAAATTTCAAAATCAAATAAAAAGAAAAAGAAATACAGCAATGAGCAGGACAGTGGTGGATAAACTTTAAAAATATTCCACAGGTAAACAGTACAATAAGTGAGATAAAAACTATCAAATTTGGTAAATTGAATAAATAATTTAAAAACAGTTTGGGAGAATAAGCCACAGCTGCTGGTGTCATCCTGAGTCATATAATGGTTTATTACACAAGTTGCTAGGGCATAGCAGAATGGAGCAGATGTACTGGTAATCCTTGATGTGCAGTGCAAGAAGACCGGAAGAAAGCTCTGGCACAGAAGCATTTTGACACGTAGGAGGAAGACTGAAAGTGCTTGCGAAGAGAAAATACCTTGATACTTAGATCTGCTTTTCCCACAGAGCCTGAACTTAACTGTTGCTATCCATGGGAGGTGCAGCTAGAGCAGGCACCTATTTGCTGGTATCTACTAGGTCCACGCTCATGTCCTGCAAACAGGAGGTCTGGGGGGAATAATAGTAAGTCAGGAGTGCATCACCTTGGTTAAAGCACTGCTAATGCTCATTAGGGAATGAGTGAGCTTCACCTACATGAGTTAAGAGATGCACTGTCCACTCTCATTTCAGCCTTCCTCATCCATCCCCCACCCCTGATGATGAGGATCTTGTGCTTGGGCAGCTGTCTGAGTCCAAGACATATTTGTGAACAGCCACGCACCTGACAGATTCATGGAAGCACACTCAGGCGGGCAGATAATTCAACAAAAATCCTAAGAATGGTGATTTACATTAATTTAAAAAAAACCAAAAACAAAACCAAAAAACATTTCAGTAGAACCATGTTTCATTTTCTCATGAGTTCTTCTCCAACATCACTTTGCAGCAGCAAATAGAAGCAGCCAAATCAGTTGACAAAAGGCTATTTATTCCTACCTGCAAGTCATCTCTCCATCTAATAAAAATATCACATAAGCCTCTGACCTTGTAAGCCTTGTCCTAGGCAGGAACACAGGGAATTCGTACATAAATCATGAACTTCTGTCTCTGAAACCTCTTTCCCATTCTGAAAGATAATTATTAAGGTCAGAAAGCTGGCATGGAAATATCTTATGATTTAGGTTTGGAGAAGTTATAGATGAGTATGAATGGTGGCTTCTGTTATGAAGCCTCAGCTGTTGGTAAGGATCAGTAATAACAAAAGGCACACCAGCTCTGCCTATGCTCCACTGCCAGCTGATTGCATTTCTATGGATGGCTTCCCTTTCCTTAGGCAATGTAAGTGTTCCAGGCAAAAGCTCCATTTCTTGTCTCAATAGAACCATAAGCAATAAAAAGCAAAAATAATAAATAACAAAACATTACTCTCTGTCTTCCTAAAAGTATGCTTCTGGAAAGGAAACAAGTGTTAGTAATTCTATGATCAGCTTTACTGTATTTTTATTGTAAACCTTCTGCTAAAGGCTATGCTAAATTTTCTTGCAGTCTACGTACAGGATGCATATAACCTTAAAACCAGGACTTTCCATTCCTGAAGTTATATGAGGCTTGTCTACCTAACACTTTTCTTATTACTGCAGAGTAAATTAGAATGCAAATTTACAGCATATTAATAACTCAGCATCAAGTCCCCATGTGCACTGTTACCTAATGATGTATGTAATATACATTAGCCTACAGTAAGAATTGAGTCCTTTTTCCTACCATGAAGTGAGAACCAGATTCCCCTAATGCTGAAGCAATAATGTTGTAAGCTGCTGCTGAACCTTAGGAACATTAGAATTGCAGTGAGTGATAATTATAGAACATCTAGGAACTGGTTTGTTAAAATATTTCTATAAGGTATGATTGTTGTGAAGATCTCATATCTTTACTGACAGCCAACGATATTGATTGTATTTGGACATTTAACATTTAGCAAGAATGGCAGAAAATGTATGTGAAGGATATATGAAGCTGTCTTCTGTATATCTACTTGACTATTGCAGCTCCACAGCTCACCAGAACCAGTTTCTTGTCTTTAATTATGGTCTTAATTATAATGAACAAACTGACCTTGGCAAATTGGTTTTTCAAACTTCTATTCCAGTCAGGGATAATAGCCAATAAGACACTCCAAGCACTGACCTTTTTGAGGCCTTTTACAAGATACCCTAATCATGATGGTTTATAAGGTATGTTGTTCCCTTAGAGACAGGATAATGCTTCCCTGCACTTGATGTGCAGTTATGGTCCACACAATGAATCAGCAAAGAGCAGCTATGGATCTCTAAGTTAACACCACAGCTTGTGCACTAAATTCTCCACATTGACAAACCCCAAGATCCCAGGTGAGGTACACAGAACAACTGCAGCACAGCCATAAAATGCAGAGGGATCCTGTTAAGCTACCCAACCTCAATGTCATGATATGAAAGACATCTGTATGTAGTGAAGAGGTGAAAACTTAGCTTGTTTATGTGTCAGATAAGCCTGTTCGACTTCAGATGAATCATTCTTCAAGGGGAATATCCAGGAGATCACCACTTACGAGGGTAAGAATTCCTTATTGAAAATGCTAGCTCAAAGTATATGTTGTTAAAAGGTCTATGTATTATTTCTTTTACTGCCTTCCAGAGTGTTTTATTCTTATGAAGTCCAATTATCTTTTCAGAACAAACCCCTTCAGAAAGTGGAAATAAGCTAGTTATGCAACAGGTTATTTTGCCTTTGTTGACAAAAGGATCCTCTGATGCTTAGACTGACTCTGTTTTAAAAAGAAAAGTCATGTTTACCACTCACACACTTACTGGAATTAAGGGAGGGGGGAACATGACATGTAATAAAGATAAGATGAAAGGGATTTACTGTAGAAGGTACCACATGCAGGAAAGTCTTGCAATGGAGAATGTTTGAGTACTCAGGATGTCAGAGAAGTATTGAAATTAATTCTGAACAAATTCAGCATTTCCATTGGAGAAATACAGGTTTTTAAATTGTCAGTCATTTACTAACCTCTTCTATCAAAATACAAATCCATTTTACAGCTTTGTGATATAGGGTCACTTCTTCAGTTCTTGATGTTAGAAGAGACATCATTCATTGCATATAAGTAAAAACACAGTAAACCAAAAAATCATGTTACTCACAGAATACAGTCATCAGCAAGGTCAGCTCAATGTCAACAACTCAGAATGAAAAAAAAAACCTGGTTAGATGAGGAGTTACAAGAAAATAGTAGCAGAATAATTATTGTACCGGTTACAACAACTATGTATAGTCTCTTCAAAGATGATGGGATATGATATTACATTTATTCCAAAGCCATAGTTGTGCAAGTTCCTGGGTCTTTTGCTTCCCTCCTTCCCAGCGCTGGGGCGGGGGGGGGGGGGGGGGGGGTGGGCGGCAAAGGGAATAAAGGGAATAGTGAGCAGTGTCTTTGCTTATTTTCCCCTTCTCAGCGCTGGGGGACAGGTGGAGAGTGAGTGGCTGTGTGGTGCTCAGTTGCCTTCTGAGCTCAAACCACAAAACATGTATTTCCATCCTTCCTTTTTGAGGGGGAATGAGCAACCATGCAGAGACCCCCTGGCATGCCTGAAGTTGCCATATAGATAAGTAGACAATCAGCAAAGAAAAGTTAAATACAACGTCTTAACTTTAAGAATCTGCAGTGAGATGTGTGGTATCTTGGCTGCCAGAATCAATGAAAGGATGATGGATTGAGTCATATAAATAAATGAGTCTAGGATTTGCTTAGTCAAAACAGCACAGACTGGCTTCATGCCGATGCTGTTGATGTCTGGCCTCTTTAGAAAAAAATATCTGAACTCCCGGTACTACTGAAAAGCACACATTGTTGGGGTTTTCTTTGTGGGTGGGAATTTTACCTACTCATGCCTGGAGAGCTTAAATTCACAGTCCATCTGGAAGAGTAACTTCATAGCAGAAGCTGAATTTGTGCGATGGCATGGGAAGGAAGTCCTGTGTGATGAACATGTTCTGATCTCCTCTTCCTCCTGTGTCAGATGGAGACATCATAGGTATTGGCGAGGAGCAGTACCTTGCATGTCTGACCTCCAGCAAAGCAGGCAGCTTCCTGCATCAGCTCACCACTAACCTTAACAGTAAGGCATCCTTAAGTCATAATAAACAGAGGTGAAGGGACGTCCATTTTCCCTGTTCCTCCAGGAAGATGAATACATAGGTATGCTACTACAGACCTGAGCAGAAGCAATGTGAAAATGCAGTTAAAAGGAAAGACAGAAAGTAGAAGTGCCATTGCAGCCAGTAAGCCTTCTGGGGTGGGTAAGAGAAAACAGTGGCAGGATCATGTGGTACCCATCATGGAAATGCAGGGTTCATCTGATGTGGACAAAGAGCATTCCTGCCTGTACCTGTACTGTTGCACCCTGGACCCAGAGGCAGCCAGTTTTCAGAGATTCAAATCCACATTGTTGCAATGATGCTGTTTACAGCTGGCAAGACAGGAAAACATGCAGGTGGTCTCGCTGTTTTCTTTGCCTCCCAGGTAATAGCTATGTTCTGTGTACAAGCTCAGAAGGACATTTCTATATTAAAAGGAATTTGTGAGTGTGTTAAGAGTTCGAGTAGCTCTGAGACATCTTCTGTGGATGGGATAGCAGAGGTTGGTGCAGTTATAGTGTGGATGGGGAAGTTGCTTTGTGGTGCTGCTCCTTTATCAAGCAATAGCGTACCTCTCAAAAGGCAATGCTAACGAAGAGATAGCAATCCCCTTAATCAACAGACACCTATGAGGTCGCCATAGCTTGAAAAAGTTAGGACAAAATGTATCTCATTCTGGGAGTCGGGAGAATTTATGATAATGCGTCAAAATATCAGTGGTGATATCTGTATTATTTGGAGCTTTTGGAGTAAGTTTCTTCAATCATAAAACTGTGGAGGGTTCTGAGAAACTTGGCTGAGGTTGGAGGGCAGGCAGCAATGCTAAATGCTGATATATACTGTGGCAATGTAGATATCATTTATTTTGTTCCCAAAACTGCAACAGAGATAATACTGTGCATAATTTCAAACATTCTTGAGACCTTACTAAATATTTATGAACAGTTTCATATAGCAGTTTGGTTTAAATTTTCTGCAAAAGTTTGAATTGCATCACAACAAATTCTCTATTTTATTGCATCCAATAACAAAAAGTCCTGGAAATTATTATGGAGCTGATACTTTTGAAAAATTTATATATAAAATACATATACGTATGTATAAAAGACTCTAGCATTAAATCTGTAAACAGCCTATAAAAGGAGACAAATATTTAGACATTACTCATAATAGACTATTCTTGCCAAGCATATACTTTTAATAACTCCATAGACAGTTGCTACTAACTGAACCTTCAAAGGACATTGGATATTCCACGAAAGAAAAATAAAAAGATCTTGTTTGGCAAATGCAGAAAGAAGTAAGATGCATAAAAGATACTTTTTTGTGAAAATCTGCAGCATTCCATTACATGTCTTTTCATCATGAAGATATGTAAAATAAGACCAAAAATAGTGTGACATATGCAACTACATCCCTAAATTGTTTTGTATTTACATTGCCTAAAGAATGCTGTAACAAACTATTATGACATGGAGGAGCTCATAGGAAAATGATCTATGCTGTAGAAAGGATGATAAGCAGCTTGGTTTTCTTTGAAACAGAAAAAGTGTTTATTCAAATTAATTCATCATCAGAGTCAACAGCAGAAATGAAACAACACTTGCACAATACAACTGCAGTAAAAGCAAGCACCACTCAAAACCACCTCTCATTTCTAAAGATCAGGTGGATTACAGCATTTCCTTGCTATTCGATATATTTCTTCATTACCTAACCATCCTTGCTGTCAAGACACATTGGCATTTGATCAATCTCTTGGTTAAAACCAATATTATTAAAACCAATATTATTGCTATTGGATATATTACTTCATTACCTAACCATCCCTGCTGTCAAGACACATTGGCATTTGATCAATCTCTTGGTTAAAACAAATGTTACTTAGGAACCACAGATAACACATTAGCTGCAGCTCACATGGATGACCCTCTGGCTTTGTATGCTTTGGCTTTCTAACCTACACTTTGGCTGTTGGACCTCTTTGTCTAACTACAATGTGTTAATTATCCTTTATTTCTCAGCTCAGTGTTTCTGTTCTGGCACAGGCTGACTTGCTGGGTGGGAAGTGTCTTCCACGTTGCTGTTCCCTCAGGGGGAACTCTGGAGGCCATGCCCACTCTGCCGGAGGGAGCAGGCTGAGGGCTCCCTGAGACCAGTGCCATGCACCTGTGTTGCCAGTTTGCAGCCCACCTTCCATTCTGGAGAGCCCTGAGGGTGCCTGTACTGGGAAGGGCCCAGCTGGCTCAGCCCAGCAAGGGCCAGAGGACAAGCAAGGTGTAGTACAGCAAAGCCTCAGCCGGTCACCTCTGCGGTGGTGGAGAAGGGCTTTGGTGTATGCTTAATGAGTAACAGGGACAATGACTTTTGCCATGTTGTGCTACTGTGCGGATTCAAGACTGAGGCCCCTTTCAAATGTTTAATTTGAATAAGATGTATATTTGGGATAATACTGACAAACAGATCTTTCAGAGGATCTTTTGACCAGTATGACCAGTTTCCTGTCAGCCGTAACATCCTGCTTATATAATTTCTTTCATAAACACATCAGCTTCATTTTAACACTACTTGGTTATCTTTCGAAAGCTGCTCCAGGAACTTAACCCTCTGGTACATGGAAACTCTCTTCACATATCCAGGTTTTGTTTTTTTTCCCACAACAACTGTGTTGCATTGTTGTCAACTTTTTCCTTTGGTTTAAATATGTCTCCATCCTCCATGATATATCATATTCACTTCCCAGGTCACAGGTATACATGTCCCCATCAATACCAGCACTCTGTCTCTGCTGTCCCTCCTCCTGCCTTCATCCATTGTTATATCCATTTCCACTAAATTTTCCTCTTCCTGTACTCCCATTCTCCAATAATTTAAGTGGAAGTAATTTATTGGAAAAAGCCCTCTTCCCCTGAAACCTTTCCCTTGGAGAAACACACCCCAACCCCCATGCCATAAGTCTTTGAAACAGGGAAAGTTTGGGGCCATGGACGTGGGTGACGTGAGTGTGAGGGTGTCTGTGGAAAGTCAGGCTCCCCCCTCTGTAGACTGCAGCAACACAACAGGCTGGAGTCTAGCTGCAAGTCAAGAGAATAAGGGTCATTCAACCTGCAAAATGCAGCCCCACAGAAGGAGGGGATAGTGGCAAGTGCAGGACAGCATCAGGTGCACAGGCAGCAGAGCTAAGGCTTTTCATCATTGGGTCATTTTGGTGCCCTTAGCCATCTGCTTCTATGGTGACCACCTACTCTGCTTAAAACATATCCTGACTACAGGCAGAAACTTCAGAAAAACAACTCTGACCCCCAGTGAACAAGGACTGATGCCTTCTCATCAAGGACTAATTGTTTAGGACTTTCCTATTCTCTGCTCTCTGTTTACTGACCCTTCTGGTCACTGTATCTTCTTTTTAATATTCACAATAACTATAAAATCATACCCCTGGATCTTCCCATGATGTCTAGTGCCGCTTTCAAATCCCACAAAAGAACTATGCTACAGATTTAACTTCAAGCTTGTAACTACTGCCGTGTATAAATCATACCTGATACTGGCAACACAGTTTTCCTTTCTCCTCATAGCAGTATAATATTTTTATTAGTGAATGTAAATCTAGATGACACAGGGGCTTGATCTCCCATCCTACTGGTGTTCTTATACCATTAATGCTCTTACTTTTATTGGATATGTCAGAGTTCTCTTTTAGTGTTTTTTATTGAGGCTGATTCAGTATTCACTGGGCAAGAGAGAGTCTGATTTTACAACATATTCCCAGGACAGCCAGGCCTTTTGAACCCATGCCATGTACTCAAATCCTCACCTAGCAGACAACTATATAGTCATCTTCTGTTCTGCTTTCCTGCATCTTCCCAAATAAAGATACCAATCGCTCTGCTCTCAGATTTTGATTATTTGCCACTTCCTCAAAATTCTGGGACTTCCTATTTCCAAATTTTCACCTGCACCTTTACAAGGAAGCACAGATGTTGCTGACAAGTGAGTTCTTGTAGCTAACCATGCATCCAAGCTGACCCACACAAAATAAAATTGCCACATTTTAATTGGCACACAGTAGCCCACTTCCACCTGAGACAGCATCTTCCAGTCCCTCATGTTTGCCCACTTATTTCCATACATGTGGATTTTGAAGCTGTGGCCATCCTCAGTTTGAGGCATTAATACTGAAATCTGTGCACTCCAGAAAAAAATACAGTGTTGATAAGAGGACAGTATTAAATCATTTCTTTGCTAAAAAATAAAAGTAACAAAGCCAAAAGCTCAACCCTTCTCACATTTGTTTAATTTCTACTTAGCAGGATGCATAGCTATGCTGCAATACCACTGCTGTGACTGTGAAAATATAAAGCTGTCACCCAGCTCCACATTTAGCAAAGAGATCTTATAGCATTCCCACAACATAAGCAGCAACTTAGCACCTGCCAAGTCACAGCATCAGCCTCGGTGTGATGAGCATCACCTGTTTTAAATAGTCAATAGGGGGCCCCATATAATTTTGCAAGCAATTTTCTGCTGAATTACTCTTAAGCAAAGCTCCAAGGAATGGTGAGAGCACATGTGAAAATGTGTTTCCATTGGTTTTGGGGTGCCAAAGATCCTTCTCCCAAACTTCTCTTCTGAAATCTGTGTTTAATTCAAACTTCCTGGGAGCTACGTGTGATTTTGTTGCACACCGTGACAACCCAAGCAACCTCAGCAGATGACAAAGGTCATTCTGGAGGGCACCGTGACGGTCCAAGTATCAAAGCTATTGGAAGGACAGCACCCTAGTTCTGTTGGATATATCGCTATGTCTTGTTATTCTCTGGATAGAGTCTTTCCTTCACCGTTGCAAAAGGAAGACATATTTTCCAATCCATTGATAAGCAGTCAGTTCATTGAACTTCCTAAGCCAAAGGACAGTTTCATCTCCTCTGCAGAGACTTGAGTTCCCCTTGACAAACAGAAAGATAAGACTTTTTTTAAGATAGTGGAGAGCATACACTACTTCTTGGGGGTGTCCTTTCACTGCAGGGTTTTAGTGACAGACTGAGGGCACCACACAGGGAAGGAATAAAGAAGACAGTCCACTATAGCTGGTCTGGCACTCCATAACCCAGGAGGTTAAACTAGTATTTTGCCCAGAATTAAAAGTGTTTGGCGGAAATATGTACAACTGCTGAAACCTAAAAAAAATTCCTAGACTTTGATATTTGCATTGTTGCAAGGAAATTCTGATTTTGTAAGCCTCCACTGTCCAATAGACCTCTCAATAGACAGTATTTTTTAATTAATATTAAAGGCAAGAGTGTAGGATAAGGTGAATATTCAGAATAAACAGCAAGCTAGAAATGGTATTCAACTATGCTTATTTTCTCCCAAAAGGAAAAAATTAGTGCCTGCCATATATTTATGTCACCTGCTAACTATGCAGTTACTGGGACTGGGTTAACCTTGGCTTTGTTTCTGTTTCCAAGGGGAAATGGATGTCTAAATCTTAGATGTTTTTCTTGTCTTCTGCATTCTGAATGTTTCATAAAGTGCCCAGTTCTATGTCTGTCTAACAAAATTCTTTCTGCTTCTGATTTATCATAATTTGCCTTTTAATTGGAGAAGTTGCCAAAGTCAATTATTATTGTTGGATATTTGAAATAATTGATCCAGGTTTGTAACAAGTAGGAAAATCTCACCTGAATGTAAAACAAGACACATGCCTGAATTGCTGAATTTCTCTTCAGAACTATTTAACGCTTCAATGGTGACTAAATGTAATGGGCATTCTTGTCTAATTTTCCAAATGGAAAAGGGAAATATTTTTATATTTGTTAAGATATAAAAATTGTGTTTTAAATGTAATAGTTTTTTAATAATAAAAGCAATTTAAAAAAACCCCATAAATCTGAGCCCAAATTTACACAAACAGGAATTAACACAGCCTGTTCCCATCAAAACAATTATTTTTTTCAAGTGAACTGACTGCATCTGGATTTGCAGAATGAATATGAAATTCTGTATCATTCATCAATGTATAGTCTACACCAGGCCTTTTTTGAGGAATAAATCTTATGTGGTTGGGTTAAAACAGTATGATATTTCTTAATCATAGTCATAATTTTGCAAATATATTCACATTGATTAAACAGCTATGTTTAAAAGTCCAGTTCTGTTTGAGTGGATTTTTTTCAGGCTTACCAATGGAAAAATTCATTTCCTTCAGGTCAAGATATGAAATGGCTTTTTGTGTGTCACCTTCATTCCCACATTATAATGTAAAGACCAGGAATTATATCAAACCCCCCTATAAATAAGTAATCAAGAAAAGATAGGGCTTGCTTTGCCTTATTTCCTCATAATATTGATTACGAGACAGAAGTTGTTTTGTAAGCTTTATGGAAGGTCCTATTTGTTTATTTACTTTTTTTGTTTCTTGACCAATGGTGATTGTTCATTACTCAGATTGGTGGGATTTCAGAAATTTCTCAGGAAGTAAAAATACTCATTTTAAAATGAAAATTCAGAACCTTTGCCTTCTCACTTCCAACCTGTATGCAGGAACTGTATTTCACTGCTCCATGAAGATTTGGTTCCCTGAGTGCTTGGGGATGCTGCTTACCAGTGGGGAAGGTGCTGTCAAGGCACTCTGGAAAGCAGCAGACTCTGCCTTCTGCAACGTGCAGAATATACTAAGAGCAGGAAGGCAGGAGTCTTCTGGTGAGCAATGAGCTTACTTGATATTTAAGCTTTAATGAAGTAAAGAGAGATAAAAGCGTTAAAAATCCCTGTGGAAAAAACATAATTTTCAGTCTTTTTCTTCTCACTGTTCCTTCAGCATCAAAAGAAATAGTCATATTTTAATAGCCCTTCTTTAGTGCTTGAAGGTTCTTCCTATCTTGGCAAGATGTTAGCTTTCAAATTTTTCCTGTTTTGGATATCAAATCTTTCAATCTAGATATTTCTCAATTTTTGTGAGTTAATACCCTATATATTTTTAAATATTCTTAAAATCTCTGTCATTGGATATGTTCTCAAAGCTTGTCTTTTCCTGATGTTTATTTAATATGACTGTGATTTTCTCTCCATGACAGCTGCAAAGTCTCTGTGCCCAGCCACCTTAGATGCATAAGTGGCGACTGACAGCTTTGCCTCCTTATATTTTTGTAAAGAATTCAAGGAAGAAGGTGATATGATAATTAAAATCCCCAATTTTGAGTTTCTTATTACTCTTTGTGGAATAATATATCTTGAATGACGGACAAAGCTGGAAGGATGCAGCTGTTAATGACTTAGGCTCTTCAGCAGTGGGGAAGGGAGTTTTAATACCTCACTGCCGACAGATCCGTGGTTCCTAAGTGTCAGTTGTCTTGAGGACTTAAAAAAATTCAGGGTGGAAAAGCCATAGTTAGCCAGCCCTGCTAGAAACAAATGGAAAACAGAAACCAGAAAATTCATATATTCATAATTTTATATGTTTTTGTGGTATAAATTCATAAATTGAATCCCTATTATTAGTACCATCACAGAGTTGCTGAGGGATCTATGAGCAGGGGGGAGAGGAGTTTCCAAATACAGGACATAAACCTTCTTCTGTTACTGCTTTGAGGATGAAATCTCAATCCTTTTGCAATGAACACAAAGAAAAAACTCCACTGACTTCAGCAGAAGACAGAATTCACATCCAGCTCTGCAGATATTGTAAAAACAATAATTAAGACTCACCCCTGTGAAATAAATGAGTGCTATCACTCTCATTTTACAGATGGGAAAACTAAGCCACAAAGAAGCTGTAGGATTTGCTTAGTGTTGCATGCAAAGTTGAGTATAAACCAGGCACTTGCCTCATAATCTCTGTCCTTAATAAGTGGACCACACATCCTTCCTAAATAGAGTTGAATGAAAAATGCTGTCTGGACTCTTTGCAGAATATATGTGCCCAGCAAGTCATATATATGCTGGTGAAAATTCCTCTGTGGCATACAGACCTTGAAACACTTCTGAAATCATAGTAGGATTTATAATACAGATTTTTTTTATCCACAGAATATTTAGGTTTTAAGGAAAGAATTTTCTCTTTAATAAGTAAAAGTCAGATGTGAAAAATGGATATGATGGAGGGAAAGGCGTTTGCCACTGGGAGCTCGGAGAAGGTATGTATAAACACAGTGTTTGAGGAAAAAATTGCTGCCTTTCATCACCAGACAAAACAACACCGAGGTGGCACTGCCATTTGTTATACACTGTTTCCCTGTTTGCTTTACACACCAAAGGTTACCATTCACAGCCCATAGCCAGTAGTGACCACTCTAGAATTCAGCAACTATAAAATTGGTTATGAACTGACTGGAGATTTGCTTTGAACCATGCTGCAGTTTGGCCCATTGAACACAGGTCCCCCTGCTAACTCTAACCTCTTAAGCAATTTCCAGGCCTGTAATTTGCACTTCCTGAGCATGACTATTGGGGTGAGATCAACCTGGCCACACTGTCAGCTGGTAATGCCTGATCCTCCTTGTTTGGATGCAGAACATTTTCTGCAAATTTATAACCAACAGAGGAAAGTAGGAACTTCTAGTTTGCAAGAAATCTTATCCTAAAGGCAATTAAAGACAATTATCCTAAGTCAATTAAAATAGGTCAAATGAATCATACAATAGGATGCTCCTACTTCTCTTGGTATGCAATAGAGGAAGATGAATGTTCATGGCTCAGTTTTGTCAGGTGTTGGAAACCCCAGCCCTGGCAGCTTTGATGAACTATGGCCATCCTTCTTTACAGGAATTAGGTTTCCAATATGTTTTTTATTCCTGACAAATATCATAAAGTTCTGATAAGCAGCTTCTCCTTTCCCTTTCCCATGTGGAGTACTGTCAGACTAGCTCTTGGAAATCTGTAACTCTCTCCTGTACCACTAATGGCGGTCAGTACTCCAGTGACACATTCCTGAATGCATATTCTTTTTATCCTCTCCCAGCAGGGCAATTTCTTTGCACTTCCATCTGCAGAAAAGCGAGATAAGAAATGAGTCAGAAAGATGAGGACATATAGAAAAATGATGAGGCATATAGAAAAAAGGAGTGATAGATGATAGATTAGATAGATAGACAGAGAGAGAGAGAGATAGATAGATAAGAGTCATCTTGCAAGTACTGAACTTCAGCAAGGCTGGTACAACTTTAGTAGGATGCATTTTGAGAAACTTACTAACAGTCATGTCAGTGTGTAGCAATGACAACCTCTAAGTGTGCCTTCCTCCTTTGTCATATTGCAAGGAGACTCATCTCTGCCAATGACCTGGCTAAAAAAGTTGACACATCTTTCATTTCCAAGATAGTCTCATTTCAGTCATCCTGGAGACTCTAATCAAAGATGGCTTGCCAGATTACAACATCTATTTTTTCTAAGTTTAGGACAAGTATTGTTTCCCACTTGACCCATTTCAGGTGTCTTTCTGATTAGAGCTAGCAGGAGAGCAAAATTGTCAATCTGTAGGGAATGCCGTTTTAAAAAGGCATATAAGAGGTTTTGAACTCAATCAAAGTCCTTATCTTTTCATACTGTTTCTTACAAAAACAGCAATTCTGAGAAAGTGTGATTTGAGAATCACTGAAACTGTGTTACCTAAAAGAGAGATGGTCCCTGGACACTTGCACTTTCTAGCACTGGAGCCACCTTGGTAGATCTGCCTGGCAGCCTGCTCGGGACCACTGGTCTCTGGAGCCTGTCACAGCACTTCCACGTTTGCTTTTTTTGCTCTGCAATAAGCCATAGGAAGATCTGACAGCTGGACTGTTTGGACTGTTCAGAAGAGACCAGACAAAGTTACTGCTGAATGACCCTTAACTGTGCTTAAGTAGCAGCTTAATAAGCTGCTGCTAAGAAAGTTGTTTTAATGATATATCTGTTTTGCTCAAAAAAGTCTGCAGCACCTCTGGTACCTGGTACTATAGCAGGGTAACTGAAGAAATCAGAAAGAAATAGTAGTGCTTTGTACTTTTGGTCCAGTTTCCCTCTCTGCAATCAACAGGAGGTTTGTCATGACTTCAAAGGGAGCAGAAACAGGCCCTCTGTTTGAAGTTTAGTTTGCAAGCTTCTGAAGCATGCTACAATGGCTCAAATGCAAGATGAAAATTGAAGGGTAGAAACCTTTAATTAAAAAGAAAATCAACAACCAAAAAATCCCAACTTTAAAGCCATAAAGAAAAGCTTCAGCTCTTAAAGAATATGATCTGAAAATGCTTCAGGGATAAATTACTGTAATTGTTAGCCTTGCACCAATGAGCAGTCGCTTCCATTGGAGAGAAAAATAGAAAGTAAAACAAAAGGAAGGAATTTTCAGCTTGATTGTGTTGATTCATCATCACTTAATGAAAATAGAGAGGAAGGAAAGGAAAAAAAGAAACTTCCTAGCTGCTATAATGCAGATCCACTGTTGGCTTCATCTTCTTTAGATCAGTGCAAAGAAAGAAGAGACTTGTTTGAAGTATGCTGATGAGGGTTCCTCTGCAATAAGCAAGTGTCCCTGCAGGGAGAGAGAATTTCTTGCCTTTCATTATCACAATTCCTTCAAAAAGGAAAATGAGAGGAAGGGAGCCGGTGCTCTGGCACGCTCTTGTATGTTCCTCTGGCCCTCAGCCTTTTTCATGCTGGATTGCTCTGATGGTATGGGGTCTCCTGCTCTCTGCCTGGGTTGGGCTTATGGTTAAGGGAGCACTGCCTGGCTCCTTCAAGATTTTCCTTCTCAGCTGTACCCAGTGGGAGAAGGATTCAGCAGAAAAGGGTGGCCTAAACAAGGGATCTGACAACTGACAAGTGTTGGAAAGATTTAAATACATTTGCACTGCCATTGTCTTCTCAGAGGTTAGTGTATGGGTTTTACATAGGGAAAGACACAAAAATTTGACTGGGATAAATGGTTGATTTTACTGAGGTACTTGCAGGCACTGGTTTTCACATCTTATAGAATGTGTCTCATCTGAAGGGTAAATCTGTTCATAACTACGAGAGGGATGATAAATAGCAACCAAGGTGATAAAACAATTATTGTAATAATTTTCATACCCTTTGTGTTTATTTAAAGGCATATTTAATCATTTTGTAAACTACTGGTGTGTCTGAGATAATAAATACTATATGGAGACAGATAAAGGGACAGTGATGATACACATGTCAACCTACAAAACATACAGCAGTCAGCGTATATGTTAATTGATGAAAACACTCCTATGATGAATCTGAAAATACGCTCTTACAAATAATTTTCCACCGTTCTTGAGAAATGTGTCATAGCTTCCAACATTCCAACTTGTTAAGACATGACAGATGAAGTGTCACTTCATGATTAGTAATAGGAGAGGGCAATGGTTAAGTTAAATAAAGTCTGAACCACCGTTCCTGACGCAAGCCCAATTACTGAGTGTCTGAGAAAGACCGAGGACATATGAGACACCCATCTCCTGTCATTCCCTGTCACATCATCCTTCAAGAAGCCAATCTCCACCTACTCTTCACACTTTCATCATCTGTTTTTAGAGCTGATTCCCCTGCACTTCCCTTTCTTTTTGGTGGCGGTCATGATGACCCTCAGGAAAAACCTCTTCTGGGTGCTGGCCTCCATCAGTTTGGAGTAGATGTCCTTCAGGAGGCTGAAACAATATTATCCTAAAACTACAGGACCCAGCTGCACTGGGAATATGTTTGTGTTGGCAGAAGAAGAGGTAGAGTGGCTGTTCCTGCATGCCCTGGAGTGCATGTACTCTCTGCAACCACAGCTTTCCAAGCCTGTAAATCTGTGTTTGCCCTCAGGACGTGCTAAACAACAGCCCAGTGTGGAGGTTTTCAGAGGCATTTGCTGAGAAGCTGTGGAGAAGAGAAAGGGAGACACATAATGAATTTGCTGTAGAAGATCAACAACATACCTGCTGAACAACTAGCTTACCAGCAAATAGATACATTGAGCAGACCTGAGACAAGGGAAAACTTGAGATTAACCTTTAATGACAAGAAGTAAGGGTGGGAGCATATCTGCTTGCATTTATTTTTTCCTGGTGCAGTATATAGCATGGCCAAGAAAACAGTTCAACCAAAGCTGCCATCCTTAGTACTATGATTTTAAGTTAACAAAAAATTAAAATTGATGTCCTTCTTACTACCTTTCTTCTGAAAAGATCTTTCTCTTCCTTTCACATCATTAAGAAAAAATTTCCAGCTTTCAAAGACTTCATTACCAGACTAATTTTTAATGAATCATTTCCATTTCTTATTCACTACCATCTTGTTAAGAAAATAACATGTAGAAAGACTAAAATTGAGTAAGTTTCTTGCTTCTCTTCCCTCCAAATTTGATGAACATTTTCAAATGCTGTGGAGGTACTCCCAGTTCTCGAAGTAGTTCCCAGCACACGAACACATTTTAAATAGTATAACTGGGAAAGAGAGATCATACCCCATATGATTAAGGGCATCTGCATCTGGCTTTAAGGACTTATTGTAATGAGAGTGGGTTTAAAGTGGTGTCTCATCAATGCTAGTATTTGGAGTTACATAAATAAGCAAACTTCAGCACTTCAGGTGCAGGACAGTCATCTGAAGTGTTGGGAGAACACTGTATTGACTTAAACATTTTCTTTAAAGCCACTCTTTTATAAGTTTGATCAGTAAATCTAATTCCTTCTTTTTCTAGAGCACTTTATCTGTCTCTGGGTCAGACTAATAAATTTATAACTGCTTCTACCCTGTAGTCAGACGGATAAATTTATAATTGCTTTTATGGTGCTCCACTACAGCTATCTCCTGAGAGCATCCTGGTTTCTGCTGGTTTCATAAGCTTCTTTGACTTAGTACTATAGAACGTATGGCTTTTCTGGCAATCAGTACATAGGTTTCTCTTTTCAGAGTAATGTAACCACAGAAATAAAGTTATTGTCATGGTATAATCAGTGTTATGTGACCTTTTTTTTTTATCTGTAAAAAAGACAAACAGTTATTGGCAGAAATATTTAATGTTTTCAGGTATCTGGATGCCTGTCTGGCAAAATAAACACTTAAGCACATTTTGATGTATCGAAATTAATCATATTAATAATGACTGTCACAAATTGTGACATGATTAGGGCAATGGCTGGAAAGAATTTCCCAAATTAAAAACCTTGCTTTGTTAGTTGTTGTCATTACAGTGGTCTTTTATATAGCTGAATTCCTATTCCAGTAGGATTACCACAGATATCATTGTCTCTATGGAATATAATTTTTTTTTTCTCTCCAAGAGCTGAAGCCTTTCTACACATAAGTCTCATCTTCTTTAATCTTATGACTTTTTTTCTGACAGAATGATGTCTGGTTTTGATGTCAACCTATCTTTTACCCATTTCCACGAACATTCAAGTTACTGTCTCCAAACACTACTGTCCTCTACCTGAGCTTGCACAAGGCAGTAGAATCTGATGGGCCTGGTCAGAAATAGCTCATATGAAGGGATTGTGCCTTCATACCCTACCCAGTAACACAAAAGTCAGACTGCCTGTTTTTCATCCTTTGAGTATATTCTCATTCATTCCTTTCAAATTTTTTTTTTCTTGAGTGCTTCTTCCATTTCTGCACAGTCTTATGTATTCTTTACTCTCTCCACCATGAACAGGCCATCAGCCAATTTTGTCTTTCCTAGATTTAGGATAACTTCTAGATTATATTATACCTCTTAATTTATTGTAATAAGCAAATTATATATAGCATCATGTCAATGAATCCTTTCTGTTGTTTCAGAGTTGTAGGCAGTTCATTCCTACATTACTTTAATTTGGTTCTACCTTTTTGTCAGTTAAAATTAATGAAGAACACACCGCTTTCTGCCCCCTGTTAAAACATTTCATTTTATTTCTTTGCGTCTTGTTGCCCTTCAAGACAATAGATCTCACAATATCTCGGGTCTTATTTGAAAACAAAATGGCATTCAGCATGCACAGCAGTCCGACAGTAATAGAGATATTCAGGTTTTTTTCTTACAACACATTCAAATGAGTAATTTCAGACAATGGCATGTAACCTCACTGCAAAACAAAGTCAGGACAGGTGAGCATCCTATTTTTATTATCCAGCTCTTTACTGTTTCTGAAGGTGGTTGAACTTTTTCCAATAAACATTCATTTAAGAGGGCCTTATATTAAAGTAAAACTTTTTTTTTATTTCACATTTTTCCAAGAAAAGGAAAACATGAAAATTGAATTTGTCATCTCAGTCTCTTGCATCGTATTTTTTCAGTAAAGTACTAGAGAAACAGGCAAACAAGGAGGAGGGCAGAAACAGGTGTGGAAAACAAAACAGCTTCTGTAAAATTACAGCTGAAAACTTTTGGCTCTATAAGCAGCTATTTTCCAGACCTGTGGAATAAAGGATCTGAATATTCACAACCATTTTCCTCTGGTTTTTTACTAGATCTAAGAGCTTTCTCTGGACCTTAGGCAATAAAGAGGCATGCTTTATAATCCACTACATTAGTTAATTCTCATTTGTATATAAACAGTTTCATTTATAATAATGTGTATTCCTCAGTCTTTCTAAATGCAAATCATATTTGTTATATAAGAAAAACTCATGCTGCAGTCAAAATGGCCTGAAAGACAGGCCAAGTGTTATTACAAAATTATTCCATTTTCAGTGGAAATTATTATGCCTGGAAAGTCAAAAATAGATTTTGTCAAGAAAATCAGCCCATTCCCAGGTCTGTGACAAAGATATATACTTCCCCTTTTAAAAAACTTTTTTGACTAAATGGTATATGACATTGGTGAGAGATTTAGAAGAAAGACATGGTAAAGTCAAACCAAACTGGCAACTGCAGAGCACTCATGTGCCCTGAAAAGTGAAGAAGGGCACTGAGTTCCCCTAGTCAGCTGCTGGCCTGGAAGTCAGACAATGCTGCCAGTGGGATGTGTTGCCTAAACCAAGTAGCTGTCCTGAGAAGTAGGGCAAATTATCCCATGGTCAGCACTGTGCTAACTCCTCTACCCTTGATGCTGGTGCTGGCACCTGCAGAGCATTGTCCTGCAGAGTGTAGATGCACTATTTACCTTGCAGCTGGCTTGGAAATGCTAACACTATGCTTTTCTGGACTGAATAGGTATGTGTCAACTTACCTGTAGGGCTGTCCACCTTTTGAAATTTGTATATTCAGCCATCTCACTGGAATCCCACAAGCTTGATGTGATACCATAACTCTGGTAAGTCCTAGTTCACTTGAAATTTTATGTATGTTCTAGATTCTTAACATAACTTTCAGCAAAAGTATCACTTGAAAAATGGATGTTGAACCAGAAAGACACAGGCCAAAAATACAGATTTATAGCTCAATGAAAATATTTCAATCAACTCTGTGTTCCTCCTGATAAATATACCTGTCTCGGCAATATTCATACCTTTTCTTAAATTTCATGTTTTGGCTAAGAAGGAGAATGTTATAGCATTTGCATTTGGAAATCTGAGAATATATCTGACACAGGGAGCAGTAGTTCCATCCCACCCAGGTGCTCCTTACTCTTCTTAAGGATGCAGTCTCCTTTCCTTAACACAACCATGACAGGACCAAACAAGCAAAATAAATTTATGTAAAGACATGTTAACAGCACTGTCTACCAACTACTGCATCTGCGGCTTCTAGAAATAACTCCATCTCAATAAGCAACGTGAAACTCTGCAGCTACAGAAATGTGACAGCAGTCGTAATATGTGGAAATTGAGGTATTCTGCCAGGTTTCTTGCAAGGTTTCATGTTGGCCAAGCTGCTCTGCAAGTGTTCTTAGCCAGGAGGACATTGTCCACTGTTGCACATAGGCTGTCAACAGGTGTCAAGTCTGTGATCTCTCCCTTGGCTTATTTACAGGCTGTTATAGTGACAGACTGAGGATGCACAAGCAATTTCTTTTCTCCAGTCTCCTTCACAAGCCAGAAGGACTGTAAGGAGCTTCTGGGGTAACTGTTGACTGCCACTGCAGTTACCTTTCATTTTTCTTTCAGTGAATCTGTATACCACTCTTACATACCAATTCAGTTTTCCAGGCTCTGTGTAAAGCCTCTTCTAAAGAAGGAATGAATCTAGGGTGTTTTTCCCATCTACTTTTTCTACTTGCAAGGTTATAGCAGCTCCTTATCTTGCAGGTTGACATAATTGTGTGTGACACTGGTCTCATCCCTTGACACTTACAAATCCAGCTTTTGCTTTTGTCCTGCTGTTTTCCTCAAGCCACCGAGACCCATTGACTTTATTCATGTGTCTGGATTGATTCTACCTTCCAAAGGAAAAAAAAGTCTGTAAATCAAAACAGTGTTGGGAAGTTCTTGGGAAGAAGCAGAGTGGATGAGAAAGTGACAGCTGTCTAGGGAAGTACATGCAAAAAGGTCCAATGTAATGGCACAAAGAGAAAACATTCTATGCTTTCTCTTTTCTCCCTTGTCACCTGCATGTCTTCCATATAACTAAAGTGCTTTGTGCTCCCTCCCATCAGCATAATAGAGTACAGGTCTGAGAGATGGAGTTATTTAAAACCTTTGAGCCTGAAAGTTCAGTTCATTCTTGTCTGGTTTGGAAAACATATTTTTCAGGAAAGACAGAGAATGTTCCATTCTTACGATAAAAGCAGGAGTCAAGAAGAATATCTGATTCATTGCTGTGAGCTTTCCTTGTCTGATGAGGAAGCATGAGCCACAGAGTGTATGAACAAATTCAGAAAGATAAACTATTCTCCACTCTTTTATAATAGACTATCCTCTGGCTTTAGCATATGGACAGGATATCACACAGAACAACAGTTTCTTATTATAGATTAGGAACAGCACTGAGCCAACTGCAGTTTCAAATCCATCTGCCTATACAAAAATAGTTTCTCACTGGGATCTTCCTTCTAATGCTGAATTATTTCTGCCCACAAACCTCTTCTTCCCAAATGACTTAGGAAACAATGCACTTTTTAAAAAATATAATTAAAAGGAACAGAGAGCTCCCCCTACCTGGTGTCTTTAGAGTGGCCTGGCATTAAGCACAAAGCCCACAGTCCTCCCAGATCCTGCTGGGATAACTTTATAATCCATATCGCCATTGTGTTGATTCAGTATTCTGTGAATATCCATATGCAGTCTTTCTCCTGCAATCAGATTTGCCAGAGCAGACAGTAGTATCTATGCAGAGCCCCTCTGTAGTCTGCATGTTCGGCACTATTGCAAAGATCTGTGGCCTTCCCTGGATCTGCATCCACTGAGCCATTTCCTAGCTTTCCATTGTTCCCTATCCAAGACTTCTGTTTCTAAGGAAAAAAATAACTTTGTTGTTTTTTTGGTGGTTTTTTTTTCACCAATCTGACTGCCTATTATTTTTCCCAGCTTCCCTGTTATTCTTCCCAGTCAGCTGGTTTTCCTACTCAGAATTCTTTTTTGCACAATAAAAAAAATAAATCTGCCATTTTTTTCAATCTTGTTTAATTCACATCAGCTCAAAACTAACTAAATTTTCTTGCAACAGAAAGAGGACTTCTTCTGAAATTTGTATTCAGTTGAAACATTCCTTCCCCCAACTGCCTGATGAAAATATTACCCTTAGTTGAAAAAGGGGATGAGGTGTGGGATTAGGTAGTTTAACATGAGTGCTTTCTCTGTTGCATTTTGAATTCAACACTGTGGCTCAGACATTGTGCCACAGCACTCACAGGAGCCCAGCTCTCATCTCCCTGTCTTAGCTGTGTATTGGTTTAACTCCATGCAAGTCTATGAGGTTACACCAATAAAAATTTGGGATGACAGATTGGAGAATCAGCTTTATATTAATTTTATTTTTGCAAAGACAAATCTTTTTCTAACTCAGTTCAAAGCATTCAGAATTGTTTCTAGCTATTCTCCAAAACTATTCTCTTCAATTTAGAGCTGGTCACTGAAGTACCAGAATCAGGGTACCTTGTATACAGCTCAGCCACTTCTGTGCTCCTGCAGCATTTTAGTGAAATGTCTATGGTACATCACTTTCAGAATGGCAAAAAGCCTTTTAGACAGACAGAAATGGAGCTGTATGAACTGAAGTGGCTGTATGAAGTTTCTTACTCATAGGCAAGGAACTAGTGGGAAATTGAGATTGAAACCAAATACTACATTAACAAGTTAACAACCTATGTAAATCATAGCTGATCATCACCTATTTACTTGAGAGTATCTATTAAAAAATACTCAGAGTTTCAAAAAAAATGTTAGAGATGAATGAGAGGCTCAGAGTGCTTTTTTGGTAATTAAATCATTGTCTAGATACACTTTACAGATACATCAAAGAAGGATGTGATTCATGTTTTCCATTAGCTGTTGAAATGGTTCTTCGTCATTGACAGGAAAACTTGTGAGTAAATAAAGGTAAATTGCTGAAGACTGTATCTCACTTCACTCTTCGCTGGGTAAAAAACTGGCTGGATGGCCAAGCCTAAAGAGTTGTGGTGAATGGAGTTAAATCCAGTTGGTGGCCGGCCACAAGTGGTGTTCCCCAGGGCTCAGTATTGGGGCCAGTTCTGTTTAGTATCTTTATTAGTGATCTGGATGAGGGATCAAGTGCACTCTCAGTTAAGTTTGCAGACAACACCAAGCTGGGAAGGAGTGTTGATTTGCTTGAGAGTAGAAAGGCTCTACAGAGGGATCTGGACAAGCTGGATAGATGGGCCAAGGCCAATTGCATGAGGTTCAACAAGGGTCAGTGCCGGGTCCTGCACTTGGGTTGCAACAACCCCATGTAGCACTACAGGCTTGGGGAAGAGTAGCTGGAAAGCTGCCTGGCGGCGAAAGAGCTGGGTGTGTTGGTCAACAGCTGGCTCAATATGAGCCATCAGTGTGCCCAGGTGGCCCAGAAGGCCCATAGCATCCTGGCTTGTATCAGAAACAGTGTGGCCAGCAGGACTTAGGGAAGTGATTGTCCCCCATGTACTCAACACTGGTGAAGCTGCACCTCAAATACTGTGTTCAGTTTTGGCCACTCACTACGAGAAAGACATTGAGGTGCTGGAGCTTGTCCAAAGAAGAGCAACGAGGATGGTGAAGGGTCTAGAGAGCAAGTCTCATGAGGAGCATCTGAGGAAAATGGGGTTGTTTAGCCTGGAGAAAAGGAGGTTCAGGGGAGACCTTGTTGCTCTCTACAACTATACCTGAAAGGAGGTTGTAGCAAGGTGGGTATCGGTCTTGTTTGCCAAGTAACAAGTAATGGAACGAAAGGAAATGGCCTCAAGTTGCACCAGGAGAGGTTTAGATTGGATATTAGAAAAAAATTTTTCACCAGAAGGGTTGTGAACAGGCTGTCCGGGGAAGTGATTGAGTCACCAACCCTGGGAGTATTTAAAAGACCTGTAGGAGTGGTGCTTAGGGTCATGGTTTAGTTGTGGACGTGGCAGTGCTAGGTTAAGCGTTGGACTTGATGACGTTAAAGGCTTATTCCAACCTAAACAATTCTATGATTCTATGATTATGTTTGAGTGCAATAGTGATTTACTTAAGGTTAAATTATGCTGTTGTGTCAGGAGCAATAAGAAAGCCTCAGAGCTGATCATGCTGACATTCCTTCAGGTAGAAAGTAGTTTCTGGACACCAAAGTGGTAGCGTACGTGACCTATGTTGCTCCTCTCAAGAAAGATGCAAGCAATACATGGCTTCAGGAAGAAACCTGGAACATGAAGACCTTGATCTATGTTCTTCCCTACTGAATATACTCAGGCCTTTCTGACTGCAGCCACATTCAGCAAGGTCTACAGTCTTTTTCAGCTGTGGATAGTTTCACTAATCCAAAGACAGTCAACTTTGGTATAACAAATGTAAGTCCATTAGAAACTTCTGGCTGTTCTTCTTTAGTTCGTGGGGTTTTTTTTGGTTTGGTTTGGTTTTCTTTCTGCCTTTTTTTTTTTTTTTTTTTTTTGTCTAGGGCTCTTAACTAATAACAAGCTTTGAAAATGACATTTTCCTAAAAGAATTTTTAAGTTTTCTCCATGTTGGGAACATGTTCTGAGACATTTGATAAGGCATCATGCAAAATGCAAGACAATGAATGCTGTAGAAGAGTTTCCATCTTCTCTGGGATGGTTCTCCATTTAGATTTAATGTGTTGGTCTCAGCCTTTGTTGCATTGTCCTAAGTAATTAACAGACATGGCTCCTCTGAGATTGGAAGACCTTTTCCTCTGGCTCTTACTCCTCTCCATAAAAACAGAAATATAGAGGGTTCATGGTAATTACCCAGATTTAAACTGCACTGCAAAAAAAAGGTAACAAACAAAAATGTCCCAGGCTTCTCAATTTCCCATCAAAACAGATGAAAACATCATCATTTTAGCCTCACTTCCTAAGGAAATGAGGATAAACAATCATGTGGCTGTGTGATGCATGTCAGACCATCCTTCCCCTAGTAACTACTGACTGCAGTTACCTATGTTAAAGAAAACTGATTTAGGGGAAAAGGCCACAGAGATATTTTATTCCTAAAAACATGAGAAAATAAGCAGTCCTTAGATTGGTGTGGGTGATGTTCAGTGCATCACTATTGAGACATATATTACTTAATTTATTTACTGTGAGGATTTATATAACATAAAGAGCGGATTGAAGAAATTTGCATTGAGAACCTTCCACAGCTGGAAATATACTTAGATATGTACATGCATGGCAAACACCAGACTTAACTCAAGAACAAAGGTAGGTTCTGAGTTTGATGGATGCAGCAGGGAAGAGATCTGGTTCCCCAACATGCAAGTGGCTAGCTGTATTGTCACCTGGGAGCTGGGAGCAGGTTTCGGGAGGCTTTAGTCCCATGACTTATGGAGTGCTGTAGTCTCCTGGGCTGCACTCCGTGGGTTTTAAAGCAGAAGTTGGGGGGCCATATACTTAGGAAAAACAGGAAAAAACAAAGAGAGAATAGGTTAATGTTCTCACCTCAACACTTGTTGACATGGACCCTCTTATATTTCATGGAATCACTGAACAGTTGAGGTAGGAAGGGACCTCTGTATGTCTTCTGGTCCAATTCCCCTGCTCAAGCAAAGCCACCTAGAGCAGGCTGCCCAGGACCATGTCCAGGCAGGTTTTGAATATCTGCAAGGATGGAGACTTCACAACCTCTCTGGACAACCTGTTCTGGTGTGTGAACTAGAGTTACTTCTTAGCTTATATATAGATTTAGAAAAGCATATCCAAGTTTTCTCCACAAGGATGGTATAAGGAGGTTTGTGGCTTCTTTATCAATAATTCAGAGTACACAGAACCATACTCTACAAATCCAGTTTACCCTGTCTGGCAATATTATGAGAATTTTGACCAGCTTTTCAGCATTTTAATCAAACTCACTCAATTATACACCTTTTGCCACATAACTAGCCAACTAGCAATTTTTTAGATACTCATCTTTCTCCTTTGTGATTAAATCCAGCCATTAATGAAAGATTTGCCAGAATAAGAAGTGAACAATTACTGATCTGGACAAAAGCTAACAAGAACATTTCTTAAAGAGCTAGAATAAAGCACAGGAGAACTGTAAATGTCAATCTTCTGCAAAATAAAGATAATTACATCCAGCAAGATATGTACTCTTGCCCATTTGCTTTAATGGGAGGCCTGAAAGAGCAATACAAAGCATATGCTTTTCATCTAGGTTCTTACACTCACTGTATGCTTTCTTTCCTTTATTTTCCTTCTTTTGGTGGACCTTCTCAGCAGCTCACCCTCTGCCCCACCAGCTGCAGTGCTGGCTCTGCATGAGGGGAGCCCTCCACTCAGCATTTTCCCAGCCTGACTCCAGCTCTGTTTTATCTTTCTCTTCCTCTTTGTGTCTCCAAGCATTCATAATACCTCTTACTCCTGGGGCTATCTACATGTTCTGGTTGCTTGGAAACCATTTTTGAATGGCTACATAGGATTTAGGAAAACTTGTCTTCGATAATTCTCCCACCTCCTTTCTCATAGTAGAGCACTGTTTTAAGTACTGCAAGTAATTCTTTTAACTTTCATTCTTGTTATCTTTAATGTGGTTCTTACGTTGTTCTCTGTTCTTACAAATACCACACTTACTTTTTTTTTTTTTTTTTGCTTTCCTTTTCTTTCATCTTTATTCTCCAATGTAACTTTTAGTGCCACAATTCTGTAATGTCCTTTTAACGCAATGCAACTGAAAAAGTCATCACAGCCAGAGTCCTGGAAGCAAGCTTTGTCCGGAGGTACAATGTAAGATCACAAAGAGGCTCTACTCCTGAAAATGTCAGGAGAGCATAAATAAGACCTGCTCCCTTCATCCATGCTAACTTGATGCTGCTGTTGAATGAGGAGGAACTGCAGGGCCCTCCCTATCTCTCCTGCAACTGGGAAACAAGAATCATGATCAGGTCTTACCTGATTAACACCTGTCTGTAGATCAAAAGTTAAAATAGGTAGTAGGCCCACTGTGAGATCCAAAATGAGGGCATAAAAGAGGCTCTTTGTCCTCCCAGTGACTTAACTGGCCAAAGTATAATTCCCCAATAACTTCCTAGCTACACTTTGCTTTTTATGAACACCAGATGTTTTCTGTGTGTTGATTATCAATATTCTGATACGGAATAACTATATATCCAGCATGGGATCTTGTAATATACCTTATTAAATCCATGGACTGAGTTAATATTTTCAAAAGGACAACATGCTTATTTCACTCTCTGTGTCTCTTTGGGACTCTTGAATCTGTACCCACATTTCCTATAATTCTCTAGGTCAGATATAAAATTCTTAATACTTTTTTACTTTACTAGTAGGTTTCTGAGTCTTAGGGATATTCTAGTTGATTGTCTAAAACTTTTTGAAAAAGAATCAAATCATTCACTATGGGTAACTTGTTATTTCCATTGAACTAACATGTCTTAGGTAACTTAGATCACAAATAAAATGATTTATAGCTGAGCAGGTAACTGCCTATTTAAAAAGGCTGTGCAAATGTTTCTGGTTAGGACCAAGAATAGTGACTATCACTGACTCTGTTGAAGGAGTCCCATATTCATTTGTCACTTGTGCTCCTTCCTTATCATCCTAGCCCAGAGTCTGACCTTTCCCTGAATCCTGGCACTGGTCATTCCCTGACACTCCATAGTTACAAGTGCCGAAGGGTCTGCAGACCAACAGAGCTGTGTGAAGGTGCATAAAAACATCTGGTTGTGCTGTGTGTTAGTGCAAGTCAGGGTTAGAACTCTCTCTCTTTAATGAACACTGAATTAGAGCAATACAGTTGATTATTTTTCTTACAGTTATTCTATAATACTCCAGAAACAAAACTGCTGTGTCAGCTGAAGATTCAAGAACTCAGAACTCAGCTTTAGATCATTTAAAAAATTTAGTTTGAAAAATGAAGCTGTTTGTTAGTGATAAAACTAGAAGTGTTTTTGAAGCCACTCAGTATGACTACAGAGACCATATCCCTGCTGGAGGCAGCTATGGCTTCAGGTGAAGAAACAGCACAATGAATAGTCACAAAAGGTCTCCCAGACATCACTTATGCCTCCACATTTTCCATCCTGAAAGCTCTACTTCTACAGCCTACAAGAAAATCAGAGAGAATGTCACTCTTCTGTCCTTCCCCTGGGAAGTCATATATGTCTTGCACTGCAGCAGAAAAGCAGGGAACAGACTAGCCCTTGATACAGGAGGAATGTCCTTCACCCTGACATCTGAACATTTAAAATGCAGAAGCTCTGAAGAGTCCTCATTTCTACCACTCTTCAGCTGATTTTATTGTTGCATTATACCCCTATCTTGAAAGTGATGCTTTTGGCATTAGATATATAATACAGTCAAAGTTTGCTAAGCGGCATAAATTCAGTTTTTTAAATTTGTACATGGGCACCAGTCTAGAATTGGTGAGTTCTTCAATAGACCTGAGAAGTTCAATGATCACTGTGTTATTCTGGCCTAGTCCTGTGATCCTCTTACTTCTCTTACTTCATCCACTAACATTTTAAAAAGCAGCTGCATGCTTACATCTCAGTGTTCCATATGCTGGAGAAGGAGGGAGAGGGAGGGAGAACCTTTTTTTCACTGCCTTTATTCCCATGAGAACGACTAATCACGTGGGAGTAGAACAACAAGTTCTGCTAGGCACACAGAATCTGCTTATGAGACATCTCTGCATACTCTCGAGGTTTCATTAGATTTAAGTGGATTTTTTCCACTCCTCCAGATCATTGTTATTTCAAAACCAAATTTATTCAAACTAGGGGAAGACACATCTCCTCAAGTATGCCAACTTCAAACTCAAGCACAAAATGTACTGTATGTATTTTTTTAAAACAGTTCAATGATTAAAATACGCATCAATTAGAAGAATCGGCTTATGGTAAACTCTTTCTTTTCACGCTGTAGGGAATGCTAATAATTAGTGTGATTTCTGTCGTCTTTCTAAGACACTGCTGAACCTGAAATTATTATGGAGAAATTATTTTTCTATACTGGCTGTCTTGCAAAAGTAACCAGTTCTGTGTTTGTTATAGGATCATCTAGGGAGAGAGCAACACAATAGCTACACCCAATGGCAAATTCATTAACTGCTATTTTTCTAAAGAAAACTGCTAGGATTTTCTTACCAGGGACTTAACAATCAAGGTCAAACATAAATACTTAGGGCAGTTTTAACAGTTGCTTTTTCATGAAGATAAATTAATTTTTAAATGGTTTCTCCTTGAGTAATTTTTTGCTTTCATAATTCAAATTTTCCTTTAAAATTATCTTTTAATGCCCAGCAGTGTTATTCTTTTGACTGGTTTATTATCTTCTTCAAGTAGTGTGCTTGGACTAGCATAAAGAATTGAGCCACATATTCTTCTCTTTACTGAATTGTCAGGTTTGATATTTCTACTTCATTGTGGTGACAAAAGTAACTTTCAGATTGTGAGCTGCAGGAGGTGCTGCTATATTGTATCCTGGGTTTGCAAAGAAAACTGAAAGTGATGCTCTAATATGGATAAAAGTTATCTCCAGTTTTGTGGAACATCATGTTAACCTCTGAGGCTATAGGTGCCAATAAACAAATAAAGAAGGGGTGGGAAAAACATTTTTACCCAGTTTTTGGCTTCTGAATTTTAGTAGAACAGCAATTTTTCTGATTGAGAAGTTAGAAAATTTTGATGGAAGTTTAAAATTTCCATTTTGCTTTAAGAAAAATGAAAAAAATGTCTTACATACTTGCTCCTTTGAATACAGGATTATACCTTGAATTTGGGACGTTTGGGACATTTGGAAGCTTTGTACTAATTGAACCAGTTAAGTAAAAATAAACAAAGGGAAGAAAATGGAAATCATATTCTGAAGTTTTAGAGTCTACAGTGTATGGGAAATAATTTTAACATCATGAATTGAATGTTAAAGAAAGAACTGAGAAATAGGAAGAAATAAAGCAATAGACTGGCAACCAAGGTTTCTAGTGAAAAGTGGAGGCCTTTGTTCTATGGCTTTTTTTGGTTTATGTTTGCACTGTGACTGATTTGTTTGGTGGATTCATTTTTGCCTTAGAAAAAGTGGCAAAATCTCAATTTTCAGTTGTTTAATTACTGGGATTTTAGGGAAAGTTCTATAAAAATTAATAAATGAAAGGTAAGAATTTACAGATTTTCTTTTCTTTATGGTACTTGAACTTGGATTTTTATAGTGTATAGATGTATTTTCCAGTCACATTCTCCACTGTTGTAAAGGAAAAGTGATTCATGGGCTGCAGCAGGCTTTCAGAATTACAATGTATCATGAACCTCAAGCGGTAACTGCCTTCAGTCACCTGTTGCCCTGAGCAGTTCTGTTGCATGACGTGTTGTTTATACATTCACAAAAACCAACCGTGATGTTCCTTCTAGACACATGAGAAATGCTGATCCTCCTCTGGAGGAGCACAGACTCCAAGGTTTTAAAAAATACAAAGGCAGAGAAGGTGCAAAGGGTTCTCTGGTATGGGGTCAGTGATCAGAGAGGAGGGAAGACCTCTGTCCATAAGAGCCATCTGCATCCATTGGAGCAAACTTCCATCCCCAGCACAAGGTCCAAATTTGGGTACTGCCTTCACTGTATAGTCATCACCAAAACTTACAAATCACTGTCCTACCAATTCTCAACATTAGCAGGAGGAAAAAAACCTACAAAAGCCAATTTGCTTCTCCCATTCCACTGCTCTAGGAAGAACCCAGTCAGATGCCAAGGAAACCAAAATGACACAGAATGAATGGGCATGAGTCATCACTCAAATCCACCAACATGTTTCATCAGCTTCACCTGGATAGGCTTAAAGGGGCAGCAAAGCCACTGCTAAACTCATGTGGGATTTTTTCATCTGAGCGTCTAGCCTTCATCATTGCCTATGGAAACAGGACACCCTCACTGATACAAGGCACTGACTCAAGCCTGTCTTACAGAGGATCTTTCCACACACAGACTACTATTTTTGTT
Organism: Strix aluco; assembly: GCF_031877795.1. Classification (NCBI taxonomy): domain Eukaryota; kingdom Metazoa; phylum Chordata; class Aves; order Strigiformes; family Strigidae; genus Strix; species Strix aluco. Next base: position 61,549,553 of record NC_133932.1, read on the forward strand.
CAAAAACTAGCACTGCTCTTCAGAGTCACAGCTGGAAGTTCAACACAGCTGAAAGTTCACCAGGTGGAAAACTAAAGTCCGAAGTCAATTGCTTATTAGCAAAAATGCTTTGAGTGAGAACCTTGCAGATTGTATTATCTGACCATGTGTAAGAGTCTCCCAGATCACATTTCTCAATCAAAGTTCTGCTAAAACTGGTTATGCTGATTGCAATTTGCTTCAAGGATGGTTGAAGGTTGGTGGGAGAATGCCAGCATATCTATTGCTGGAATATATGCATTAAAACATCCAACAACAGGCAAAAATGCAGCTGAAAGACCCCATATATAAAAACCTGTCATCAGAAATCCTGGTTGGAGCATGGAAACAATAGAGCAAACAGGGTTTTAATTTGCCTGCATACAGCAAAGCACATGTTACACAGAAAAATCCCTGTAAAGGCAGATTTTTCCTTGAGATTTTATCACCAGGGTTAGCAGAAACCTTGCCAAGGGTGGCTGCTCCTCATAAGCAAAAGAAGCAACTTGATTCTGCCGAGCACATGTATGTTCCTCATGTGGGGAACAGGTCTTCTCCACAGTGTTTGTCATTGATCAAGAAAAATGGGAAGAGGCCCTGATGAGACTGATGATGCCTCTATGCCTCTGTCTTAAATTCAGACTAGTCAGGGGTTACCCTGTCACTGACCTGACAAGCACAACTTGGCTTCAGGCTCTTTCAGATCCTCAATGCTGGGACTCACGGGGAAAAAAAAAAAAATCTTTTTGAAGGGGAGGTGGCAGAATTTTCTTTTAAGCTCATCCATCCAAGCTGATACTTATCTTCCCAATAAAGATCTGAATGCCTAAACAGCAAAGTGACTTCAAAATCCAAAAGAACAGAAAGGACTCTGAGCTCATACCGTAAAGGTTTTTCAGCAAAAACATGATAGTGCTAGGTCCATGTCATTGGCCTTTTATTTCTGTAATGAATCAACTCACACAGGTACTGCATTTAAGGAGTTAGGTCTGGCAAATCAAAATCTCCTATTCTTGCACTTACTGAAGACAAGGGCAGAATTACCACTGATTCTGAGACAGGAATTCTCTGACTCATCAAGCTTAAATATCAGTTTATATAATGCAGCTGTAGCGTAATGACTGTGACTAGCCTATCCACCAACTCAGGGAACAAATCAGCAACATGAGCAAATGGCAGTCCATGGGCATGCCCTGGTTTTATCTTTTTCTGCCTTCACTTCCTTGCTCACCTTCAGGTTCATCCTAGAAATCAAAGGCACCTTGTTTCATTTTTTTTAAAGCCTTCCTATTTACACTGCAAAGGTCTTCAGGACTTAGACAGTGCCTTTCCACTGACACCTGCCCAACATATTTGACAAGTTACTAAACTAGGCCATTGTGCCTACTTAAGGAATCACAGAATTTGGGACACACCACATGTGCCCTACCCACAATGGCTAGCCACATCCTGAGACCAAACACTTTCTCTTGAGTCACAACAATCCATGGGCACGTAGGGTGCCTTACAAACACATGAAGTGACAGCTCCATACCTTGAATATCTGACAATTTACAGTTCACTTTACACACCAAGGATCACAACAGACAGCGGCAGAGTTGGTAAGAATGTTAGAGGACAGAAACTGCAAGTGTGGAAGATACTGAGATGGGCTTGAAGTTGTGTGTTCACTGTGGGAAAGAAGTGTTTGGGATAGCTTGCAGGCACACATGTAAGAGATTTTTTTTTTTTCCCAGCATATAACATAGGCTGATTTTGCAGTGCTCCTCATTAAAGGGTAAAATAACATTTCCTTGGTAAAAACTGTAGAGGGTTCACATTTAGCCACTTAATTCATTGACTTAAAAGGGTAATTAATTCACTGATACCACCACTTCCTTCAGGCTACTTTTTAGCATGAAACTAGTATTGCTGGAACAGTCAAATAAGCAAAATCATTTCTCTGAACTGTTTTATTTTTAAGGTGCTGGTGAGGAAATCAGCAGAGACCTGAGTCAGCCCCACACATCCCTGCTGGCTGTTTGGTCAGCCTCACTTCATTATTTGCGTTCGTGCCTGGCTGCTGCAGGATGTAACACATTGTTTTGTCTGGAAAGCGAGCAAGCATTCGGAACACATTACTCACAGGCTGCAGCTCCTGGCAAAGTCACCTTCATGTCACATAACTCGCAGGTAGGGAACACTGTGACTGCAGCTTACAGGAACTCTCCAAAACCACTTGCCCCAACTTCTGCAATATCCTGTCGATATCTACAAGGCAAGATCCTACTTGGGCATAAATGGCTCATGAACTGTGTCTTGTTGCTTTGAAGGATGAGAAAGGCCATTATGGCCTTGTGATTTGATTTCGCACCTATCACAGAATGTGACAAAAGGCTAACTCTTCCTTACTGAGGCTACTTTCTCCCTATGCTCCTCCCACAATCAAGGGAGAGGGAGGCTCCTGTAGATGGCTATAAGGGCAGACTCCTATACCTGATTCATTCAGTCTCCTCTGATTATAACGAGACCCCAGTGAGATTAGCCCCACAAAGCTAATAGCCTTTACAAAGACTTCTTACGCACATTTTGATGCCTATTACTGAGCTCAACAACTCACTGAACTGAACATTCATTTCAGAAAGTCATCTGGTTCTTGAATTAAAGGCACTACAGATAAGATCATCTGATGTCTCTGCCTCAGCCAGTCACCCTCTGATTTCTAGTCCCTGTAGGAAAATAGGACATGCAAAATATTTTGGAAAAATATACCCTGGAGTTCCTGGAACCTAAGGGACCACTTTCAGACGTTCAGATGACATGAGTCCACTTCAGACAATGCTGAATATACCACTGCTTCTCTATTTTCATTATCCCTTAAATTTTATTTTCTTTTTTACCTGGTAGGAGGTTTTTCCTTATAGCCAGAGAATCACAAGCAAGTGAAATCTTATCTTTCATTAAAAGAGAGAGACAGAAAGGCTTTTAGCATGTGTATCCATGCAGAGATGCTCATAAACATGAAAAACATGTCCTAGAGTCTCAATGTGAATGCAAGTTAAAAATGTTGATACACTTTTAAAATAAATCTAATGATTTGCAGGCCTTTCTAAACTTTGAGCACATAAGGTTGAGAACACTGTAAATAACAGTTTCTGGCTCAAAATGAAAGACATATTTTATCATTTTAATGTACAATGACACAAAAGCTAATTAAAGATGATCTGAAACCTCTGTTAAAAAGTTCATAAACAAGACAAGCCATTCAGGAGAAAGGTGTCACATTTGAAATGTCTGCTTACACCATAAACAAATCTGTCAGGTTAAGCCTGCAAGGCAGATTAGGAAAGAGTAGTAAAGCATTTCCACCATCTGCACTGGTGGAAGGAAAGGAGAAATATAAGATTTCATCAACATATCCGGAAACAACTCCCACCTTGCAGTCTGACATCAGCTGCAAGACAAGAATTTAAGTTTGGGCTGAGCCTTCAACAAAGTCATCAAGCCATAATCTAGATCAAAAACCTCTTGCAGGCAATTTCTTTTTGCAGAAAATCATTCATGTTGTCAGCCCATTTCCAGCCCCACTTCACCTGGAGGTCTAGGCATTCTTCCTCTCAACCCAAACCCTAACCCTAACCCAAACCCTAAATGAACCATGTAGACTGGCCTCTTTCAAACCCACACTTCCACCCCCATCTCATTTTCACTCTGCCATTTCTGTATGGATAGGATATATTACTTCCATGAAGGAGCAGGAGCAGGAAAAGCAAACTGCATCATGTCCAGGCTCAGCTCCGTATTCCAATTGCCCCATGATATTCACTTGTCATACAGCTGACATTGTCCTCCTCCTCAACACTTATACAGCCACCTTCAGTATATCTTATGTGTCTCCTTCAGTGAGCTCACCCTCCAAGGTTCAAGCTCCAGGTGTGTAGGACCGGTTCTAGAAGGTTCCTGTTGTGTATCCAGGTGCTCAGAGAACTAGGTGCTTTAGTCAAGGCTTTATGACAGTAGGACTAGCTTAAAAGTGGATTTACATAAATATAAATATCTCATCCTGAGAAGGTAGGCACAGGGGAAATGTTTCCAAACCCACACTTTGAAAGTCATTGATAGATTTGCCAAAGGTCTTGCTTTAGAAGAATAAAATGGTTTTTTTCTCTTTTATTTAACATTGGTTTGTTATTCATTAGCATGAACCTAAACTGTGTTTTCAGGACTTTTCCTTTGAATATGGGGATTAAAAGGTATTTTGAAATTAAGAAAGGTATTCTTAGACACTCTTATCACTCTAGGAGCCTGATCTTTGACATGGACATCATATACTCAAAACAAAACCATGACTTCCCATAAGTGCATTCTCCTACCACCCACAATGATGGATCAGCAATGAAAGAAAGTAGAGAAGGCATTTCCTTCTCAGATGTAAAGCACTGATCTTTCAGAAGTTTACTTCAGTTGACAATACTAAATCATGACCCTGAATCCCAGTGGAATTTCTTTTAAATTGGTGTACTGGGTCTGTCTGGGATGGGATTAATTTTCTTTGTAGCAGCCCGTATGGTGCTGTATTTTGGTTTTGTGACTAAAACAGTGTTGAGAACACACCAGTGTTTTAGCCATTTCTGAGCAGTGTTTGTATAGCCTCAAGGCCTTCTCTATTTCCCACTTTTCTTCCCCAGTGAGTAGGCTGGACAGTGGACTCAGATTGACCAAAGGGATATTGCATGACACATAATGTCAAGCTCAGCAATAAAAACTGAGGGATGGGTGGTTTGGGGAAGCTAGTCATTGCTTGGAGACTGGCTTGGAATCAATCTACTTGTGGGAGGTGGTGAGTGACTGCCTTTGCATCACTTGTTTGGTTTTTTCTTCCTCTTTCCTTACCTTATTAAACTGTCTTTATCTGAACTCATTATTTTTCTCACTTTTGCTCTTCATATTCCCTCCTCTGTCCTGCTGTGGGGGCAAATGAACAATCAGCTAGATGGTGCTTAGCTGCTGGCCAAGGTCAAACCACCACAACTGGGATTTACCTGAATCAGGGAAAAACATAGTTCCTTCACAGTCTCCACCTCCTTGCCTTCAAAAGACCTCAGAAATTGTCCAAAAGTCAAAACATTCTGGTTTGCATATGTTCACATGCTCCTGTTGAATGCAGGAATGTGACCTCGACTACTGTGGAAGACAAAATCTAACACACAAAGTGTCAATGTGTGCAGAACATGAATCCAAAGACATGAGTAAATGGTGTGTGCTGTCTGCTCATCACAGGAAAATGTGGGTACAAAAAATTGAAGAAATACTTATAAAAGATTCTGGTTGTATCACATGGGCCACTGCCTACACTAAATGAGTTGATGCTACAGTAGGGGAACTCTGGTATGACCAGATCCATGGAAAAATTGGTTGAGTATTGTGGCTAGACCATGACAATGACATGTACTAGTGGAGTCCCTATAGTGTCTAGTGCGCCAGAACGGTCTTGATGGGGGTCAGTCCTACTCTTGGCTTCACCCTGGACTTTGTGATGAATCCAAGCAGATTGCATTACCTGCCTTTTCTGCTTACAGCCATAAACTCTGGGCAGGGGTCATAGCCTCCGTTGCACACTGCTTTAGTGCCTTTGCTGAAGTGCCCTGGGCATCAGTAACTCATCTAGGAACAACTGTCATGCGTTTATGGCAGACGACGGGGCCCTGGCTGGAGGTGTTGCTGGGCAGGCAGACTGAGAAACTGCCAGAGTGGTGGCTGCAGTCACAGGGTGGCTGGTGAGGGAGGCCAGACCCCACGGAGGAGATGGGGCAGCAGGGCCTGGCGAGGCAGCCCCGTCAGAGTCCTGAAGATCTCAGAAATGGGGTTGGAGTCATCAGCCCCTGCAGGGGAGGTGGCAAAGGCAGGTCCTGCATGGGGGATACAGAGGTGAGGGCCACAAGGGCTGCAAGGACTGCAGGCAAGCAGTTCACGCTGACGGTTGCCACGGGGCATCGTCAGGGCCTCCACGGATTGCTGCAGCCAGGGCCAGGCAGTGACCCACACTAGAACAGGCGGTGACCCACACCGGGACCAGCACCCATGGCCAGGGAGAGCGGTGAATTGTCGGGGTGTCTCTGTGGCCGGCGTGGGGCAGGGGGGAAATAGGCTGAGCACTGTGGGCTCCATGTGCCGGGGACTGTTCCCAGCCTGGCAGCACTGGCAGAGAGGCACCAACCTCGTGATAGAACCTGGCTCTGCATTTGTAAAGATGCTTTTATTCTCTGAGCAACAAGAAGAAATTAAATAGAAGGCCCGTCAGTACCGCAATGTCAGTTTTCCTGTGGCTCCATAAAAGGGCTTTTACAGCCAAGCTCTGCTGGACTGGCACAACCGTTTGTGAAGAAGGGCCCTACACTCTGCTTCATGTTAAAGGTGGTAAGGAAGGATGGGTTCACGTCATGGCCCCTCACTGCACAGGAAGGTGAAGGCTTTGCTCCTTCTTTCGCGCATGGCTCTGGACTGAGAGCTGCGTGACAAATATGGGTTTGCATTTGTTGAGAGCTGAACGCAGAGACTCTTTAACCACTTTTATCTCGAACCCCAGAATCTAAACTGTGTAATTTACATGGCATTTCAGCTGTGACCACAAATGACCGCATAGAGCTTTCTGTTTTTTCCTTAACCATGGCTGATGCCATTTCAGCGGACAAGCGCAGCAACAGCAACATCTAGTGGCAAGTGAGATGATTGCTACACCAGAGCAGACACCAACTCCAATAGGGTATAAAGCAGACCCAAATGTACAAGAATAGAAAGTAGCAACAGAAAACTTTTCCTGCAACAATTCGTATTTCAAAGTTTTCTCATGTTTACACACATACATAGTATATAGAATATATATATATATCAAATGTAAACTACTCTTCCTTTGCTTCACACGATTAACACTTCATTATATATATATATCATTATATATATATATCATTACTTCAAACACCAATTGATTTGATGACAACATGTTTGTATCCTATTTAACATTCTCAGATTTTAAACATAAAGAAGCATAACAGCAGAATTGCAAGGGAAATTATATATGAAGTTACAGTTTTGTTAGGTACTCAGGCAGTGAACAGTATGATGCTTTAAGCATGAGAGAAACATTAGATGTATAATAAGACATTTGGGATTCCTGCAAGGACAAGAGTGTACCTTTTCTCTTTACACAAAGTTCAAAACAATTCAATACTATTTTTTCTCTTTTTCCCTTTTGGCACTAGTCATGTGTTTAGTATGTCAGACATCCACTATTCAAGATAGATGATTTTGTAGTTAAACATGCATCCAACATCTCCTCTTTACTATTGTTCTGGGTCTGGCTGGGATGGAATTAACTTTCTTCACAGCAGCCCATACAGTCATGTGTTTTAGATTTGTGGCCAAAACAGTGTGGATAACACAGGGATGTTTTAGCTATTGCTGAGCAGTGCTTGCACAGCAACAGGGCCTTCTCTGCTCCTGCACCAAGTAGGCTGGGAGTGAGCAAGAGGCCACAGCAAGTGCAGCTGACCCAAACTGACCAGAGGGATATCCCATACTATGAAATTTCATGATCAGTAGTAAAAGTTGGGAGTAGTCTTTCCAAGGCAGCTGCTGCTCAGAGAATTGCTTGGCATTGGTCTGCTGGTGGGAGGTGGTGAGTGATTGACTTTGCATCATTAGTTTGGTGGTTTTTTTTTTTTTCCCAGCCTCTTTCTTTCACTTGTTGAACTGTCTTTATCATGACCCACAAGCTCTTTCTTGCCTTTGCCCATTCAATTCTCTTTCCCACCCAGCTGGGAGCAGGGAGTGAGCATGCAGCAGGTGGTTGCTTGATTGCTGGCCAGGGTCAACCCACCACAACCAAGCATACTTTACTTCATACCCTGTTTTAAATATGCACGTTAGATTGTGTCTACCGAGAACTACCAAGTGTGATATTTCTCAGCTAGATCCTGGAAAAAATAAAGGAAGGACCTTTCTTCACAAACAGGAAAATTAATCAATTTAAAACTCATGAGGCAATACCTGTTATAGATAGATATAGATTAATATATACAGTTAGACAGAGACAGCCATTCTAATACCTGTGTCTATGTAGTCACCAAAAAATTAACAGACTTTCTATTTACTATTAACTACCTATTTACTATTTACTATTAACTACCTTTTGAAGGACTCAGATCTCTCCTTGACCATCCCAAAATGTGCACTGTAGAAATGTTGCAAGACCCAAATTCTGGTCTCTATGCCTTATTTGCAGCTGCGTATAGGCATAACATTCTACATACAGAATCAGATAATGCTCTATTCAACCAGACTTAAGTGGTGCCTGAAATAAGAGAATCTACATGCTGTGCATTGAGTCCTATTCCATGCAAAGACCCTGAGCTGAAAGGTGGCCAACACTTCTGAGAGATGGCTTGGGGAATAATTGATATAGCCTATATCTAGATAGTCCCATTCAACCGTCTTTGTACTTTGCTGCAGTTTGGAAGAGATGGGTCAGTTTGTCTCCTGGAGCCTTAATCCTTCCAACTTTCCCTGTGCAGTCACAAGGGTTCACAGCTGTACTAAAAAGTTAGAGCTAGGCACTGGCAGAGGATAACTTTCTCCAAATGAAGCTCCAACTTGAACTGAGACAATACATCAAAACACCCAGTTCTAGCTAAAGGAAAGCCTGATGAATGTTAACATTACAGTGTCACACACTCCGAAGTATGGTATCTCAAAGTTAAAGTAGTTTCTTCTTCCAGGACTTGGAGACCAGGCTTTGACAAGGAAAAAATTCCCTACTTCTTATACTAGTTGTACACTTCTTATACTCTGCTAAAAAACTACACCAGTTGCTGCAGCCTCAATTACCACTCAAGCTACATGCACAGATACTCACTTCCCACCACCTCCTCCAAGTGCTTCCTGCGCCAGGCATCTGGGCTATTGCAAGATGTACTTCACCAACTGATCTAAAGAAATAGCAGATGGCAAGTGGCAGAAAGATCCCTGATGGATAATTAGATCCTCCACTACTTCCCTCTGCCTCACAGCTGCTCTTCCCTGGGCTCTCAAAAGTGTTACCAGTGTGGAAGTATCACTGCCCTCCCAACGGTCATCAGGCTAGGCTGTGAAGTTCTCTTCTGCACAAGTTAATCCATATTTTAAAGGAAATCCAGAATCAATTTTCATACCAGCTTCACCTAGACCTTCCTGGTGTCTTGGCTTCTCCATGAACCTGTCCCTGGAGACAGCTTTGCCCTCGATTTGATCACTCACTTCCAGAGCTGCCATCCCTCCAAATTATCACAACTAAAGCCAATCTGGACTTGTGTTCCTCCAAGTCTATTTTGTCATCCATGAGACTCTTTCCATGAAGCACGTTTTCCACAGATGAAATGAGATGATCCACAGCAAAAGGCCACCTTGCCTCTCTGTCCAATTCCTGGTTAGAGAAAAACTGTCTTCAGGAGCAAGTTTCCTCCTGAAATCTGGTATTTGTATGCTATTCACATCCAGAAAAACAGTGCTTAAAACCTAAGGAGGGTATGGATTGAGTATGTTTATTCCTCTAATGACAAATCATAGTGCTGACCCTATAAGTGTCCAGGCCTTTTGTGAATGCTCCCTGCACAAATGTGTGTCACAGACTATAGCAAAGGAAGGGGAAATATTGTATTTGCTAGGTTTTTCTTTCCTTTCCAACATCTACTATCACTGACTGTCCCTTCATTCCTACCACCCAGGACAGAATTACAAGTTCAAAAGTGACCAGTCATGAGGAGTTAGGATTTACTGTGTTACATCAGTCCCCAGGGAACATGAGAAAACCAGAGCTCATTACAGTGAACAGTTTTATTTTGCAGGAAGCAAGCAGAGTATAAATTAAAATTTGTCTTTGTCAGGTACTGTGTTAAACTTGGAAAGAATAGGAAAAAAACCTGAAGCAGAAACTGTGAACAGATCAGTAAGTATAAGCTCTCCTTGGCACATTTGTTTCATGGGCAATTTCTTATGGAGCAGGTGTTAACTTATTTTTCCAATACTCAGATGTACAACCCCTATGTGCTCAACAGTCAGTGATTCTCCTGACAATGCATCAGCTTACAATAGAGTTGACTGCCTTAACAAAAAGCTGTTGATGTCTTATCTCATTTCCTCACTTATGTATGCAAGAGCGCAAAAGAAAGAAGAGGGAATTATTTCCTTTCTCAAACAGCATCATAGAGTTTTCCTGTTCTCTTGACTTAAATCTCTCCAAAGCCAGCTGCCTCAAGGAGCTTGCTGTATTCTGTTGCTGTTCACTCTTTTCCTTCTGTCTGGACCAACATATTCATCGAATACAGTTGAGTTTCTAAAGGCCCACTTTTATCTTCATTCAGAAGCGATTCAACCAGCAGCACTCCACCGCCTGGTTGGATAAAGAGAAGTAAAACACACGGTGAGCTCTGAGAAGATGAGATATTTTCAGCTGAGGGATTAGATCCTAACCTTTAGTTTCAGGAAGAAGCAGCCTCTACGTTAAGCCATATGTCAGCACCACAGAAGAAGACAATGGAAGAGCAGAAGCGCTGGAGCATGCCTCTGCTTGGCTACCTAGGTACTGATGTACCAGGGCTGAAGGGGATGCTATGGCTGGGATGGAAATTCCCATTTCCCCCAGCTGAAATCCACAGGAGCTTACTGATTTTGCCGAGAACTCAGCTCTGTAAGCAGTGTTTTCAAAGTTCCGAGGGTTCAATGTGATGCTTGATGGGATTTTTACTATGATGTATGCAGTTGTCTAACAGCATAGTGTTATGGCATATATCTGATGTTTCCTTCTGAGAGTAGCTATTTTAAAACAAAATGCCACAAACCATTTGTTCTGGGTTTGTGTGTGTGGCAGGGGTTTTTGGTAGCATGGGAGGGGACTACAGCAGTGTCCCCCTGTGAGAAGATTCTTGAAGCTCCCCCAGCTCCAGGTCAGACCCACCTCTGCACCAAGGCTGGGCCAATTAATGATAGTGGCAGCGTCTCTGTGATAATGTATTTAAGAAGGGGAATCTGGGAGGAGGAATGGGAGTTGTGAGGAGGAGTTGCAATGAGGACACCTGTGCGAACACCGAGGTCAGTGGGAGAGAGGAGGAGGAAGTGGGAGAGGTTTGCTGGAGCAGATATCCACCCAGCAGCCCGTGGTGAGAGGTCAGGCTGTGCCCCTGTCACCCATGGAGGTCCACGATGGAGCAGATGCCCACCTGCAGCCCATGGAGGACCCCATGCTGGAGCAGGTGGCTTCTCCCAAAGAAGGCTGGGACTCTGAGGGAAGACCTGGCTGTTGTAGTTCAGCACTGGAAGGACTGCCACATGCAGGAGTGATCCACGCCAGAGCAGCTCTATAAATGCTGAGGTGCGTGGGAAGGACTGAGGTCAGAGAAAGTTTTTGGAGGAATGTCTCCCATGAGAGGGACATCATGCTGGAGCAGGGAAAGAATGCAAGAAGTTCTCCCCACCCTGCCCCAAGGTGGAAGGAGAGGTGGGACTGACCACACCCCACCATTCCCTCCACAGAGGGGAGGAGGTAGAGAAATCGCGAGCAAACCCGAGCCCGAGAAGAAGAGAGTGGTGGGGGGAAGGTGTTTTTAAGATGTGGTAATGCTTCTCACTGTCTTACTCTGTCTGTTAACTCTGTTGTTAACGTTTGAATTAAACTGAAATTCTTTTCCTTCCCCTGAGTCTGTCTTTTGCCTGTGACCATAACGGGTGAATCATCCCTCCCTGTCCTTAACTGGATTCCTGAGCCTTTTTTTTATTTCTTCCTTCCCATTCCTGAGGGGGGAGGGGTGACTGAGTGGCTGCATGGTGCTCAATTGCCCTCTGAGCTCATACTACAACAATATTTGTTAATCCTTCTGAGAAAAATGCCTTTTAAAGAGCTCATGTAATTGTCTTATACAGAAGGTACGAACACTGGTAGAGACGTTAGATAACCACTCTGTTAGCTTTTATTATCTTAAAAAACATAAGCTCAAAAAATGGCAACTGAACGTGCAGCATGAAGCCGCTGGAGGGTCTCTTCCCTCAGAGAAAGCTGAACCTCAACAGATGTGCACAGGGAGCCCTCACCACCAGACACGCAGACACAGAGTTCATGGGAGGAAAGAGACAAAAGCTAATGAGAGGTAAGGGAACTATATCATCTCCAGCCTAATGGTGACACTCTTAGTGACCCACGGCCCCCAGGAACAAAACATGACTCTGGAGTGTAAAAAGGGCCACTGCAGGCTAGATTTCCTTGGCTTCCTCGTTCCCCAGTTAGAAAGATGGGACATGAAAACCAGAGCCACTAAACCAGGTGCCAGGGAAGCAGTAATGGAGCCCATGAGGGAGCCTGACCCATCCCATGAATTCTGGCTGCGCTCAGCAGCGCTGGGACAAGAGACTGCAGACAGTCTCTCAACCTGACCGAAGGGCAGGAGAGAAAGAGTCTGGCACCAGAAGAATGTATCGAGCAAGGCATGAACAGATGTCAAACTTACCACGTACACAAGGGGATAAGCCACTACTCATACAAATGAGACTCTGCAGAGAAAAGCATTCAGCTTCCTAATGCTATCACCACTCTCACATTTCTCTTTTTGACCCAATCAAGACAGTAAAATACTCCCTTTATTGCTGACAAGATTCTGAGATACGTCCTGCTTTCCATTGTTGTACCTGTCATATAATATAGGAGTTACTTTTCTTTTCAGAGCTTGTAAAAGTAGGCAGTTCAGAGGCTTGTTAAAGATCTACTGATGCTCATCTCCCAGGTCATAGATCTGCCTGAAAGAAGAAATGTCAAATGCAGCAAGAACATCTCTGCCACATTTACCCCATATTGAGTTCTGGTCAGCCATGAATTTTAGCACTTCTTTTCAGCATTTCAGCATTAGTTTAATTTGGACACAATTTTTTATATCCTTCTTATATTATGGACCCCAAAACTGCACACAGTACTCGAGGTGAGGCTGCACCAATGCTGAGTATAGTGACACAATCACTACTTTCAATAGGGTGGCTAATACTGTGCTTAATATGCCCCATGATACAGTTGGTCATTTTGGCCACCAAGGCAAAGTGTAGACTCATATTGAGCTTACCATCAACCAAAACCCCCAGACCCCTTTCTGCAGGGCTGCACTCAAGTCTCTTGTACCCCAGTTTATAAGTGCATCCTCAATTACACCATCCCAGGTGCAGAATCTGGCATTTGTCCTTGTTAAATTTCATACAGTTGGTGATTGTCCAGTGCTCTAATCCATCAAGATCTCTCCGTAAGGCCTCTCCACCCTTGAGGGAATCAATGGTTCCTCCTAATTTAGTATCGTCAGCAAATGATTTGGTAACACCCATGAGAGGGAAGACTCTTTTACCTTCAGTAAGAACATGGTTGAGATTACTTCTCAAAAACATGACATGAATGTGAATTTTGAAAGCACTGCAGATTGTAAATGGGGAAAATTAAAACTGAAATTGAATAGAGGAATTTTATGCAAATGCACATACACACAGGAAAACAGCATCAGCAAACATTAAGGAAATTGAAACCACTGCGTGTCTGCCTTAATGATATGCTGTCTGGAAGAGAGTCATTATAACACACTCTATATTCACAGTCCCTTCCATCTGAAGGGACATAATATACAAACGTCATCAAACTCAGTCTGCTACATGGTAAATTTGGGGAGGGAAGAAGATATTTGTAAAATCTTGTTCTTTTCATGGTATGACAGAGGAGAAAAACGCACTTCAAGTCAGCCCTTTGTTCTCAAACTCCAAAAAAGAAAAGTGGGAAAAAATCCCAACACAGAAGGAACCTTCTACACTTGAGGCAGTCAGACAGCAAGACCTCAGCTATAAACCCCTGTTTCTTTAAAACTTCATGCAGAGACAAGGTCTATTCATCCAAGCCTCCAAAGGTCAGAGGAGTCTCAATAAATGTTAGGTCCATCCTAAGGGCCAGGTCTGCCTTGGTTTTGGTTTTTTCCTTTTAGACTTCTATCATGCCTATTCCAAGTGTAAAGTCAGTGTAGTATTAGGATGCTTTACTGTGAACTGTTTTCTTCTCAGAGACATTAAGCAAGGCCCTTGAGCATTCCAGCCTTAGACATCTATCCAAGACTGAATTCTATTTCTTACCTTTGAGACTAAAAATCCACTGCTGTATTGCAAGATGATTTGAGGATAGTCAAGGTCTTCTGTGGAACTCATTTTCTTTCTGGACTGAGACACAGATTCTCTGGACCTCTTAATTTAAATAAGCTTCTTTCCACCAGGCACAGAGCACACAAGATGATCCACTTAATCTTATTGCTTCTGAGGAACACACTGGTTACAAAATGTGTTAGCTAAGTTATTCGGCTTCAATGGGTCTTTCTACCAGGTTCAGCTGTTTCTTTGGCCCTTCCATCATCAAGTACAAGGCTAAAGAAGCGGTAACAGATTGAAGCTTGTGTTGTCGGTTCAGCAGTCAGTTAACATGCTGGTACTTCAGAAGCACTTGAAAGTTTGTAACAAGCAAAACAGAAATCACTGCAGAACAGCACCAGGGACCGGAACTCAGTGAAATGTACCAGGAATTCATAAACCAAAGCAGAGTCTTACTTGGGGCCTGTTCAAAAGGAGCTCTGCTCCACTGGGCTGGCTTTTTGATGCTGGAAGACTTTGCAAAAAGAAACAGATGATAGCAAGGGATAGTGTTTAATAAGAAGAAAAGACAATCTATATTGATTAGACACACGGCTTGGCCAGACAGGTGTGCTGATCAGCAGCTTTCAAAAAATGACCAATACTTTTTATTTCACCTCCTCTCCCTTTCTCTGGGCTTGTTCTTCCCCTACCTACCTTGAATACTCCCTTTTCTTGCCTTTAACCCTTTCTCTAAATACAGTAACTTTCTCACGAGCCCCACAGCCCGCTTAATTTCCTGTGATGTTTGTTCTCTCTCGTAAGCCCCCATGATAATCTTGTTTCTGCCCTTCTTCTCAGCTACAAAGATCCAGTTGAACCTTTTCATTGCTTTGAGGGCATCCTCCAGTGGTCCTCTACTGAGTGGCCAGGGAGTTCTGATGTTTGGCACTGTTGTCCTCAATGTCTGTTTGATAGCATTTGTGGAACTAGGTATGGTTTCTTAGTGCTTCTGTCTCTTGCCTTTGTCTGTTAGGCTGAATAGCCCTCAACCAGCTATCTCAAAACTCAGGTATCTTTACATTATGGGTACCTACATATTTTTAACATTTAAAATATCCTAATATATGCAACTCAGAGGCAGTACCTGTTCCCGAGGTTCTAACACCAAAGGGTCTCCTGCATCACCTGAGTACTAGTTCTGAACATAGTAAAAAAGTTAGAGCAAACCCCAAACTGTAGAAACATGTAGAGCTCCTCATCCTGGACAACATAGCCTAGAATCTGTGCAGCTTGCATTTAACAAGACACCATTCCTCCAAAGGAAAAGCCTAGACAACAGGTTTCAAGAACACAGCTATGTTCATAATGGTCATCTTCCCCTGCTATCCTCACCTCAAGGAGAGCGCACGAGCTCAGTTTCTATTTAGGAACTTTCATTGCACATGCGCTAAGTGAGAGTCTGCAGAGTGCATTCATTTGCACAAATCTAGACCCACTCTCACTGATCATGCTACAGCTTTTTCAGCTCCTCACACCCATTCCAAAGACAGTTCTACAGGAAAAGAAATCTCTAAAACTTTTCACTAACTCTGTGCCTTTTACTAGTTAAAGTAGGAAGCAATGGACATCACTAGTACTTTCTTTTACCAGGGAATTTCTTGGGCCACTAGCTTTTACATGACAACAGTCATCCACAGAATTACAGGGAAGACCTGGTCTGAGGGTGAAAAACCCTTGATTAGGCACTTGGCTGGCAGATGGAGATTGCTGGTGAGGGTAACTCTGGTGCTACCACATCATTATCCCTTCATGTTTTATCACAAATAGCCTAGTTTCAAGGACAGCACTCCTGATCTTCCCATCCAGAGCAGGTAGAGCTCACTTTACAGCTGCCACAGGGCATATGTGACTAGCTTAGCTAACAATAAAAATAGAGTTCCAACCAGGCAGCCTTAGTCCTGCAAAAGATTAACCTACAGCTATGGCAAAGCATTTGGTTGAGCTGATCTACAAATTCATTGAGAGGCAGCAGGAGGTGTACAGAAAGGATAAGGCATGTGAGGGGATATCAGGTCAAATGGATTTTCTGTGCCGTGATTAAAGACAGAATGGTACACACAATTTCAAAAAAGCCTCCAGAGCACAGTACCAGAAGAAGTACAAAAAACAGAGGTACACTTAAATACTTACACATGTAAGAATACAAGCACTAGTGGGATCCATTCTGCACACCCAGTTCTGAACAAATGCAAGTAGCAAGTAGTTTGGGTTCATTGCTGCTTTACGTTCTCCCTCCAGACATCTCTGCAATGTGATCAAACATGGGCAGCTGCATTAGGCTTATACATAAGTCTACACATTTCACATTCTGCTGCAAAATTGTTTCTACTCACCTGTTGAAGTTGCATTTATCTGTAACTGATCATCTGTGATTTCAGTTTGTATCCCTGGGCCCTTTGGTATTAACCTAGCCTTGTACTTCAGAGGCCTTTGACAAAATTGGAGGGGCGGGGTTCAGCAGCATTCAGGATGTGACCTCCTGATAACTAATGTTTCATTAACAAAACTAGTCAAGTGTTCATCTCTGTTCTATAGCTGTTGAATAGCTTACACTCCCAAAATAATGATCCATTAGCAGACAGATGCAGATTTAAAGTTTTGATAATCACTTTCTACCAATATTGATTAATTGGGGTGTTGTGACTTGTACATCAGGAAAACTGCTTTATTGCAATGGTATACAGATGGAAGACATCCACAGACCTCACATTTGAGGGATTGGCATTGCTCTCGGGAAAAAAGCTGCTTTCTAAGTTACTTGGTATGAATTTGGACTCATGGGACAAGCTTAATACTTCTAGAGGAATTACTTGTGCTTGAGGATTTCCTGCACCTTCAAGGATTTCTTTATCTATCCTGTACCCCTGGGGAACATGTCTATCCTGTATCCCTGAGGCTGCCATGCCAGGACATGTCAGGACAAATGGTGACTCCAGCTTTTCAAATGTCAGGATACCTGAGAGGAACAGGCTGAGTATGCAGAACACCCAATCATTTCTGGTAAAGTGTGGTTTCCAACTTAGTGTGGCCTTATCATTAAAACGTCACAAGATACAGTACACGAGACAGATACTTTTTTTTTTTTCCATAATGACAAGGTACCTTTTGTATCAGAGTAATTCTTTAGAGCCATGGGTAGCTGCAGACATTTTTCTAGAACAGAAACACTACGATCACAGGTTTCTGAAAATAACCATTTTGCTCCATAATAATAAATGAACTTCTCTATCAAACTGGTTTATGTTTATATGTGACAGACTCACGGTGTTTTGCTTATTAATATATGCCCACAGCTGAGGAACCTCTGGTTTCCACCAACAGATATTTCCTACCTTTTTTTGAGACCGTTATTTTATAAGAAGTTATTTTAAAATAGTCGTTACAGACCACTGTGCAAATGGCATGGTCTTCCTAACCACAATGTTGCAAAGCTATGCTTACCAGTATGTAATCTTCCAATGTACAGGTTGTCATAGAGGACATTTCCATACTTAATTGATCTGCTTTTATTTTTTTTTGAAATAGAGTTTACAATTAGCACATTACATGATGGAGGTAATATTCCAGACAGAATCCTTCCCTGTTTGTATAAGTTTGACATTTGTGGGGGCACAACCTTTGACAGCAACAATAATCCACCTCAGTCTGTACTAAAACTTGCACCATTTAATTTTCTGTGTGGAATCTTTAACCAGGTTATTGATCATCAGTGAGAATTTATTCCAGATGGTTGTAGGTCTGTGCTATTCATGATAACCCTCACTATCCCTAAATTGCCATAAAGAACTTAGGCCACTGTCTCTCCCTTTCTTTCCTCCAAAAGTGGAAGACTTTCCAACTCTCTGTAGTGATTTTGAATAGCTGAGTTTCTCCCCACAGAATTAAACTTCCTTCTAAATTTTTAATTGATCATTTTATTCCCTGAACCTTACTGAATCTATTAAAAGATTATGAATATCACATAGTTCACACCAAAATTGTTATCCTTCCTGTAATACAGCAAATAAGGAAAATAAACCCAGGGAATGGCTAGCTGTGGGGACTCCACTTCTGTGAAGTTTAGATAGGCAACATCAAAGCAGTCCCAAAATTTTTATTTTACAGTACCCAGAGTAAAGATTGACCACCCTGTAGTCATTTTACATTTCAGTGGAGCTGGATTTTTTTATGGTACGTTTGCTAATTTTTACACTCCAGTTAGTAGACAAGTCATTCTGAAACAATTCAGAATATTTCCACCCATACAAAGGTTGGGAATCAGTGATACATAAAGATACTGGTGTATTCATAATTCCAACATCATAGCTAAACCACCTGATCCTCTGTCTTGTTAGACTTCAAATACAACCTCTTGAGTTGTACATGTCCACCTTAGATGAAAAGGCTTCTTAAGGGATCTGGGTATCAGCAGGGGTCTGTGCTAAAACAAAAGCATTTAACTTATGTATTTTTTTTCTAAAGTGCTCTTCTATGCATGAGTAACCCAAACAGGGGCTTTCCAGGTCAAGACTACTTGGCCGGCTCTCCATGACAGCTTTTACATGCCTGCTTTCCTGTCTTGGATTCTAACATTACAAAACCTGACTGTATCCCAATTGCTTGCCATCCTCCATAGGAGCCATCCCAGCAGAGCCCACAGTGAGCCCATTTGATCACTTGTTGCCAATGCATTTTAGACAGCTCATAATTCTGCTGTTTGTGCCTCTGCAAAAGGCTGAACCTTACAAGCAATGTAGGTACAACAACCTTTAAATGCACTGCTGCTCTTTCCCCAAGTACCCTTACTATTAGGTGGGAACTTGATCAGCCCATGAACTTGAACTATTATCATAAAAGACCTCATCCTCTCTACAATTGCAGCCAGTACCTCAGGCATCTTGGCTGCTATAGGAGCCATCTGTGGGGTCACAGCACTTTCAGTTGCCACTGTTGCCCACCATCTGTGGGCTGTGTTTTGCCACCTGCTTTGAGCATAGGCCACACTGGAGATATTGCCATATACACTAGGTCACCGTACCCACCTGTAGCTGAACTCAGCTTTCAAGAGAGGCCACAGTCCTTTCCCAGCCTCCTTTAGTCATCAGCTCCAGTGTGGGGGGGCCGAATCTGGACCAGTAACCAGTACTTTGGCCTGAACTTTCCCTCTCTCTGATTTATATTCAGCCCATACTTGGAGCGATTTCTTTGCCTAGGAACGATCTAAGGTCTCCTTCTGGGTTGGGAGCTTGGTTTGCCCAACATCAATGGACAGTTGAAATCTGATTTTTCCTTCCACCAGTCAAGACACTGCATGAAACTGATTAGCTAAAGGTGAACATTGAGTTATTGTTCCTTAAAAATGAGCTGCCGGACACATCATGCCTTAAATCCATTCTTATTTGGACACATAGAATCACAGGATGTTTGAGATTGGAAGGGACCTTGAGTTCATCTGGTCCAGTCCCCCTGCTCAAGCAGGTCCACTTAGACCTGGTTGCACAAGACCATGTCTAGACAGCCTTTGAATATCTCTGAGGTGAGAGATTCTACCATCTCTCTGGGCAACCTGTGTTAGTGCTCAGTCACCCTCACAGTAAAAATGTGTTTCCTGATGGTCAGAGGTAACCTCCTGTGTTTCAGTTTGTGCCCATTGCCTCTGGTCCTGCCACTGGGCACCACTGAAGAGTCTGGCTCCACCCTCGTTCACCCTCCCTGCATACAAAATACTTCTTCTTGCTGATTAGTCATCCTTGTCTTCAGCAGCTGGAACACTGGGGCCTTAACATTCACTCCTACACATATTAATGCTATCACTTTTGCTGCCTTTTTAGCCTCCTTTGGTGTCCAAGGCTGTTGAATGCCACTTCTGACAGCTAAAGGCCTGAAAGAAATGTTTGTGTAGTAGTGTTAGATTATCTAGTCTCCAAATAAAAATTAAATCCTACCAACATTTCAGTTTTTCCATATGAGATTTTATTTTTTAAAAAAATATATTTTTAATAAGCATTAAGATGTGAACAGTTTTGTTGCACTTTGGCATCCTTAGCATTCATACCACAGCCTGGAACTGCAGTCTCCCTTTTGCACTATAAATGGTGAAAGAAGAAATCAGCAACATGTGCTACTGGCACTGCTGCATTTATCACACCAAAGGTTTATTGATTGAAGACTGTATACCATTTCAAAAAGCATTACCTGTTTTAAAGCCACAAGAGATGGCACAGGATAAAGACTAAATATGTGCCTTTCTAACAATGTGAACCTTAAATCATTCTCAAAATCCACCCTGAGACATTGGAAAGAAATACTGAGTTTTATGTGCTTTTAGTAAGCCCCTGACAGTCTGACTGCACTAATATGTAGCAGACAGACATATTCCCTATTTTAAGAAATCTGTTTTATCTTGTTACAATCAAATTGCTTTTGGCAAGCCTGAACATGGATACTGCACCTTTTCAGAGGCTGCAAGGTGTGAGAACATCCAGTTCTTCAGAAACACGCTGACCTTCTGGAAGTCACTCTACTGGCAGCCTTGCAGAAGACATTGTGCTCAAGGAGTCAGTGGTCTTGGACAGGACATGTCTGCTCTACTGCACCTCACACTTAGGGCTTGAAGCCTGTATGCTAGTAATGTAATCTGTAATGTATAATAACTTTGGGAAAGGTAAGTTGCATGTGGATCAAAGGGTGGAATGTATTGATCCTGGCTGGGAGCCTGTTGAACGTTTAGGAGGTAGTGACCCGCATCACAGCTAAGCTGAGCAGGCTCAAGCCCGTGCTGCACCGTGCTGCATGTCCAGGGTGGTCTTCAGGCCCATGCTGTACTGCTGACACCCCTGGGCCACAGGATGAGCTCAGCCAGCTCACCGTAACAGAAGAGCCTGCAGGCAGCTCCCTCTCAATGTCAGCAATTACACCGCCTGCATGATCTTGCCTTTATCTAACAAGGTAGCAACAAGTTCTCGTAAGAATGTTCTTTTTCTTGTAAGACAATTATATAATAACTAAAATGACCCAAAACGAGGCACTTCCCTCCATGGATGGGATCTGTACAATGTACTGTGGGAAAATCCAACTGGGCTCCATCTAATGCTGTATGAACATGTGTGCCTGGCATCTGAAGGGAGGTAAAATTTACTTGCTATCTATATTCCTCTTCTTACTCTCATTAAAGAAGTTATTTTATTAAATAATTCGTTTTGGGCCTTCTTTACTGAGATCCACAAAGCACCCCCCACTGTCTCTCTCTCACCTCACCCTCCCATCCCCAGTTTAGAACATTCTCCAAAACCCTGCTGGAACTTAATTCAAAATGTTGCTCTTGCCCAAAACTAAGTTGGTTTGCAATAAGGCTTTTTTTTTGAGGCACTAGAGCATCAGAAGGGAGAAATGTGCAGGATTTGTGGGGAAAAACACACACACACTTATAGCAGCACATACAGTCCAGGACTACCAGTGGGCAGGTCCCAGGTCCCTCAAGGGGGCTCTAGGAGCACGCAGGTGAAGGGAGAGTCAGACCCTGGAGCCAGCAGGGAGCCTGGGTGCATGTGCCTGGTTACCACTGTCCCGCAATGCTTCTGCAACCACAGCTTCCGTGGTGGCAATTTCCCACCCTTCTCCCCTCTGTTTGAGGTCTACTTTGGTAAGGTGTTTCTAGGCAGCCCTCAGCCCCCAGCTGCTGCCTGATCCAGTTGCATACCGGGCTGTTGTTTTTTCTAGGCAAGGATTCCTTACTCTGCTCCTCCACTGTTTTTTCTTGCCAACTTACTGTTTCTTTTGTTTGCTATATTTGAAGCATTTTTTTCCTGGTGCTCAAGGCTGTGCTTCTTCAATGACCAATGACTGCTGGGGCACCTGTCTTCAGCCTGCAGCCATGCTTTCAAGGCTTATATTATGATGGAAAAATCTTGTGGGATGACAAACAACAAGAGACACTTGCTATCAAGCTCTGCTTCACATGGTAGTTTCTCAAAACAGCCAGATAAAAAGCCCTGTAGGCCAGAGCTGGATCCTTGTGAAGTCAACACGAGACAAAGTTAGTATAAGGCCAGTGGCCCCTCACCAGCAAAGGCAGTCCTCTTCTCACTGACACCAGGAATCACTCTTATGGGCAAGAGCAACACCATGCAGAGCCACGAACCCACCTCAGCCAGTCTAATGAAGTCTTGAGATTTGAATTATTATTAGTCCAGATCTGTTTACCACTGAAAAAGAAACGACTGCTGTCACAGACAAAAATAAATTATACCAACAAAAATAATGATACATTTATTTTTGCAGTACACAGATTCTGTAGGGCTATGGCTGGCCCAGCCACCTGGATGCGCTAGTAGATGATGGGGCCTCGGCCGGAGGTGTCATTGGCTGAGTAGGAGAAGACCCACCTGGTCTGGAAAGACCAGAGGTGAGAGTTGATGACCTGGTGAGGCACAGAGATCAGACAGAATTAGAGGCCATGGTCATATTCAAGGGACCCATGAATGCATATGTGCTGGTGGGCACTGAAAGTGAAGCTGTGTGCACCTCTCACTGATGCACCTTGGGAGACATTATAGAGCATCCTGGACTTGGCTCCTTTGCAAGCTGTCATGGTTTAACCCCAGCCAGTAACTAAGCCCCACTCAGCTGCTCACTCACTCCCCTCCGGTGGGATGGGGAAGAGAATCAGAAGGGTAAAAGTGAGAAAACTCATGGGTCTAGATAAAGACAGTTTAATAAGTAAAGCAAAAGCCGTGTGCACAAGCAAAGCGAAACAAGGAATTCATTCACCACTTCCCATCGGCAGGCAGGTGCTCAGTCATCTCCAGGAAAGCAGGGCTCCATCACACATAACAGTGACTTGGGAAGACAAATGCCATCACTTAAAATGTGTCTTCCCCCCTTTTTCTTCTCACAGCTTTATATGCTGAGCATGAGATTATATGGTGTGGAATATCCCTTTGGTCACCTGGGGTCAGCTGTCCCAGCTGTGTCTCCTCCCAACATCTTGTGCACCCCCATCGTCCTCGCTGGTGGGGTGGTGTGAGCAGCAGAAAAGGCCGTGACTCTTTGTAAGCCCTGCTCAGCAGTAACTAAAATATCCCTGTGTTATCTACACTGTTTCCAGCACAAATCCACATCATAGCCCCATATTAGCTACTATGAAGAAAATTAACTCTATCCCAGTCAAAATCAGCACACAGGTACGTGGAAGGAAATTTCCCACAGGGACCTGTAGGGTGGAGAGGCCTCCCTTTGAAAGGTAGCAGCCTTCAGCTTCCAGTCAGCATGTTAACAAGGCAAATTCCCTGGCTCCTCCTGCCCTCTGCTCTTTCATATAATTCCCAGGCCATCAGGCCAAGGCCCTGCTAGAAGCTTCTGTCCTACCACACAGAGTGGCCTTGGGCAGAGCTACACTCACCAGCCCAGCTGGGCACAGCCAGTCTCAGCTCATGGATTATGCTTCCTGTCTTGTGCATTCTACTTCTGCTCTTGGCTGATTCACCCCTGCTATGGCCAGCTGTCATTCATTACTCCCAACTCATATTGGAAGCTAGAAAATTTATCTTAGCCTATATGGCTAAAAACTCCATGAGAATGGGAAAGAACTATGTTGACAAGAGCCATCTGCATCAAACAGAAAACCTGCCACCCCAGCACCATGAAAGGGTCTGAATTTGGGGAACTGCTTTCATTACCCAAAACACGAGTAACTTGGAAACCTCCACCTTATTGCTTTGTTCCTGTACAATCTTTTTTAACATTAAAATATCCAATGACAAGCAAAAAACACAGCCGAAAGACACCCTATATATCAAGATGTGATCAGAAATGCCTGTTGGAGCATGGAAAGCATAGACCAAACAGGGTTTTAATTTGCCTGCATACAGCAAAACACTTGTTTCAGGTCTTCTTCAGAGTGTTTGTCAGGAAAAAAGAAAAAAGAAAAAAGAAAAAAGAAAAAAGAAAAAAGAAAAAAGAAAAAAGAAAAAAGAAAAAAGAAAAAAGAAAAAAGAAAAAAGAAAAAAGAAAAAAGAAAAAAGAAAAAAGAAAAAAGAAAAAAGAAAAGGTCTGATGAGACCAGCTATGCCTCTGCTTTGTCAAGGCAGGTCTCAAGCTCAGAGCATTCTGGGCTTACTCTCTCGCTCTGGCACTGACTTCTGTGCTCATAGAGAAGCCTTCTCTCTTTGGGTCAGGAAGGAAAGACTAAAGGATGGACAAAGGTCAAAGGTACATTGGAGAAAAGAGAGGTTCTGAAGGAAGAGGAGGTTAAACACACTGTGGAGGAAAGGGCACAGGGTGTGAAGAAGAAGAAGAATAGGAAAATCAGAACTGAGTAGATAAATAAATAGTCTAATGGAAACAGCACAAGTCCTGTTATTACATTATTTTGTGTTTCCAAAGGTCTGGCCTCTGAAGGTGAATATAGAATGTTAGGATCTTCCTTATGCATATTCCAGTATTTCCTTGGTCATCTAGCATAAGAAAGTAGCCAAGAATGCTTTAGCATGCCCCCAAAAGCTGGATGCTCAAATACCAACTAGCAGATAGGAATGAGCAGCCGAAGCTGGAGGTTCTGCTTCACACAGTGTGATCATGTGTTGGTCTTTAGCTGCTCTGACATGGCATCACATCTGACCCTTAAAAGTAATTTTAATACCAGTGATCTTCAAATTCTGCAATCACCCTTCTGCACTTCATTCATTTCCGTCTGTATTCCAGGTAAGGATGAGTCAATCCTGTTCTTTAAAGACCCAGTACCTTTGAACCTTGATGCAGCTAAAAGACATGTTAGAACCAGGTGTGCATCTTGCGAATACAAATTGTGCCCAAGCCACTCACTGGTAAGTTAATGACATGCAGAGTGTGTTGCAAATCAACTCAGTGTGGAAGTACTGTATTTAAGAAGCTTGTTTTGACAAACCAAAACAGCCTGCTCATTTGTTTTTCAAGTCAAGGGCAGATCTACCACTGACACCAGATGAGACAGGAATTCTCTGACTCATCAAGGTTATATGATGTTTCAGTTTATATATGCAGCTGCAGCATGCTGGCCATGACTGGCCTGTCTGCTGGCTCAGGAAACAGCGCGACTACGTGAGCAACCACCAGTCTGTGGGCATGCAACTTTTTTTGGGGGAAAAAGCATATCAGAGAAAGCCCAGACAGGAGTTTGGTTTTTTTCCCCCCAGCATACTTCATTGGCTGCTTGGTACAGTCAAAGCAGCAAAATTTCTCTGAACATTTGGGTTTTTTTGGGGTGTGGGGGGAATTAACAAAGACCGGGTCAGCCTCATTTCATTATTGTGTTCGTGCCTGGCTGCTGCAGAATGTAACACCTTGGTTTGCCTGGAAATCGAGCAAGCATTCAGAACACATTACTCACAGGCTGCAGTTCCTGGCAAAGTCACCTTTGTGCCACATAACTCGCAGGCAGGGAACATTGCACAGTGACTGCAGCTTATGGGAACTCTCCAAAACCACTTGCCCAACTCCTGCAACATCCTGTCAGTATCTACAGGGCAAGATCCTACTTGGACATAAACCCACTACCTGCACAGTGGCTCATGAACTGTGCCCTATTGTTTTTAAGGATGAGAAGGGCTGTTACGGCCTTGTGATTTGATTTTGATATCGCAAAACATGACACAAGGCCAACTTTTCCCTGCTGAGGCTACTTTCTCCCTATTCTCCTCCTACAGTCAAGGGAGGGAAAGGCTCCTGTACACAGCTACTGAGAAGACTGTTTCAGGCTCCTCTAGTATTCCGCTTAATGTGCAAATGCAATTAGTGTTCAAGCCACAACTGCAGAGAATGACTTTCTGGTGCCTTCTCCAAATCTTTCTCACTCCAGTAATCTGTAATTCTGCTTCCAAGAAGTGGGTTGGTTATGGCAGGTTGTGCATGATCAAATGATTTAAAGAAACAGCAGGAGGCATCTAATAAGGACTTCCCCAGTGTAGAACTGAATGACTTGCATGCATCATTCTCTCTCTCTGCTGTCATCTCAGGGCCTGCCCTGTAAAGAGCGTTCTTGTGCTTCAGCCAGTCATCAAGACACAAAATTCTTTTTCATAACTTAAATCAAAATCTAGATATAATAAAACTTTCATATCATTTTTCATGCCAAATTCTCCAAGGCTCAGACAGGATTTCTCCCGGAACTCTGAAAAGCTTAAGGCTTGTTTATACTATAGCAATTCCTCAGGAATAAAAATTCAGGTAATGGAGCTTAGTACAGCGATCAGTTTTATTTTGCAGGAATTCAAGTAATAATTCAGCTTTGATTTTGTCAGATACAGTGTTAAAATTGGAAAGAATGAAAAAATCTGAAGCAGATACACTGCATATTTCTTTTGTGAGTTATTTCTTGTGGAACAAGTGTTGATTTCTTTCTCTCCCTTCCAGATCCAAGGGCAAGCCCTAGTCAGGCTGCCAGACTCACAATCCATGCATGCTCAAGACCTATCATTAGTGATTCTCCTGACAATGCATCAGCTTACAAAAATATTGGCAACCTTAACTAAAACCTAAGTTGATGATTCCCCTCTAAGAAGAGAATATCACATTTCTCCACTTTTTCTATCTTGTTAGGCACATAAAAGAGGCACTATTATTTCCTTCCTAAAACAGCATCATAGAGTTTTCCAGTTCTCTTGACTTGAATCTCTCCAAAGCCAGCTGCCTCAAGGAGCTTGCTGTATTCTGTTGCTGTTCGCTCTTTTCCTTCTGTCTGGACCAACATATTCATCGAATACAGTTGAGTTTCTAAAGGCCCACTTTTATCTTCATTCAGAAGCGATTCAACCAGCAGCACTCCACCGCCTGGTTGGATAAAGAGAAGTAAAACACACGGTGAGCTCTGAGAAGATGAGATATTTTCAGCTGAGGGATTAGATCCTAACCTTTAGTTTCAGGAAGAAGCAGCCTCTACGTTAAGCCATATGTCAGCACCACAGAAGAAGACAATGGAAGAGCAGAAGCGCTGGAGCATGCCTCTGCTTGGCTACCTAGGTACTGATGTACCAGGGCTGAAGGGGATGCTATGGCTGGGATGGAAATTCCCATTTCCCCCAGCTGAAATCCACAGGAGCTTACTGATTTTGCCGAGAACTCAGCTCTGTAAGCAGTGTTTTCAAAGCTCCAAGGGTTCAACCTGATGCTTGATGGGATTTTTACTGTGACGTATACACCTATCTAAACAATACCCCAAATCCCCAATCCTTACACCTAAATGTCTTGAAAGAGGGGTCCATGTAGAGGGGACTAAAACTGGAAGCCAGATAAACCCCTGCACTGAAACTCTGCCTCCCAAATTAAGCATTGAGACTGGTGTGCTTCACATTATTGATAGGTGAGAGTTTCCCTGCTCTTCAAGAGCTTGTACCTACCAGGTTTGCAAGCCTTGTAGACTTTTGCCAGCAGTTGCCTGCATTTGTCATCATCCCAATCATGCAGTATCTTAGATAAAATATACAGTTCAGCTTCTGGAATTGAATCATTAAAGAAGTCTCCTGTAAAGCAAGAATACACATATTATACAAACCCCCCAAAACACAGAGGGATGAGTTAAACAAATATTTTCAGTTCTGTCCAGTTCTAAAGACTCTGGGCTTGCCATGTGCATCACCCACATCAGACAGCAACAGAGTTACCAGGTAAAAGTCCTCTGTGGCACTGCAAAGGGGATTTTGTTCTTGTTCAATCTCAAGAAGGTCTGAAATGTTTAAAAGCAGCAGCTCATCTGAAATAGCCTTTGATGCACAGGAACGAATCTGCATCTAAGTTTTCTCCAACAACAAGAATTCAGATTCGTAAAGTGTTAAGAAGAGAAGACAGTTTCTCATGGTTTCTGTCATGGAAAAAATGGAAGAATTTTCCCTTACCTAAGCAAATTTTCAAAGACCTTCAGTAACCATAGAGCTACACCATAAATCCATAAGGAAAAAAATTCATATCTCTCACCACCTAGCACTAGCTTCGTCATCATGCCTTTTGTTCAGCACCTGGAATACTCCATTCACATTTTTCTCTCTGCGTCTTTATCATTTCCGCTCCCATTTCTTTGCACCACTGGCACACGTAACATTTCCCATGTTTCTCCATCTTTGTTTTTATATACTCCCTTCCTTCCTCAAGGCTTCTTTCCTCTCTCTGGGCTTCAAGTAATATTCTCATTCAACACTTTGAAGGCTTTTGTAAACATTAAAAATTAGATCCCCCTACACTCATTTTCATCATAGATGGTGGAAAGGCCATGCAAGATCTATGGACTGGGCAAGAGGAATATGGGCTAGGTCACCCACATTCAAAACTTGAAATATCTTAGGACTTAAAAGTCAATCAGTCATGACCAGAGAAGGAAAAACCCCTGCTCAGAGCAGTCCTGGCATCCTGAACATCTGCCAGGAGGTCTGCACAGGAGAAAAGGGAGTGTTAGGAAGATTTATAGTATGGCATAGCAGTTTTTAAAAATTGCAGGACTTTTTTGTTAAAGTACCCCTGTTCTGAAAAATCAAATAGTTCTGTTCAGGAGTAAAGAGCTTCTGGGTTGCTGAATAACCAAGTCATGTCTCTGATAGAAGGTAGTTGCAAATGCACAACTGGAACAGCCCTGTGGTAGCAATGAACTGCAGACCAGGGCTGGGGAGGCTGCAATCTGGGACACTCTGCCCACATAAGGGGCAGCTGGAGACCTGAGCCTCCAGTATGGTACCTCTGAGCAGAGACAAGGGGCTCAGGAACAACAGCTGTGACAACACTACACTGCTGTCCACACCTACCTTCATGGAAAGCGATCCGATGTTCCTCGGGGGGAACAAATTGCTTTTTGGCCATCTGCACGACTTCTGACAGGTCATAAATCGTGACTGTGGAATTTGGGTACAAAGAAACACACTCCTGGGCCAAAGCTCCTCCACCTCCTTTGGGGAGAGCAAAAGAAGGTCAGCACTGACACAAAAGCAACCTGTTCAGCAACATCCCCATGAAGCAATGCAGGCAATAGTACATTCAGCCTCATGGAAGCTGGCAAAGTACATCTGCTCCCCATGTGTTGCCGAAAGGGAAGAGAAGGGACAGGAGAGGACACTGTCTCTGTTTCCTCTGCAGGAAGCTCCAGGGCACCCAGGCCTGTGGGGGCAGCCCCAGCCCTTACAGGTCTTACGCATCCCCTCGGGCAGTGGCTGCTGGAAGGTGGGAACTGAAAATCAGAGCCACTAAACCAGGTACTGGGGAAGCAGTGATGGAGACCACGAGGGAGCCTGGCCCATCCTATGAATTCTGGCAGTGCTCAGCAGTGCTGGGACAGCAGGGTGCTGCAGGGTAAGAGGCTGCAGACAATATCTTAATGACACTGACTGAAGGGCAGGAGGGAAAGAGTCTGGCACCAGAAGAATGTATCACACAAGGCACAAAAAAATGCCAAAGCTGCCACGTACACAAAGGGATGGGCCACCACTCACAAAAATGAGACTCTGTAGAGAAAAGCATTCAGCTTCCTAATGCTTTCACCACTCTCACATTTCTCTTTTTAATCCAACCAAATCAGTGAAATGCTCCCTTTATTGCTGAGATATGTCCTGCCCATCATATAACACAGGAGTTGTTTGGGTTTTTTTTCAGAGCTTATAAAAGTAAACAGTTCAGAGGCTTGTTAAAGAAGATCTACTGATGCTCACCTCCCAGGTCATAGATGTGCGAGAAAGGGGAAAGGTCAAATGCAGCAAGAACATCTCTGCCACATATACTCCATACTGAGTTCTGGCCAGCCATGAATTTCAGCATTTCTTCTTCTGATCTAGTAATAGTAATACACAGCACATAGAAAAAGTAACTTAAAATATCCTTGCTGATTCCTATCATATAACTGTTATTACAAGTTTTAGTTTAAACACTAATCTCTGTTTTTATTGACACAGAATACATTCTCTTCACACATAAACCTACCTTGAGTCTTACTGTAGCAGAAGGGTACAGCTATGCTTTCATGCATTTAAATAGGGAATTAAGACTAGTGAAGTCCAACAGCATATTATGCTGCTAATTCTCAGGCTTCCAAGGGACACTTTTTCCTTCAGCTACCATTGCCTCTGTGCCAGAGACCTGTGATATATTTTTCAGAATAGGAAATTATATATTTCTGTTCATAGTATCAGACAGTGTCCCAGTAATGGATATTGTTGAGAAAGGAAAACACTGCATGATGGTTCTGATGAGCAGGATTCTTCCATCATCATATTTAATTGTCCTGAGCCATAATTAAAAACATTAATTTTATCTACAATAAGAACAAAATTTCTCTAAATATACCAATAATTACCTGTACATTGCTCCAAAAGGGTCTTTAGATGAAATGCCAAAAGCTCTTTCATATTGGTTTCTTCCTTCTCTAAAATAGCAATGAAAAAAGCATATTGTCGGAGTCACCATTAGCCGGGGTCCTTATTTCTCCGTGCAGGAACAGAAACGACGCAACACCAATGTGATGATCAGGTCGTCCATCTTTTTTATTATATATCATTGTCATCTATTCTATTCCTTCTCTGGTTACATTTATACTCTACTAAGTTCCGTACACGCACTCATCTATCTTCTAATAGGCTACAGGTCATCTACATGCGCTGTTCACGCGCCTCTACAAGCATTTGCATTGGTTAATTGCAATTAGCACATAAAGCCCAAAACTTGCCAAAACTCCCTTATCTCATACCCTGTTTTGCTCAGACTTGTGTGCTTTTGCTGACCACAGGTGTTTCTCACTTATCTGCTATCTTGTGTGTTTTTGCCAGCCTTATTTTGCTGGCCTTGTCTTCGTCCTTGCATTCTTCTGTCTGCACTAACTTTCCCCCAGCGTGGCCCAGACTCCTACAGCATATGAGTGTGGATTTCTTTTTTCTTTTACCCCAAACACACCTCAGGGCTGTAGTTTCAGCTAGTTCATCGCTGTGAAAGGTGATCAACTTTGTACAGAATATATGCCAGCCTGTTTGTAATGGCTATAAAGGCACTCTCATTTGCCACCCCAAAATATGCCGATATATTTCTCAACCTTTCACAAGAAAGACTGGTTCTTTTGAATGCCAGGTTGGACAGGGTTTTGAGCAACCTGATCTAGTGGAAGGTGTCCCTGCCCATGGCAGGGGGGTTGGAACTAGATGATCGTTAAGGTCCCTTCCAACCCAAACCAATATATGATTTATGGGAACACATCTCAGGTAAAGGTACAACACTGGTGTATGCAGTCATCACCATCACACACGCCATGTTTGATCATCAGTTGTACGGACTGGAACAAGTGAGACTCCAGACCTGTATTAAACAACTCCTATAAACTACCCCTATAAGCCCCCTACTCCTATAAACTACTCCTTTGCAACAGAACTATCCTTAGCCATCATTACTCATCGTTTCCTTTATTGATGCCTCCTCAAGTAAGAGCCACTGTAATGATCAAATGTTTTTCTGAAGGTTATACCCACAGAAATCTGATTTATAGATCATCTCTACCATCAGAAGGGAAAGGAAAACATGAACCCACACAAGTGGAAAACAAGAATAAACAAGAACACATATTGGCCTTGTTAACAGCCCAAATGATCTGTTGTTTTTCTTTCTGAGAACCAGCCACCATCTTCGTGGTGCCCTTCCCCAGAAACACAACACTCAGAGCAGCCACCCAGATGCTGCAAAGCAGTCTGCAACAGACAGCTCACAATACTCCTCCTTACCTCACAGCATCAGCCAGGTAGTGCCAGCACAAGTAGACAGTATCGGAGTAATACATCATAATATGATACTGGGACTTGGGACTTGATTTTGTAAGGTAGATGTTGGAAATTTCTGTGTTTCTGTAGAGGGCTAAAGGGTGAAATAAATATATTTACTAACATGTATGATATACCACTTTGCCAAACCTATTGTACAGCATGGTATTTATCACCAGAAGATGTCTATATGACCAAAGACACAACCGCATTACTTCTACAATCAATCCTTCCACTGCAATGAGGAGTGGGTAAGGGCTGCTGAAATGCGTGTTGCTCCATTCAGTGTGAGTAAACACTACCTACCTACACTTACTCCAGTACCAAACATTCAAGAATAGCAAACATTCAAGAAAAGCCTTACAAGTGTCATTTACCTATAGGCTTCTGCTATCAGAAAAAGCTTTTGCTATGCTCTGTTTAAACGAGAATCTCTTGCAAACAAGTCTTCTTTTCTGATCAACAAGGCCAGCAAGTGGGAGACAAGCCCCCAAATCAGCATGCCAACCACACCTACCATCTCTCAGTTCACTAGGGCAGGACCTTCTGCAGACAGATGAATACCTAAAGGACTCACAGAAACCTCCTCCGCTTCCTCCAATGCATCTGCAGTGGCATCACTCACCCACAGGACTGGCATACAAAAGGAATATAAAAGATAGAACCTTCTTTCCCTAAACTCATTGGGCAACTACTTAAGCCCTAAAACAGGGCAAGGCAACACAAGCCAGAGCAGGGGACACAACCTGCAAGACTGGCTAGTCCTGACCAGCTGTCTGATGGTCGCAGATCCCTTCTGACCATGTGGACTCAACGTCTCTGATGTAAGGGCAAACTCGCATCACATTTCAGTTCAGGTCAGCAACCTAACAAAATACTTCACACGGTGGTAAACCCCAAAGAAAAACAAAACGTGTTTTTAAATCATGCTGTGGCCCATCCACCCTGGCATTTTGTTTTAAGGTTTAAAATCATGCCCATACCTCAGAGTTTTTTTGAGACCAGCTCTGTAGACACCCTGAACATCTTCTGCAAGGTCACATGAGGCTCTTTCACAAAGAAGTTTAGGGATATAGGTCCCTTCACCTGGGTTTTACTTTACACCTTTAACCACCATTGTCCTGGTTTAACCAGGATAGGGTTAAGTTTCCCCAGCAGTGGGGGGGAGCTCTAGCCGGGTTATTCAGATACCATGCGGATGTCACATCCTGGCAGGTCACATTTTCCTGGCTCGGGAGCGGGGTGCACTCGTGGTTTTGTACATTGTGCTTCCCACTGCTGTATTTGGTAGCTATTTTGCTCTGTTCATTGCTATCACTATTACTGTTATTGTTATTGTTGTTGCTTGTTGTGTTGCTATTGCACTGCTGTATTAAACCTCTCCTTATTTCAGTCTTGGGGCTTTGTATTTCACTCCCTTTGTGGGGGAGGGGCAGCGGCCGCATGGTCTCAGACCCCAGCAGGGGCTAAACCACCACAACCATGCTGACATTTTCTGCTTCTCTTTCAGCTCAAGAGGGGATGACATTCCCAAGTGATTCTGTAACTGGCCTAACACTAGATATCACCTCTCCCCACATACCTTGCCTCACTTTCAAAACCATCAGACGTTTAAGTCTTTTAGTTTCTCTCCCTTCTTCTGTCTTTATTACCTCCTTCCTGTGTCAGCTCTACTGTCAAGAGCTTCAATCCCACACAGGCATCCAGCAGTCTTTCCATCCCCGTGGTGCTGGTACCCAAGCGCACAGCAATGGCATCTGAAGACAGAGGCTCTCCTGACTCCAGCAGAAGATCAAACACTCCCAGCTCACAGGCAGTGAACATAACCTGGGGGTAAAAAAAGGAGGGAGTGAGGGATCAAGTGAAAGCACCACAGCCTACTGCATTTCTAAAGATGCTTTGTTGGAGAAAATATACACATCATAATATTTTTTTCGTGTAAAACCAGATTTCATGTAAACAAGTCCAGTGATTAACCTGAAGTTTCTCTGAACACTGATAATACCATACAGTGCTTGCAGTGCACCTTTTTTCATTTGTTTTCCTTTCCGGCAAAGCCAACCAATGCTTTTGACTCACAAAGTTTCACATTTAGAGACCAGGTTTTGGCTGTGAATGTTCCTGCCTCTTCCTTAGTTTCAGAGCACGTTCTCACAGTCCTCCTTCCTTTTTGCCTGGAAAGCATAAAGGCAAGTCTGTGTGGTGGTGAGTTTTGTTGTTGATTTTGTTCTTTAACTGAGGATCTAATGTATGCTCCAGTGAACCCTGGAGAATCTCCTGTGGCTTCCAGGGCGGATATTCCACTGTATAGACCCTATTTTCAGGGACTGATGTGCGCAACTACAGTGGTCTCCCTCAATCAGGGAGCTTTCTCTCATCCAGAACGACTGCCTCATTCAGGCCAGCAGAATTGCCCTGTCTTTTCATAGAGAAG
The DNA here is from genome assembly GCF_031877795.1 of Strix aluco. Classification (NCBI taxonomy): domain Eukaryota; kingdom Metazoa; phylum Chordata; class Aves; order Strigiformes; family Strigidae; genus Strix; species Strix aluco. The sequence continues at coordinate 61,583,930 of NC_133932.1, forward strand.
GTATATAACATCTCCTGGAACAACCCTCAACCTTCAGACAGACATACGTAACCATACATGGGAAAAACATCCTTTAGCTGTACAAAGTCAAGTTTACAAGTATTAGCCTATTTCTCCAGTCACACAAACACTCCTAAAACAGTAACAAAGCCATCAACTTAATGGACTGCCTGTATCTACAATGACCTTATAAAGTCCATGGGAAGCTCCTTTAACCCTCAGTAAGAACATGGTTTAACCAAAGTTGAGATCTTTTCTCAAAAACATAGTACCAGTGTTAATTTGGAAAGCATTGGGCACTCTTCCTTCTCACCAAGCAAAAGGTTTTTTCATTATCCATTTCTCTCCTCTCTTTACTATCACCTCTGCCTTCAGGAGCCTTAGGATGCAGTGGTGTTTGCACAACCCAGGGAGCATTCCTCCTGTTACCATGTTGGCTAGAGGTAGAGTAAGGGACAATAGGAAAGGTAACAAAATCATAAATGAGGAAAAAATCTCCGCTGCACTGGTTACATAATTTTATGCCCCTGTGCTTACACACAGAAAGATAAATAAAATCAGTAAACAATAAGGAAAGTGAAACTACTAGTTCTACCTTTGTGCCTGAATCAAATGCTGTCTGGAAAAACAGTCATTATACCAGACAGAAGTTCTCAAGCTCAGCCTTCTGCATAATACATACAGACAAACTATGGGAGAGGAAAGGAAATTCTTTGAGAAGATATTTGAAAAATCTTCTTTGCATGGTTTAACAGGGAAGGAAAAAGGTAATTCAAATCAGCTGTTTCTCAAACTCCAAAAATGACAAGTGGGAAGAAATCCCACCACCTTCCACATTTGAGGCAGCCAGACAGCAAGTCCTCAGCTATAAACTCCAGTATTTTTTTATAAAGCTTCATGCAGAGACAAGGTCTAGTCATCCAAGTCCCCAAAGGTCACAAAGGTCTCAATAAATGATAAGTCTATTCTGAGGGGTTAGGTCACTTTAAAATCCTTTTTCTTTTCAAATTTCCTTCCTGCCTAAATGAGCAGACAGGACGCTTTGGATGAGTTTTTGTTCCAAAGACTTATGTTCGGGACCTAAAGTGAGATCCTTGAATATTTCTGCATACCCTGAGACATCTATCCAAGACTGAATTCTATTTCTTACCTTTGAGACTAAAAATCCACTGCTGTATTGCAAGATGATTTGAGGATAGTCAAGGTCTTCTGTGGAACTCATTTTCTTTCTGGACTGAGACACAGATTCTCTGGACCTCTTAATTTAAATAAGCTTCTTTCCACCAGGCACAGAGCACACAAGATGATCCACTTAATCTTATTGCTTCTGAGGAACACACTGGTTACAAAATGTGTTAGCTAAGTTATTCGGCTTCAATGGGTCTTTCTACCAGGTTCAGCTGTTTCTTTGGCCCTTCCATCATCAAGTACAAGGCTAAAGAAGCGGTAACAGATTGAAGCTTGTGTTGTCGGTTCAGCAGTCAGTTAACATGCTGGTACTTCAGAAGCACTTGAAAGTTTGTAACAAGCAAAACAGAAATCACTGCAGAACAGCACCAGGGACCGGAACTCAGTGAAATGTACCAGGAATTCATAAACCAAAGCAGAGTCTTACTTGGGGCCTGTTCAAAAGGAGCTCTGCTCCACTGGGCTGGCTTTTTGATGCTGGAAGTCTTCCCAAGAATAGAAATCCTTACATATGTCAGTCAGCTCAATGATGTGACCCCAGAGGAAAGATGACAACTTGGCAACACAAGTCTTCAAGTGAAACGTGGACATTCCCAGGGGTTTAAGAGTGAAGAAATATCAGCTCAGATCAAAGCAGTCACAGCATACTCCTGGCCAAGCCTGGCATCTCCCACAGCCCTAATTTCACTGACCCCTCACTCAAGCATATGCACAGCACTTACCTTCTTGCTGAAATAGAGACTTGTTCAGCTTCGGGCTCCAGTCATGCACCCAGGGCCTCAGACCTTACCCACGCAAGGAAAATGACAGGCATAACTGCTAGATAGCAGGCAAGAGCTGCCGAGGAAATAATCTGAGCAGAGTCCATACATGGAGCTGAAGGAAAAGAAAGCATCCCACCACAGTCTGTGCCTGCAGTAATTTCCACCCAGGTGTGAAAAACCTGGGTGTGCTTCCTGGTTTGGTTTGCAATCTGTGCCCACAGAAAGGATCAAAGAAACACAGGGGTGTAGCCAGAGGTGAGCTGAAACTTGCTGTGATGGGCACAGGTCCAGGTGACCCTGGGGCTGGCAGCAGCATACACCCCATCCCTAAGAGCAGAAGCAGCCAGTCCAAAGAGAAGCTGTAAGAACCTGTTTGTTGTGCTGCTTTATTGCAGTGACTGGTTTGCTCTGACAATGGTTACTCAGGTGAAGTCTACAAGGAATTAAATCTACTCTTGTTCCTTTTCTGTATTTTGTAGGTCTCCCCACATACTGGTTTAGAAAGCAATGCCTGTTTGATGGTAGCACCACAGCAGGGGCGTCCTACTTGTGCTTTACCATGTTTTGGCGGAGCAGGGTGCTGAGGGATGACAAAACACTACATTTTCCAGCTGGTTGCCACAGTCACAGAATCACAGAATAGTCTAGGTTGGAAAAGATCTTGAAGATCATCTAGTCCAACCATTAACCTAACACTGACAGTTCTCAACTACACCATATCCCTAAGCACTATGTCGACCCGACTCTTAAACACCTCCAGGGATGGGGACTCCACCACCTCCCTGGGCAGCCCATTCCAACGCCTAACAACCTGTTCTGTAAAGAAATGCTTCCTAATATCTAGTCTAAACCTTCCCTGGCACAACTTGAGGCCATTCCCTCTTGTCCTGTCACTTATTACTTGGTTAAAGAGACTCATCCCCAGCTCTCTGCAACCTCCTTTCAGGTAGCTGTAGAGGGCGATGAGGTCTCCCCTCAGCCTCCTCTTCTCCAGACTAAACAACCCCAGTTCCCTCAGCCGCTCCTCATACGACATGTGCTCCAGACCCTTCACCAGCTTTGCTGCCCTTCTCTGGACACACTCGAGTAATTCAATGTCCTTTTTGTAGAGTCTTCCTCCCCTTCTCTGCAAAACTAACCAGGGGCATGCAGAAAGTCCTTGGGAAGAAACAATGAAATGACTGCCAAGTGCCAGATGTGGCACAGATTTCAACTTCACACACAACATACCTCATAGGTCTTTCATCAGAAAATTAAAACCCTGGATTACTTTCCTGAAACATCTCTGCCCCACTGTCTGTTACTCCAGCTTGTAAATGCCTCACATCTTGCCTTTTTGGGCAGATGCTCTCAGGTCAGAAAAGACCCTTTCCATCAAGGAAAGACTCACAGTTTTTATATCACACATTTAGTAACCCTTCAGGCCTGACTTAGATAATACAGTGATGGCAAACTGTTACAAAATAACACTCTTTCAGTGGTAGCTTTCTCCACACTTCAGCGATTAAGTTAATGGGAAAACTTGAGCAATACAGTGATCAACATACAGGTCAACATTTTGTGTGCAGTAGCATGGTGTATGTTTAAAGACTGCACTTTACAATTTTGTCCCAAGCCAACATTTTAATGTTCTCTTCTTTTCATAGGAAGTAGGCTTGTATTTATACGCTGCTGTTGAAGGTTAGTTCTGTTAGTTCTGCCTTATTTTAGAAGAAACAGACCAGTATAAAGTTTTCCACGTTCCCTCTGATCATTTTGTAGATGCATCGAAACTTTCTTAACTGAAAGGTTTCACTGTATAATCCATCTGTGAATCTGTTTTTTCTGTTCAGATCCTTGCATTTCAACCAGAAGATATTGTATTTCTTTTAGCCAATAGTGAAATAGCAACCTACTTTAAAAAGGAGTCAGTTGTTAAAATTAGCTAAGCAGATGTCACAGTTATCAGCCCTTTTCCCCTCTGTAAACATCTCAGAAATAGTACCTGTTCCCCAGGTTCTACCACCACGGGGTCTCCTGTGTTACCAGAACAGTAGATCTGAACATACAAAAGTTACAGCAAACACCAAACTGTAGAAACACTTAGACCTCCTCATCCTGGCCAACATAGCCTGTACATATAGTGCTACTGTCTTGTTAGTGCACTAGACTTCACTGTACAGTACAAGTTAGACACTAATATTCTGTTTATTTTGTACTGTGTAGGCTGGAGATCACAACACACCTCTCTGTCGGAGTGACTGTGAATCTCTGCAGCTTGCATTTAGCAAGACACCATTTCTCCAAAGGAAAAGCATGGACAATGGGTTTCAAGAACACAGCTACGTTCATAATGGTCATCTTCCCCTGCTATCCTCACCTCAAGGAGAGCGCACGAGCTCAGTTTCTATTTAGGAACTTCCATCTGCACATGCGCTAAGTGAGAGTCTGCAGAGTTCATTCATTTGCACAAGTCTAGACCCACTCTCACTGATCACGCTACAGCTTTTTCAGTTCCTCACACCCATTCCAAAGACAGTTCTATGGGAAAAGAAAGCTCAAAAACTTCTCACTGAGTTTCCATCCATACGGATAACCAGGTCAACTTCTCTCCCTCAACAGCTTTTTCTCTCCTCCAATTAAAAGAGAGAAATAAATTGTACACAGAAAAATATCAGTAGCCAAGGATAAATATTTTTAGCCAAAAGATGAGAAAGGTGTAGGAAAATAAAAATATTTCTCTGGTAAAGGCCAATTCTGCATGCCTGCTACTGAGAAATAAATCACTGCAATTTTGCCCAAGCATAAAGATTTCTTATTCCCAGGATCATGACAGCAATTCAGATCCAGGCAATCAACCACACTGGGAGCAAATTCTTGCCATACTGCTGTATACACTTCTCTTCTGTTGAACTAAAGAAAACAAAACAACCCTGGGAAGAGCTAGCTGCTGCTCACCAGATTACAGACTTACTTTCCTCAAATGACTCAGCCACAGATTGGTAATCAGATATTACAGTGACATTTAGTACAGCTGCATTAAAGATTCATGAGTACAAAAATGCTCAACCCTTGATTCTTGTAGTTTTGACTAAATAACGGTTATGTGCACAACTGTAGAATAGCATGCCCTAATGGGCCATAAATTTACTTTACTTAAGGCAAAGTTATAGGGTACAAGAGGCTCTGGTAATAAAATGGCCACACAGTTAATTAAACCCACTTGAAGTACTTTTTCAATTAGGACTAAATCTGTCCGTAGAGGACACCAGATGTAATCGTCTAATGGGATTACTACGAGTAGCGAGACATAGAGGAGGAGGGTTGCAGATAACCCACACCAGATTGATGCAAAGCCACACACAGTGCGCTGCTGTTTCCAAGTAAATTGTTAGTGAGGCTTAAAGTCTAAGCTCTTTTAAGCTACAAATGCATTCATGAAGATGAAATTGCAATGGCTTGCTTTCTCTGAAAACTCCATCAGGGTTTTGTCATAGCGCTTAGACCACACACAGGCTAAAGCTGTTACTTTACCCCCATGGTTCTATTTTGGCGATTAATTTTTCTTTGCCTAAATGACTCACTACAGACATATACTACACAAAAAATAATTGTCATTTTTGTGTAACATTTGAAAGTAAGAAATGATCTATGAACATAGCGGATTTAGTAAAATTAATGTGTCTACCAGTGAGAAATGGCAGATGACACTATTTTCACACATGCAACCTTCCTTATAAGCAACAAGTATAAATCTCAGGGACATGACTATGAAGATGAGCTTCAGTAATGCCAGTATGAAAACAACTGTGCCTCGCTATCATTATTAAGCCTCTAAGTATGCCCATCTTATATCACATGGCCTGGAAGTGCACTAAGATAATACAGTTTGTGCCCTTCTATTTTTAAAGAATCCTAAAAAAACAAGATAATCAGTATCATACTTTTTTCTTTGAGACAGAACATCCAGTTTTAACAAAATGCTCATTTTCTTCTTTATAACTTAATTCTCATGTTTTATGATAGATGCATTTCCCTAGTAACATGACTATTGCTTCTGTCTGGTTTTGACATCAACTAATTTTTTTTTTCCTGTTTACATCACATATACTATTGGCAGACATTTGGAGTGGGCAGAAAATTCTGTATACCCAGCTCATTCTCTAAGCAAACCTTCCCTTCTCCTCAGTCTTCCTGATTGTAAAAACTCTGACTGAGAATGTCTTTTGAAGGCCACCACAAACAATCCAGTGTTGTTCTTTGTTTAACTTTCTGGCCTGCAAATAATCTCTCAACAAATAATTCAACCAAATAGTCATTGAGATCTCTGTCAGAGGAAGGTCCCAGCAGATAAGAGACATAGTATCCCTGAGGACAGACAGGTTCACGACCTAAAAATGGGGGAGACGGAAACTTTAAAGAGAGAGAGATTCAAAAAGAAAACCAAGACGGACAGCAGCTGAGGCAGACTCTCATGTCAGAAGTTACTTGTGCTCTGCCAAGCATCACAAGGGCAACCAGTGGGCACAGAACTGCCTTGAAAAGGCCACTTGTTAATCTGATAGTCCTCTCCTCCATTTTTTCAAAAAGAGCTTCAGAAAGAAGCTCCCATGACTTGGCATAGGCAAGCACCCCTGAAGTCCTTTTACCTGGTGGCTCACCTCAAATGTTTTTCACAGCATTATGCTGTTTGCAGGTGTGCTGGTTTTGGCTGGGATAGAGTTAATTTTCTTCATAGTAGCTTGTATGGGGCTGTGTTTTGCATTTGTGCTGGAAACAGTGTCAACAATACAGGGATGTTTTTCACCTATTGCTGAGCAGGGCTTACAGACTCAAGGCCTTTTATGCCTCTCACACCACCCCACCAGCAAGGACGATGGGTGTGCACAAGAAGTTGGGAGGAGACACAGCCAGGACAGCTGACCCCAACTGACCAAAGGGATATTCCACACCATATAATCTCATGCTCAACATATAAAGCTCCGAGAAGAAGGAAGGGGGACATTTGGAGTGATGGCATTTGTCTTCCCAAGTCACTGTTATGTGTGATGGAGCCCTGCTTTCCTGGAGATGGCTGAGCACCTGCCTGCCGATGGGAAGTGGTGAATGAATTCCTTGTTTTGCTTTGCTTGTGTGCACAGCTTTTGCTTTACCTATTAAACTGTCTTTATCTCAACCTGTGAGTTTTCTCACTTTTACCCTTCTGATTTTCTCACCCATCCCACCTGGGGGGTGTGAGTGAAGCAGCTGGGTGGCGCTTAGTCACCAGCTGGGGCTAAACCAAGACAGGAAGCTATGCCAGGTGTAGTGAGCAGAAGAGAAAGACTTTGCCAGCCCTTCCCTTTTCCAGTTATGGCAGAAAGTAAGACACCACTAAGTAATTCCTCAGACCACTTACAGACACGTGTCTGGGATCATATGCAGAATTGCAGGGAAGACCTGTTCTGAGGGTGATCAGTTCCGGTTTAAGCCACTTTGTTGGCAGGTTGAGACTGCTATCTGGGAGTGACTGTGGTGCTACCACACCATTATACCTTCATGTTGTCCTACAAATAGTCCAGTTTCAAGGACAGTACTCCTGGGCATCCGGATCATCCAGAGCAGGTAGAGCTCACTTCACAGGTGCCACAGTGCACGTGTGACTAGATTAGTTATCAATTAGAAAATAATTCCAAACAGCCTTCAAAAGTTTTATAACCTACAACTATGGCAAAGCATTTGTTTGAGATAAGCTATGATTTTTTTTTTTTTTTTTTGTGAGGCAGCAGGAGATGTATTCAGGCAGCATGTGAGAGAATCAAATCAAATTCATTTTCTGTGCTATGATTAAAGAAGAAAGGATGGTAGTGCATACCATTTCAAACAAGCTTCAGGAGCCTGGTATCAGATTAAATACAAAAAAAAATAGAGGTACACTTCCTATTAACAACAATACTTACAGATGTAGGAATGTAAGACAGTAGAGTGATTCATTCTGCACACCCAGTTCTGAAAGATCAACTGCAACTAGACTGCTGCTTTATATAAACACTAGAGAATACTCTGCAAATTTATTGTGAGGCAGCAAAAGATACATTCTGCAAATAACATGTTCATTGGGCTGGGGAAGGGCCAGATCAACAGGATGCAACATAAGCTTAATGAGATGGGTGTTGTATCCCAACCTCAAAGTCAGTATACCAGATCAAAAAATAGGTAATATATATATTTCCTCTTAATTACGATTAAAAAAACCCCTTAACTTGTATAGCAATACAAGACATCAGTGTTCCATTTTGCTCACCCATTTAGGAATTAGGGGATCTGCCAAACTAGTTGATTTAATTGCTATCTTATATAGAATCTAACATCTCCACTTCTGCTATCAAACATGAGCAGCCACAACAGTCTGTTACACAATCCTATACGTGTTCAAGAACTGCCCTAAAGCCGACAGTGGTGCGATGTCCAGGTAGCACTGATCAGTGATCAACTCTCATTGGTCTGCATTTATAGTCTTGCAGTCCCTGGTACACTCCTGCGCTATTTTGGGAGCCACTGTAAAAATTCCCATTCTCTCTAGCAGCTTTCAAGATCATGCTTCCAGGTAACGTATCAAAAGTTTTTTATATGCATACCTAATCACGCATATGCCCTTATTCTAGGTCATTGAATAGATTACTCTACAAAGGCAGAGTCAATTAGAAAAAAACATGGGTATGGTCACAGCTTTGGTATCCACTTCTTATTAATATCAATGATTTCCAGCAATATGATTCATACATGATCAAAATTACCACAGCAGACAGTAAGCAGATGGAAAGCACCTAAACAATCATATTGAAGGGCTTGGCCTTGCCCTTGTGGAGATGCTGTAGTTTCTGTTCATTAAGCTGCTTCCTGAGTCACCTAGTGCAGGCTGAGGCCAGGAGATAAGAAAATTGCAGGCTGAAAGGCTGGTAAGCGCAGAGACTCATCAGCCCTCAGATAGAAACAGGAGACATTCTTCTTTAAGGATCAGAACAGGACTATGTGGTAACACTGACCATAGCAACAGGAACTTGGATTTCTTACCCTTTCGAGGCTCATGTTCTTCTTTACTTAAGAAGGGCTGCAGGAAAACCACTCTTGGCTGCCAGTGCCAACAGCCGTGGTGAGGCAACAGCACGTGCAGGGACAGCACGCACAAGCTCCTGCACGGCACAGGCAGGCTCAGGAGCTTTGGTCCACAACCTTCCCACCTGCCTCAGCTCAGATCTGCTGCAAGCGGTCTGTGATAAGCAGTGTCCTCATCCTCAAATGGGAAGAGGTCACACGTTGCTTTGTATCATTAGATGATTAATACACTTCTGAACCCTACAGATCTTCAAAAGCAAGGTGGGCTACCACTGGCTCGATCCTGTTCTCCTGGCACCTCTATGAGGACAAAAGGAAGACACTGTTCTGTGGTGACAGATGTGAAATCTCTCCTGGAGCTGCAAGAAGAAAGGTGCATCCTCACAACTGCAAAAACTGTCCTGTCTCATTGTGTGACCTAAGACCCAAGAACGGAGGCAGAACGTCAGAAGAAACCCTGGGCATTTCTTGGGACTCAGTAAGCGGAATAAGGCTCAGAGGTCTCTCTGCTTCTGCCAAGACCTTCCAGTAGGCATGAACACAGTGCTGTACTGCGGAGTTGCCCCATCCATGGCTTAATGGGATTAACACCCCATATACCACACCAGTCCTGCTGAGGAAATTTTTCCACTACTGAAGGAAAAAAACATACCAACAAAGAGTAAATCTGACCTTTCCCCAGCTTAAAATTGACAGGTATGACTGCCTGACACAGAGCAGGAAGTTGGAAACTATTTGAGCTCTTGGCTGTGCAATGGCATGTGAAGAGCTCCAGAGTTTAAAAGCAGGACAAAAAAAATGAAGTCAAATTCATGGGATAAGCTTAACACTTCTGGAGGAATGACTTGTACTGAAGGCTTCCATCGTCTTCAAGGATTTCTTTCCCCATCTCTACCCTACTTCTCTGAGGCTGCCATGCGTTCATTCAAGATGAAAACTGACATCCAGGCTCCAAATGATAGTCTAATGGAGAAGAAACAAAGACTTATAGTCTCACTCACCAGATCCTTGACATTCTGATAAAAACAGTGAATAAATCCATATTCCTGCTTACAACCCAGGGGAACAATGCCACCAAAACAAAACCAAACCCTGAATATTGGCAGACAAAGGGAATAAGATATGTCCCATTGCATCAAAGTTACATAAGTAACATGCAACTCATGACAAGCCTAGACAAAGAGAGTCAGGTTACTACTAGTACTTAATCCTCACTGACCAGTTTCAGCAGTAAATAGGCAGGTATCTTTGCAGACATTCTCAATGAATTAGATTTTAGCAGCTAAGGGTCTGAAAGTAGAGGCAGCATAGTAGCTAAGTCAGACTCTATCCAATACTCAACCTTATCAACATAAAGTCAATGTTTCAGAAGTATTTATTACTTCGGTATGTCTTTGATAATTATTAGTTGCTAAATCCTATATTCTTCAATTTCTTTAACACTTATATCAGAGCCTGTGACTACAGTGTGATTTAAGCACTGCAAATTTAATAAAGAACAGTAGTGTGGATTATTGGTACTCCTTCATTAATTCGGCCAAAGTTTGTTGACCAGAATTTGAAGTCCATTTCAAATGGACATTACTTTAAAGCAGCTAAAAGGATAGATATTAAGCAGCAAAGGATAGACATTAAATACTTATCTTTTCATATGAACTCAAGGTTTTTCAACAGACATACACTGAAATGGAAGAAAAAAGACCAACTCATTTTATCTGCTTTTAGATAGATCCTGAAAGTCAGTCTTGCAAATCCGAGCAATCAGGTAAGATTTAAGCAGCATCACAACATTCTTCCAGAGTAGAGAAAAATATCAGTAACTTAAGTACTTCGGCTTCTAGAAGCCATTATAAAGCCTGCTGGTATCCTAGGTTCTTTAATTTGAAACACTTGAGACCCCTAGAAGATACGTGGTAGAAATGTACAGACTTACAATAAATAAAGAACAAAGAGCAACTGTTTACTATCAAAAATTATATTCTTTAAGTTATTGTATCAGCGAGGTTTTTGCAGTAGTACAAGCACGTACCCCAGCCATAATAAAAACCTGGATAAATTATACTGGGTATGGTATAATTTATATTTGTGACCTTATTAAAAGGTTACAGTTTCAACTCTTTTCGAGTTTCCTTGCAGTTCAAAGTCCATCATCAATGAAGACTGCAAGTAAACTGATGCCCAGTCCGTCTTGGAGCAATGGCTACCTCGGTAAGAGAAAAGCCCCCATTTTTATTGTTGAGCATGATGTTACATGGCACAGGATATCCCTTCAGTCAGTTGGGGTCAGCTGTCTCAGCTGTGTCCCCTTCCAACCTCAGCCTACCCATTTGAGGGCTGTGCACAAAATGTGAAATGGAGGCGGCCTTGACGGCGCGCAAGGACTGCTCTGCAATAGGTGAAGCACCAGTGTGCTATCAACACTGCTTGTCACAAATTCGAACACAGCACCATACCAGCAGCTATGAAGAAAGTTATCTCCATCAGTCAGACCCAGAACAAGGACACATGACGTAATATCCATTTCAGAGCATTCAGCACTGGAAAGATTGTGGGAGAGCTTTGATGTAAAACACACACCTGAAGCAACAATATTGCTAAGTGTCAGACTAGACAAAACTCTGAACTGAGCAGTTACTGGGCAATTTTAGGTACTAGGAGTTTTCAGAGATTTTGATCAGGTTCAGCTGGCTGACTGAAAGCAGACTTCTTCCACATTCCCTCCGCATTTTGGCAAGTAAGCGTTTGCAAGTAGCTTCAAAGCACTTTCAGGCTTTTCTTCCTGAAGCTGCTGTGAAAAGAAATAACACAAGCACTATAAACAACTGAGTTACTTTACGTTACTGCACTTTTAGGACACTGTATGAAGCCAGTGCTAGATATGATGTGTTAAGCTGAATGATTATGAAAGCCTGACAGCTGAACATTCTTCCCACAATTATCTTCCCTGGACTCAGAAACTGCCCTAAATATCAGGGGAGCTTACAGAATTTAATCATTTCAGGGTGGGATACAAAACCTGCTCTTGGCACCTTCTCTGGAGCAAAAAAACCTATACAGCACAGTCCTTTCTTGTATCAACTAACAGTATCTGTTGGATTCTTCTAGTATGACTCCAACACTTTTTGGTGACTGCTGTTGCTTTAACTGCTTCCACTCCTGGCAATGACACTGCATTCATAGCTTGATGACTTCCTGAAAGTAGCATTATAAACTAGCATCTCCCCGATTACTTGCATAATACATCAAGACCCTCACCCAACATATCAGTCCCAGTGGAAATCCACAGTAGAAATATACTGCAGAAATACTAGTAAGAATCTAATCCTGAGCTCAGAGACACTGGTGCTGACAGCCATCAGTTAAACTTGTCACATAATAGTGACAACAGTCTGTCACTGACTGTGTCAGTATTTAAGAGCAGGCTAAGCAGAATTGCATGCATTTACAAACAGGCATCCCACCAGCCCTATCAAATACTTGCAACCAACATCAGATTGGATTTTAGCTAACTCATTACTGAAGATGAACTTATCTTCAGGTAGATAGGTTTTTAATACTTTAACAACGATAGTAGAAAAATGAACTCTCCATGGAAAGCAACTGCTCAGAATTTAAGAGACTGGTGGTGTTGAGATGATTAATCAGTCTTGCTCTTAGCCCTCAAGACAGCGGTGAAACTCAGAAGAGAAGTCACAAAAAGTTGAGAAGTAACAGAATTGGAGATCTTTAAAAACATGAATTGCCAGGAAAATAAGAGTATGTCTACCTTTTCTTTCCACAGCTAGTAACTACAAAGATTTCAACAGCATGGTCTAGTAAGAAGCAAACCTCACATGGATTCACTGGAAGCAATGCAGACAAACTCAGCCAGCCAGGCATCCAGCTGAGTGAGCTGCAGCACCAGTGTGCTCCTCAGGCACTCCAGGAAAGGGATGCATTTTGATTTGATGCATCAGTGTGAGGAAAATGTCATCTGAAGGCTGTACATAAAGAGCACATGTCCCGCTGAATTGACAGTTGACATTGCTGTATGTAACAGGACCATCAAGAAGTGTGGCTGAGCTTCATTATTCAAATGTGTTGACTGCTTTTTCCAACAAATGGGTTCTCATACAACACTCTTCAGATTTTAATACACTGACATATGAAAACAGCAACTTCAGTTCACTGGAAAGTTTTCTTTTTAATTTTACCATAAAAAGGCAAAATAAACTCTTTCACTGTAATATTATAGCTTTTAATATTCCTGAGCTGCATTTTAGAAGCAAAGGTATTTGTAAATGGATTTAACAAGAGACACTGCAGCCTTACTTTCCAACACAAGTAAAAATAATTTAGCAAGAAGGCCCCTTTTTCAAAAGACAATGGCTAGCTCTGTATGTACCTGAAAAAATGCTTCAAGTGGCTCCGTGCCACCAGAAGTAATTACAAAGCCATATATGTCAACAAAATAACAGAACAACTTTTCAACCATTTTACCACTGCTTCCTACTTCCTACATCAGTGTGCCTCTCTTACATGGAAAGTATTATTATACAAATGGCATTATATGCCAGAATAACTTGGGCCACAAAGCTTGGCACCATACAGACATATGAAGGAATCAGCAGTTTAAAAGATATCCTGCATATCTTTATAGTCAGTTTTAAGAACTATATGAAAGTCCCGTTATGCATCTCAATCAGCAAAAACTCTACTTTGTTAAACGTGATTTCATTGAATGCACCAGAAAGCATTTAAAATCAAATCTGTATGTAACAGCTTGTCACGTCTGGAGCTCCTGTAACTGGCACACACGTACTTCTCAAGCCAAATTAGGTGATACAGAGATAAATACTAAATCAACTAAAATTAAGGTTTAGAAAACTGAAAATCAAGAAAACGGGTTGGCTTTTAGCACTGTAGGAACTCAAGCACGAGCACAGGTGGTTATACCTACATTGTGGTAGAAACCTAGAAAGAGACAACAAAGCACGAAGGAACGTCAAAAATCAGGCATCTATTTTCTTGATTTGAGGGACTAGATGCAAGTTAAGCATTGGTTGAAACAAACGTGTTTTCTATAGCAGTCACACCGATGAGGTCTCATTTACAACCTTCTGGCCCTTTTGTCCAACCACAGCTTTTCCAAGGAGCCAATGCCTCCACTACCCACTCCAAGTACTCCTTTGCTTACTCAGTGATCTCCTCCGGTGCCTTCGCCTCCTGCTCACGCTTCTGCGACTCTGACTTCTTTCTCTTCTGTCTCGTTTACGTTCGCTACTTCTTCTGTAGCGTGAACGTCTGGGGCTTACATTTCTTCGACGAGGACTATGGCTTCGTCGAGGACTGTAACTTCTGCTAGAGTGTCTATAATACCTCCTTTCTTTCGTCCGTTTTTCATCCTGATAACTTGCATCTCTTCTGTGTCTGCTCCTCTCTCGTTTACCCTTACTCTCATCAGTGTTTATGCTGCTACACGAACGGCTCTTTCTTCTCCTTGGCTCTGTGCTGCGTTTGCCCTGCTCACAGTGTGAGTCCTTTCTGCAGGTATTCTGGTCATAGCTAGAGAGGTTCTTCTGCTGCTGGTTATTGGCAGGAGCACATGAAAGTACCCCTGAACTTCTTTTCTCAGAACACCTCTCAGAGTTTGTGGTATGAAGTTTCTGACCTTCTCTGACATGAACTTTGTCATGAATGTTGCCATTCAAGTACTTGCATTGAGTGTGTACATTCTCAGGGGATGCTACTTCTCTTTGAGAGTCAGGAGCCAGTTTGCCTGTAACAGCCTGCCCTGAGGTAGAAGTGATGCAGCTGGATGACACAGTGTGTGGAATACTACTCGGGGTTTTCGGCATGTCAGACTGAGATGCTTCAGTTTCTTCTTTGTTTTGATCAACTGCATCCATTTTCTTGCTCAGAAGATTGTTCAGTAGTTTCTCCCTCAGTTCCTTTTCCTTCCTCTGCAAGCCCAGTGCTCTCTCTTTTTCCTCTTCCACACGTTTGAGTTCAGCCTCCTGAAGCTTTCGTCTCTCCTCTAGCTGCTGAAGCCTAATCTTTTCTTCATTATGTTCTTGCTCCAAAAGCTTTACTGTCTGAAAGATGTTCAAAGAACAGGTCAGAGTAAACAAAAAATATTTACAGACCTGCTCATGTTTCCAAGTTATACCATAACACAAAATCAGCAATATGGCAATAGAATAAAATAAAACAAACAGAACTTAACTATCCCAAAATAAAACTGTTGTTTCCCTCTTAAAGCGAAAAAATCCAAAACCAACCCATCGAAAAAAACCCATTAACACACAACTGATCTAAGGTGAAACATTAGCATTAGTCCACAGACTCTTTTGAGTGTTAATTTCTCCTAGCTGTTTCACAAGGCAAAACCAAAGCTTGGTCTTTGTGGCTCCTTAATATGACGAGAGTAACACACAAGCTAAAACAACACATGAAATTTGAAGCATTAGACTACATTTATCAGGGTCAGTACTTGAAGATTTCAGTCAAATGTAAAACATGCATTTCTCTTAAATTGCAATCTGTGGTTCATAGATGACTTTACAATGAGTCCATAAAACCAGCAAATAACTAAATGCACACATATTATGTGGAAAGTTATTCTCGTCTTGTCAACCACTTTAGAAACTCACGATACTGAAAAAGATGGTTTAAGCTTTTTTTTTTATTCTGACCAGGACTAACAGTTTAGTGTAGACCTCAAAACTCAGACTGAAAGAAACACACTGGTCTATTTTATCAGACGACTCTTCCATTTCACAGCTGCAAAGTCACAAAGCCTACAAGAAGTATTACTGCCTTCTCCTAGCATATAACTGACCACATAGCACTGTATGGGTTCAAAAACACTCCTGAGGAAAAAAAGGAAAACTGTGCTTTGCCACACAGTTTTTCATTTTTACAGAAAATACTTAACATACGTTACATTACACCCAAACATGGCTTTACTTAAGTCTTAAGCAAATGACATCCTGTTTCAATGAAAAATAACAATACTGTTAGAGAGACAGGATCTAACATTAGAAACTTTAGCTGACAGTGCTTTTTCTACAGAAAAATCATTCTGCACATTTTCAAACATCAAACAATGAAAGCTCATTCTCTGAAACTGCAAATAATAGTTAACGGAACTGCTGAAAGCCAGATGGGAAACAGTATCAAAACTGGAATTAGAAATAAGGAGTCTTAGCATCTTATCCTCTGTGTTTAGTTCACTTTATCTTGCTTACACATTCTTTTACTGGACTTAAGAGCAAGTCTGTCAATTAGTTTACAAGTAAAAAAGTGCTACTCAGGACTACAGGTTCAAGTTCACTCTTCCATTTACCTATATGTGCATATTTTTACCAAGGCTGAACTACTGTTTCATTGCACTTTTTTGAATTTTTAGTTTAAGAAATAGCATCTGGAGAGGTATTAAATCTGTTGGTTAATGAACAGCACTCCCCACTCCCTCTCAAGTCAGTAAAAGGCTTTGTTCTGCTGCATTTTTCATTAGCTTCTGAAATAAATATTGAAGTTACCTTTGCCCTGCTTAGCAGTTCTGCAATTAGTCTAATGGACTGAAGATTTCTTTGAGCTAACAGGAGCTTCCTTTCTTCTAACTTTATCTTCTCTTGCAGTTTTTTTTGTTCTTCAGCTTGAAGCTTTTCAAGCTGTTTTTTGTTTCGTCGAACTTCACGATCTTTCTGTTTCTGTTCTCTTTTGCGCAACTTTTCTTCTCTTTTTCTCTCTCTCTCATATTCTTCAAGCTCCCTCTGCTTCCTAAAAAGAGATTAATATTTTTTACCTTATCTAGGGCAGGTAAAAGTTTAGACTTCCACTGTATATAAAAATATATTTTGTACTTTGAGTAAATTTGTTTCTAAGTAAGTGTTGTTGATTACTGAAAAACAGAAGTAGAAAACAGTGAACATTTTAACCACTAGTTTTGATAGCAAACAATCATCAGCCTGTCAATACTTAAAATACAAGTTGGAATCCAAACATAAACCATGGCTACAACAAAAATATTTTTTTTTAACCAATTCCACCAGAGACAGTAACAATGCATCAGGCAGCTGGACAGTAAATCATCACAGTGAGAAGAAAATTACCAAGCCAATTAATGTGTGCAGCGGTTGGTGTCCTTTATTTCAGTCATTAGGACAAAATGGTAGCTTATGTAAAAGGCTGAAGGTTTCTGAGATCAGGTATCTAATGGCATGATTTTTAGGAAATTGAGTATTTTGCAGATTTAATATTTTTGAACCAAACACAAGCATTGGTGACAATAACCCTACAGTTTCAGAAACTGTTTAATATCTAAACATTAAGCAATGAGAATTTATACACCATCAAAGCAAATGGACACCATACAGCCTCTGAAACAATTTGATCCATTTGTGTTTATATTCTGAACAGCTGACTTGTGACATCTCCACACCTATATGTTTTCTTAAAATGTCAGTGTTAAGATATGCCTGTATCCCATCCCTTTCCTAGAATAATACTGATGTTAAGAAAAAATTAGATTTATAATATCGAAGTTACTAGTAGTAGAACTAGTGCATTATTTTCTATTCTCCATTTAGTGCATATTTTTCCATCAGAATGACTACACATCATGTAAATTCCCAGCTCTTGGAATTACAGTTCAAGGAAAAAAAAAAAAAAAAAAAGTGTACAACACTCTCCTCCAAATCTCATAATCCCTGAACCCTATTTCCTCAAAAACACCACAATATTCTCACTCAGTTTTAAGTGCTCTGCCTTAGCTACAGGAGTAGAACTTTGAAAGGAAACTTGTCTTTAAATATTTTCTATTTATTGATGCTGATATGGTGGAGCAAGCAGTTTTGCTAAGCCTGATTGTTAAAAATATAATTGAGCAATAAACGATAAATACCTTTCTTCCTCTTTTTGTTTTTCCTCAGCTTCCTTCTCTTTACGTTTTTGTTCTTCTCTCTGTTTTTCAAGCTCTTGAAGCTTTTGCCTTTCAAGCTGACGCTTCTTAATTGATGCATCACTGAGGTGTTTTGTTGAGTCAAAAGAAACCTTTACAGGATACAATTGAAAACAGTTTTAAGTGGAAAAAAGAAAAAAATCCTGGACAACCTACACAATCCCCAACCATTTTAGCTTAGCACAAAGGTATCCAAATTACAGTGTAAGTACAATCAGAAATATAAAACCTTTTCCAAAGCAAAGCAAACTTCTCTTTGTGCCTAGAGCAAGCACCAGAGTACTATAACAAGATAACTGGGAACTAAATCCCTGCACACTAGCACAATCACGTACCAGTGTACATTTTGTGAGACATCCAAAAGTAAACCCTAGCGTGGTTTAGGCCCTGACTGTCCAATGTTTTCAACCTGTCGGAACAGAAACATACGGAACTCATTCAACTCACGTATGTTGTTAGGGACTGTACAGGACTAGGTAGAAATGGGCCTAAATAAAGGCCTCCCTTTCTGTCTAAAACTATGATCCTTACGTTCAGCAGAGGAAACAGTTCACAGTTCTGAGCAATGGGACCCAGGAAAACGCTTGGCTCCCAGGACATACGAGCACACCTTGCCCATGTCTAGCTGAATGATGGAACAGGACACCAGCAGACATCACATTACACCCCTGGTGTCCTAATCTCCCATCCTAGATACCACCTGTGCACAGGCAGGCAGGGGTCTCTAATACATTCCCAGAGGTCCATCGTCATGAACCATGGGGCAGAGAACAAGTGCTTTTTCTGATTCTGCAGTTTAATTACCCTGGGCTCTATGTAAAATGATGTTTCACTAACAGGCTAAAAGAACAGACAGCTAGAAACAGACAAGGTGTTGTGACCTTTTGTATAAAAGAGGTCTGTCCTGACAGCGCAGTCCAAACACAGCCCTCTCTCTTTCCTGTCACTCCCCAGGGCAGCTGCCAGAAAGGGCCAAACTAAATTTGGGAACCCTGATCCCCTCCATGTATGTGACAGTTTGAATTTCACATCCCCTTGAAAACCTTGAGGGTCAAAGTAGAAACAGTTTCTGTGCTCCAACTGAAAAACTCTGATAACAAGATAAAGGATTACAGTATTTCACTTCTAATGACTAAACTACAATTTGAATAAATATTTGCATGTTCCCACATTACATAAAGGAATAGTCAAGCTTCTTCCTGAAATACACTTTCTGATTTAATGAATGACTATTGAACATACCGAAATACACCCAGAAACAGAAACATTTCATTCAACTGCTACGTAAATGCACAGACCACCTCCAAACATATCAGAGCAAGTTTTCTTCAGATCATGCTTTCACAGATACTACATCTGAACAGACTGTCTTGTCCTCTCCTGTCATAGCTGTATTTTCTAAGACAATGAGGTTACAGAAAGAGAGATCTGGAAAACTCAGTATGTAAATATTATGAATTAAGTGTACTGCACTCACAGGAAACTGTGCTACAGATTAACATTATCGTTTAAATCTTTGTGAGGCCTTTCTGTAGGTGAAGAATGATCAACTGTGTATTCTCCAGGCCGTACAGGCCACGTGCTATTGAATTTCACTGTTCCGACACTTGTCTGGTGGACCTCATTATCAGTGCAGGGACCAGATACTGAGGCTGTGAAATTCTCCCCCAAAATTTCTATCTGTAGTGAACACAAGAGAGAACAATGCACTTTAAGGTCAGCCTTCTGGTGAAATATGTCTGAACTGGTTCAAAATTAAAATTTTAAGTGAAATGACAAAATTTAGAAATAAATATTAGTTTCTAAAAACTATTTACGTAGGCCATGTTCATATACTTGGTCCTTCTATCAAGCAGTTCTCACTCCTAAAGCGGTCTTGTTAAAAAAAAAAAAAAAAGCAAAACCCTACTCACTTTGTTCACATAGTCTAACAACAACTTTTTTTCCACCATTTTCCTTTAAAAATTCTACTATGGCTGCTCCATAAAAGTAGTGCTGTTACCGTCACCTGTTGTCATCATGACAGTATACAGATGTAAGTTTTAAGCACAAGGGAAATAACAGTTAGTTGTACTCGGTCTTTCACACAGGTTCCCATAAAAAAGCCTGCAGTTTCTCACCTTTATATTGCAAGCCACTGCTTTGCCATCTTCGCCTTTATACATCAGCTTCATCCCTCGCAGGGCGTTCATGGCTTTAATGAAACCCGCGTACTCTCGATACTGAACATAAGCTTCAAAATTTAAATGGCCTCCAAAACTGAAAGTGTGAAAATTTCTGCCAGTCATTTCTTCTCTGTAAGGGTCCAGCATGGGTATGTCCACATTACGTATTTCTCCAAAGTTCTTGAAAACTTTTATAAGGACTTCTTCGCTTGGCTTTTCCGAGCCAGAGTCCTTTGCTGCAAACCACTTACAAGGTAAGCCCTCTAAGTGAATAGTATCTGGCCTTTCTCCTGGCAAAGTCTCATTCATATCTTTTGCATCACGGAAAAACGAGTCCCAGTCATGTCTGGTAGGAAAGTCAATCTTATATTCCGCAGCACGGACTTTTAAAATGTCAGAGAAGCCACTCAGCTTTATTGTTTTGCCATCAAGGCACGCCAGAAAAGATTTAACCAAACTTTTGTTTTCAACCTCTCCTTCAAACCGGATGAAATCCATTGTGCTTTTAGAAATTCGCAGAGTGGAAAACTGATGAGTCTGCACCATCCCTTTCAATCTTTCCATCACTTCCCAGTTCGAAATGGATTTTCCCGGTTGTTTCAGCTGAGGAAGTGCCACACTGATGGTCATTTTTGTAATGGGTTTAAGGTATAACCCACAGGGAGCACAGAGCTCTACAGCTTCTGATGTATCATGAACTATTGTTGCAGCAGCCATAACACAGAAAAAGCATAGGATAAAAAAATAAAAGATGCAAGTTTAAGTTGCAGGCCAACAGTAGTCAAATAAAATAGCCCTTATCCGTAAGTAATTTAATTCTTTGGCCATTTAACCATTCCCAAGTTAAAACAATGTTTCGTAATACAAGAGTCAATTAGACAGTTAAAACTGAGTAGTACAAACATCTTAAATTACTTTATAACCACTAGAATCTATAAGTAATTAAACCTCAGTAAGGCCTCAGAAAAAAACCAAGAAGCTGATGACAATCTTAGGAATACATGAAGTTGGTATGTGATGGCTCAGAAAGCAGCTACCCTTTCTCAGGAAGGAAGGGCCTGGCGGAGCGACGTCACACTGCTTTGAAGTCTACTTAACAACCAGTAAACCCCAGCAGGCTAGCGCCGAGGCGGATCCCACGTTCTCCAGCAGGAAGACTTGGAAGGTGTCTGCAACGAGAGAAAAACGCCCCTTTCACTGAAAAGCCTGAAGCCCCACCACCTTCCCTGCGAGCAGCGCTGAGCCGCCCCGGCGGTACGCGGCGGAGGAGCGCCGGCAGCCACTCCGCAGCCGCGACCACCGCCCGCCCGCGGGAAGGCCGGCAGCGGGAGGGACCCGGCCGGCTGAGCGAGGCCCCCAGAAGACGCCAGCGGGGAAGCGCCTCCGTCCCCAACCCCGCCGGGCCGGGCTACCCGTACCCTCCGCCGCCAGCTCCCCGAGGCGCTCCCCGGCGGCCAGAGCCCGGCGGCGCCCCGCCAGCCCCTCCCCGCCCCCCGGAGGATCCTCCCGGCGCCCGCCTCACCCGCAGCCGGCGGGCTGGGCTGGGCCGGGCTGGGCTGGACCGGACCAGCCCCGCGCGCCGCCGCCCCGGCCCGTGCCGGACCCTGCCCCTCCGCGCGCCGCCGGGGCCGCTTCCGCTTCCGCGTGGCGAAGCGCTGCCCGGACGGCGGGGAGGCGGCGCGCGCTCGGCGGGGGCGCCTCTCTATGGCCGCGGCGTCACGGCGACGCCTGGCGGCGGGGCGGGAGAGCGGAGGCTGGCGAAATGCTCCTCGGGGCCGCGTTTCTTGCTTGCCCACAGAGACGTACGCTGTATGGCGCGGTTCGTGGGCACACACCCAGGGCGTATGAACAGGTGTGTTTCCCAGTAAGGTCATTTCCATCATTTCCTTCCAACGGCCTGACGCCCGAGCGCACCGACACCCTACCGAAAGCCACCTCACCGAGTGGAGAGCAGAGCTGGGGTGTCTGAGGTCGCCAACTCCCAAGGAAGATAGCCTCCAACTTGCTGCTTACCACACATTTACAATAGTTTGTGCTTTTTTTTGTTGTTTTTTAAAACAAACCCTAAGTCTGTATTTATGAAAGAATGGCACAAATTAACAAGACATAATTTAGTTGCATAAATATGAGTGACTAGTGCTATTTGAGATGCTGTAAGATACCCAGGCTACATACACGGGTCTGGAAAATATGCCACATGTCCTGCGGGAAACCTGGCTACGCTGTCAGCTGGTGGTTATGCTGGATACCGTACAGCATCCCCAATGGCAGTAGGCATGTGAGTCAGACAACTGAATTCAGCCTTCAGTGTCCTCTTAGGGGCTGCGGGTTCTGGGTCCTGCTTGGCTTTCAGCTGCTGCTTTAGGAGGGTGTGAGTCTTCTCAGGTCCTGAGTTGAGCCTACTGCACATTAGCTGCCATCTCAATACCCTAGAGCATCTCGATAGGCTCTAAGTCCCTAAGCCAGGAAGGTGAATTCTGTTTCTAGTTTACAAGCAGCTATCTGCATGCAGACACATGAATTCACAGGTCCAAGTCTTTAACAGGATGATATTCTTGGTGTTCTCAGTATCCAGGAACTGTTTAATCAACTGGCATCTGAATGGGAAAAGATTTCCCTTTCTTCTCCCCATCTGCATGAGGAGAAGAAAGGAAAATATGGAAAGTATTGATGTGTCTTTACATAATTGTTCACCAATAAATATTTAAGGCGTACCAAAGCACATCTCTCAAATATGCTCTCATCCTGCACTGGTCCTCCGTTTATTGCAGTGAAAAAAATGGGTTTAAGTTGCAGTAGTGGGCACAGGAGGCAGATGCCCATTTTAAGCTTGTTCCTTTTTATATCTGCTTCACCCACCGAACAAATGAGGCAAAGTATTTGATAGACCAGCAGATCCTCAAATACAATTCTTACATAATCTTATACTATTTTTCAGATAACACATCAGAGCTTCTCACTGTAGTTTTACCATCAACAGATTCCTCAGACTTGGGTTTGCTGCAAGTGAAGGATGCAGAAGTTGCCACATACGCACGGGAGACCTCTGCCTGCCTCCATTCCCTGCACCACCACCCCCCTCCAGATATGTGCTCCCATGTTCTCAGAGGACCCCAGTTTCAACACTGCGACTGTAGTTGCATGCCCCTGCCTACCTCTCTCAATTTTCTGCTGCTCATCCCTAGCCCACGACCTGTTCCTTCATCTGCTGCCAACCTCCTGCCCTCATGCAGTGACTCACCCACTACAGCACCTTCCTGCCCCTGCTCCAGTGTTTTAAAACAGGCACCAGGTCCCACCTCGGATAAACTCCCACTGCTTGAGAAACTGGGACTGCGGTAACTTTCAATGACAGACTGCTGGTAACCACTGTGTGGGAATAATGACTTTGCAGCATCAATGAGAACACCCAGCGCAGGAGGTGACGATCAATGCAGCAGCTGCAGCAAGACCACAGCTGTTGTACAGAGGGGCTATTTCACGTCGCAGATGCTGCTGACTGCTGGTCCTACTCTGTTTCTTTTATGGTTAGTTAAGTACTAGTGTAAAGGGAGAATCGGGAACTACTGTTACCATACAACAGTTTGAAATAGTTTGTGCTTTGTAGTCTGAGAGTCCCTGCATAGTATGTCACACCTTCTTCTACAAACTTCCACTTGGGAGTGCACAAAGCAGATCTAGTTACATTCCAGAAATTTCAGCAGCAGCGGAGTCAGACACTACGTATGGCAAAGATATTGAATCCTGTGCATAATGATAGCCCCACACCCCAAGACTGTGACAGAAATAAATATTCTGTATTTTAAATTAAAAGAGTAAATCAGTGCTCTGAAGTTACAAAATGCCAGAACTGAGGTTACCCATGCTTTGACATCAGCCACAATCGTGACAGCTTTCATAGACGATTTTTCTGATATCCTTGAAAGAACTGTTACAAGCATTACGTTTAATAATGTTGTAAAACATATGGTCAAGAAGAAGTAGTGATAATGTACATAACTTTTAAAAGATGTAATCAAGCATCAATACTTCAGTGTGGCAAAGGTAAACAGTATCTCTGCTCAAATGCAGTCCTCTGCGTTGGGCAGATGTGTTGTTTTTATTTTTTTTTTTTCACTGTAGTGAGATATGAGTAAATGAAGTGTCTCCCTTTGGGTTTCAGTCTGAAGTGAAGGTCAATATCATACCTACCAGGAAGACAAAGGGTGAACAGGCAAATTAAACGTCAGTAAGGGACAGTATCCAAGTGCAACAGTGTCTGTAAATCTGTTTTTTACTGTAAGACATTGTCTCTCCCCAACTCTGACAAATACATTGCGCTACCAACCTTGAAAACCATCTAGCATGTCTCAAAGCTTGTACCTTCTTTCTGACTTCAACAGTGTAAGAGATGTCACTTCTATACCTTCACTAGTTACAACAATGAATCCCACAGAAGTTCACTAGAGGGAGCGCTTGTCACTTACATACGTATAATAGAGCTATTCATAAACACAACTAAAATAGGTTATAAACAGCAGATACTAGGTCTTGTATTCATGCCAGAATACAGACCATTCTTCCTTTTTTGGAAGAGGATATAATTCTCCCAACTACGCATGGTCTTATCTGTGTACTTCTTCTGCTCTTCCTGAAGTGCACCATTTTCTTGACCTTAATGGTCATTTGCGGTAATGCAATGCAAGATGTTTTGTGGGTGTTTACATAAAATAAAACAACAACCCAGTATAATTCCATTTCCTTTCCGTCCATTTTCCTTCCTCTCCAAAATACACCAAAGAAGAAGAAAACCTCTTTTTAGTTTAAAACTTAGCTGTATCTGTTGGAGAATGATTTATCTCTTGTGTTCATCTAAATCTTTTCTACTATATAATATCCAGAAATACTCCTAGTACATATCTTTTTAGAAATAGAGTACATAGCATCCTGTGGTTACTTTCAACGTGATTTTTGTTTTCTGTTGTCACTAAACAGGGGACATCTCTTTATTCTTTCTCACACTGAGGGAAACAAAATAATTCACTGTGCAGTCGAACAGTTTCTGAATGGTATTTGGAGGTGGAGGCAGCAGCACAGAAGAATCTCTTGGACGAAGAGATTGCACAACTGTCGAAGAGCCATTATAATGTTGTTTTCAGACTCTATACAGCCTCCTCCCAAAAAGCAAAATTAATCCCTGACGTGGGTAGGAACAGAGGAATGAACCTGGAGTTTATTGTTTCATTTCCCATGGTAAGAAACAGCTCCGCAAATCATTCAGTTTCCTTTTATTGTCTCTACTCTTTTTTTTTTTTTTTAAATCTGACTGAATGCTGTGTGTCAGTAAAGTGTGTGGGTGTGATGGAATGTCTACCTTGAATACATAACAGAAGTAATACATGTGCTGATAGGGGCCATTTCATTTAACTGAAATTAATCATCGCTTCCTGTGGCTGGTTCTCCACAGGCCTAATTGTTGTATTCTGTTTAAAGCGGTAGAATGTGACAATATACAGAGACAGTTTCACCCTCCCTAACTCATCCTTATGGCAGAGAATTGGTCTTGTTAGCAGAGATAGGAGCACGCAACGCAGAGCAGGCCCTTTCTACTAAATTATCTCAGTGCACTGTGCCCACTGCCATCTATCTTACACTAAACATAAATGGCAAAATTTCTGCTTTTTGCTTTCACCAACGAGGAATTAGCGTCTGTAGTGGTACTGGTTTATGAACTGTCTGGTCAAACCGTAGTGTGCCATAGCCTATAAAACATAAAAATTAGATTTAAGTTGCAAAGACACATTGTACTATGCTTGCTAGCAAGCTGTATGTTTTAAATAATTGTAGTACCATGCTGTCAGATGCATTACCGATTTATTTTTTTTTATACAGGCACTCATGAGATGCTTTCACATACGTACAGAGTTCAGTAGCTATCACTTAAAATAAGTCCAAATCTAGAAGATTGGGAGTTTTTTCTACTTTCTTTTCTATTAAATGTTTAGGGGGAAATATTTGAATGTGATTCAAATTAACACTTGAAAATTAAGTATTTCCTTCACAGTATTACATGTTACAGATTGATACCAAACATAAAAGTATATCATGTTTTTATGTACACTTTTTAAAAACAAAATTTTTCTTAGCAATTTATCAGGTGAAATGCAAGAGCTGTTGGCCTATGTCTTCACCTACTCCTGAAGCAGAGAAGAGCAACAGGTTAATACTGATAACCTTCCTCTGTGGTATATTTTTCTTTTGTCAAAGGGAAGAATTTCACAAGTCAGTACTAGTGCAATAGTTAACACTTTTTTTAAAAGAGGTGAAACTGCATTATTACAATTGTAGAACTATGAATTTCTAAAGAGCTTTTAAGCAGACAAGATCCCCTCTGTAGGTTCAGCCTGCCCTCCCCACTTATGTTTCACCTAATACAGAAAGACCAGAGATATTTTGGTAGATCTGGCATAAGTATAAATGACTGTGGCATCAATTCCATGTTTCAGCAGCAATGCCTGTAGCCCAGCTTTGCTTTCTAACACATGCATTGGGGAGGCCAGGGGAATCAGTGGCAGAATGCTGTGCTGAATTTTCATTATTGCTTTTTGCTTCTGGCAATCCTTCCTCCTCATTTTCCAGGGTCTGACTGTGAAATCTGAAAAGCTAAACAGAGAGAGGATGACCAAGCCGTATCACATTTGATTTGCTCATAACGCTTCTCTTTTCATACTAACAGATACTGTCAATATGTCTCAGAATGTGCTGCCAGAGATCATTCATTTTAAGCTTTGCATCTTAAAAAATATCTTACTTTGTTGACCTGATAGCGGGTTTATACTAAGATGCAGATTATGACAGCTGAAATAATCATCAGGTGGCCTAAACCACTGACAAAGTTTTATCACAGTTTGTTTCTGGCCCATAATATGTATATACTTCTGTATCTATCTCTATACATCTATCTATATACACACACACATACATGTATGTATACGAACTGTACTATGCAAACTGATTGCCCCCTAAGCTCCCTCTGCAGCCAGCAGAGATATACAAGTTTGTGTAGGGAGAGTCCTCAAATGTTGTGGTGATTCTGTGCTAGGGGATGACAAGCCACCCTAGGATGAATTTGTAAATACTCTCCTCCCTTCTCTCCCCAGATATGTCAATAGGTAGAGAGAGCACTTCTGAAGTGTTTAGATATGAAAAAAGCCCTGATGGTCAGAACGAAACTCTTAAGTTATGTAGGTACCACATATGGCTAATACTGGACAGCAGTCAACTTCCAGCCAGAGACTAAAAGCTCCCCAAAAGATTACGTTGCTGGACTTGCCACAAACAAGCAGATAGTCACATACTGTTGCTTGAACACATCTCAGTGGATATCAGGCAGTCTAAATTGCCTACACTGGAAAAGCCTCCATCACGCTCCTGGACTGAGGTAAAACTGCGTGTTTCAGCAGCAGTTTTCTAATTGTGGGTTAATTCAGGATATTTATCCTGTGATAGCTATTTGACGTAATTTCCTATCTCCACTTCCTTTGAGTTTAGCAACTGCCACATCAGGCTGTTAAATGTGATGCTGGAAGTGTGGATCCACACTGGACCATGCCAAAAGTAGCATTCAAGTTCATTCAATCTGCCACCAAGATATGAGAACTTGCAAAGATCCTCATGCACGTTCCTGTTCCAGGTCTTCCCATTAAATCATGGGAAGAAGTAAGTGATAACTCAGACTACATACACTGAGAGCAGACAGAGTTTTGGGGAAGACAGCTACAACATTCTCACCTGTTTTGCAGGAGAACAATTGGGATTCAGGAGTAACAATACATAAAAGTGACAGTCTGTGCAAGCTGTCTCTGTAAGCAATTTACAGGGGTTAGGACAAACTCAATCAAGGGTTATAGGTGAACTGGCAGATTCAATTTAGGGCAAAGCTTCTTGCACATTTTTTTTGTCTCTATAATAGTTGTATTTTCTCATGAGAACCCATCAGCAATGCTGTCTATATAAAAGGCTGCTGTGAAGACTCCAGAGAAACATGATGTGGCTTTGGATATCAAGAAAAAAACCTTACATAGGAACTTATAAAATTCAGATGGTCTTTTTCAAGGGCCTGGAGTGTGTCAGCAGGCCTTAACTGCCCTTACCATCACCTGGGTTCCCCACTGGTGGATCCTCTGCCCAAGGGCCACATCTGAGCCATGGTGTAGGTAGTCCTGACTTGCTGACTGGATTCCTGGATTGACCTTGGAATGTACTTGGCACCTCACCCTGTATGATGATCACCAGGCAGTCAGAGGAGCCTGGCCCCATTACCAGCCTGGCCCTGTTTGGGCATTGTGGGACAGTGCCCTGACTGCTGAAGGTGTTGCCCCATCAGTGCTGCAGACACCTGTGCCTCCTCTTGCCTCATGGAGAAACTCCAGTCTTGCTGTTCCCTGACAGGTGTCTCAAGCCTTGCATTTGAGATAAATAAAGATTCTGGTAAGTGTGTTCAAAATAAGCTGTGACAGAAAAGGTGGAAAGGGATTTAGTGAATTTCACAACTGCTGATAATATTCTATTTAAACTCCACAGAGAACTGGATGAAAATTGAGCTGAAGATGTCCTCTGAACCTTCAGTTTATTGAGAACAGCATGAAGCAATGACTCTGCTAAATACTTATCTGTGATAACAAATTCATAGACTGCTTTCTCTTCAGCTCTCATTAGGCTCTTTGATATAGTTCCCACATATAGGTGACTGCACATAAGAGGTAAATTACAAGAAGATTCAGCAGTTTTCTAAAGTGCTGGTGTAACTATCTGGTGGTCAAAGCTGCTATTGAAGAGCGGTGGCATCTTCTCAAAGAAGAAGGATCCACAGGTGCTGACCATCTACCAGAACCTGG
Organism: Strix aluco; assembly: GCF_031877795.1. NCBI lineage: Eukaryota > Metazoa > Chordata > Aves > Strigiformes > Strigidae > Strix > Strix aluco. Next base: position 61,612,941 of record NC_133932.1, read on the forward strand.
AATGCTAGGAAGGGGTGAAGTGCCTCTCCCTGCCTCCACCTTGCCTGCTGGGCCCTCTCTTTTTCACACTTCCCCTTCATTTTCACATAAGAAAGGCAAGCTAAATGCCTTGTCATGAAGGAGGACTTGGATTCAGAGGCACACCTCCTATGTGCAGTGTTTTTGTCTTTTCTGGGATGCTTGACTGCATTCACAGCAGAGGATGAGCTCACTGTAGAAGTTCACCAGGCTGTTTAGTAACCTGCACCTGACACAGCATTGTGCTGACACAGCCTCCGTCAACCTGAAAGAACATCCCCAGTGGACCACTGCAAGTATTGATACTGTGATCAACCTGCAGCTGGACATGGGAGCTGCTGGAAGATGAAGCACCTAATTAGTCAGACCTGCCAGTGGCCCATAGTATGGACAGATGTGGCCAAGTTCGTCTGGGCCTGTGACTCCAGTGCTTGTACCAAACGAACTTCTCAAACACTGCAGTGTTTCTTGCAGCCCCTCCCCAATCCCAACTGTCCTTGGTAGTTTGTGTGTTGACAGATTTCATAGCAGATCTGTACCTCTTGCCGGGCGTCATCCTATTTCACCAAGGTGGGTCACTTCACCCTCCCACCCCCACCAAGAATTTGCCATGAACTGTCTGATTCTTCCTGCAACACTTTTATCTGATGCTGTGGTCTCTCAGACAGCATCTTACAGAGAAGTTCACAGACACATTTTAAAGGACATCATGGGCCTCCTCCCGGTGAAAAACCACTTTGCAACACCCAGAGATGAACGGAACTTCATGACTTATCTCAGATTTTGTTTCTCACTTTGTCTTGTCTAATGATCACTCAACAGTTGAGGGAATCTGTCCCCAACCTGGCCCTGCTCAAGTGCTACAGGACAGTGAGGGCTCTGCTTGCCTATGAGGTCTGAGTTAACATTGCCCATCTCAGCTTCAAAAGGAAAGAACTGCAGGCTCTTCATTCTGAGTCAGTTTGTGGCATTTCTGAAATATTTCAAAGTAAGACACTGGCACCATGCATCATGGAAGGACATTTACAGAAAATGGCAAATGATTATGCAAAGTTTAGGTACTATTCTACCAAATCTCTGTAACATAGTTCTGATACATGCTATTAAATCCCAGTGACTAAAATACATTTAGTAGTTATCTGGTTTTGGGGTTGTGCTGATTTTTATTTCATTTGTAACAGTAGTAGCATTCCTTCTGCAATATCAGGCAACATAATTTTCTGCAAGGAGAAAAGCTTATCTTCCATTTTCTTTCCATGTTTTCAGTTTTCTTTCCTTCTTTCTGTGACTGATATTCAGTGAAGACTATGGAAAAAAACCCTTGTATTCCAAATCTAGTGTATGAGCTGTTTCTTTGTTGAGATCTTTTAAAGGCTCTTCCTTTCAATTTCTTCTGCACTACTGTTGCTGATTCAAATCTCTTCAGTTTCACTTACGGCTTTTTGTAACAAGTCTGGAGAACATGGAAACTGTATTCTGTGTTTTTCTAAATTGCCCATTTCTATGGTTAAAGCAGCAGCTTTGATTCTGTTTCTTGTTTTGCAACTGATTCTAACGTGACTTTGGGCAAAATCTGAGCCTATCTGATCACTGTTTCTTAATGACTTTATCAACCAGAGTAGACCTGAAAGACACGAGGCAGAGGCATGTATTTTCATTTTGCAGGTTACTTTGAGGTACATAATCAAAATGAAAAATAAAAGAGGTATCTAACATTGTTAAAAAGTTTCTGATCCCTGTGACAAATAAATGAGGGGATTTCTGCAAGGTTTGTATGATAGAGCATGAGAAATCACCATTGCATGTCCCAGTAACAATTCCTGCAGCAGTCAGTAATATATTGAAGCCTATCAATCATAAACTGCTAGCCATCTTTATCATGGGATAGAGCTATGAAGAAAGACATGAGTGCTGTAAAAACTAACCTGAGTAAGTAATGATGTGTTATCAAGGAGTGCCAGAAATTGTAGGGAGAGAAATTTTCAGTAAGAAGAAATAAGGCTAATAACTCCATCCTAGTGACTTCAGGTATAATGTAGTTTGTCTTGACCTGCACCACAGGAAAATCTGACACATCATCTCTGTATAGAATTTACTTATTCTGCCAGTGTCTAGATACTCACATAAATCCTGGGAGTTTCCAGTATTCTGTCTGCAAGACACACAACATCACTGCGGGTGAGATATTTTTCCTAACTGATGATTCTTCAACAACTGAATGGAATAAAACTTTTTTCATTAGTTTTCTGTTTAACCTGCATTTTCCTGTTGTGTTTGTACTAATATTATAGGCATGATGAGAAGAGGAGCCAGAAGGAGAAGGAAATTATTATAGGTTGTCTTTCATACCTTTGGGCAGTAATGATCTCTGATATAATGACAGTCCTGTTTGAAGGATAAAGGGACAATTTTCTGCAAGTGGGGAGAAAATAAAAATATTCTTATCAAGTAATTTTAATTATAAAAGAAGTAATTAATTCTAACTTAACAGTGTATTTTCATCTACATACACTATACTTTAATTGTTGTCTCTCTTCTAATTTCTTATGAAGTAACCACATGAAACAAGCTATGCACTAAAGGAAAAGTTATTTAGGTTAGTGCAAGGGAACCTAATTATGAGTCATAGGACATGATTTACAAAGGGAAAATGTCACAGTAGCAAGATCCTTTGACCTATAGAAAGGGAAAGTCATGATAGTAACCAGATGGTTTTGTTTAAAAGACTTTGTAGGAAATAAATCTGTCTGGGCAAAGCTGCAAAGTCTAAGAAATTTTTGTCTGTAGCTTCACTTGCCCACTTTACCCTTTACCCTTTGCTGGTAAACACAGGTGGTATAGGTGTATAGGTGGCTTTCAGTTATATTTCTCTGGCTTCACAAGCTTGCTAGCATTCCAGAACACTTCTCACCTCTTTTAGAAAGGCTTTGCTCATTGAGGAAAGAGCTGGATTTTTTCATGTTTCTTTCCTTCTGATCATGCTTTTAAATATTTTACATATATATGGCTCATTGTATATTGTGGATTATGGTATTGTAAGAGGATTTGAAGAATTTGGGCTATTCTGAGATGGGCCACAACAACCCCATGCATCGCTACAGGCTTGGGGAGGTGTGGCTGGAAGAGCTGTCTGGAAGAAAAGGATCTGGGGGTTCTAATTGACAAGCAGCTGAACATGAGCCAGCAGTGTGCCCAGGTGGCCAAGAAAGCCAACGGCATCCTGGCTTGCATTAAAAATAGTGTGACCAGCAGAAGTAGGGAGGTGATAGTCCCCCTGTACTCTGCACTGGTGAGGCCACACCTGGAGTATTGTGTCCAGTTTTGGGCACCTCAGTACAAGAGAGATATTGAGGTACTGGATCGAGTGCAGAGGAGGGTAACAAAGCTGGTGAAGGGCCTGGAGAACAGATGCTATGAGGAGCGATTGAAGGAGCTGGGACTGTTTAGTTTGAGGAGGAGAAGGCTAAGGAGAGACCTCATCACTCTCTACACCTACCTGAAAGGACATTGTAGAGAGGTTGGTGCTGGTCTCTTGTCACAGGTGATTAGTGACAGAACAAGGGGGAACAGCTTTAAACTGCAACAGGGGAGGTTCAGACTGGACATTAGGAAAAAAATTTTCACAGAAGGAGTGGTCAGACAGTGAAATAGGCTGCCCAGGGAGGTGGTGGAGTCACCATCCTTAAGGGTCGTTTAGATGAGATGTTGGGGGATATGGTGTAGGGGAGAACTTTGTAGAGGAGGGCTGATGGTTGGACTCAATGATCCCCAGGGTCTTTTCCAACCTGAATGATTCTGTGTGATTCTGTGATTCTGTAATTTAAATTCTATGTCACTGATTATCTACAATTTTATCATCCTTCCCTACAGAGCTGGGCTACCCCAATATTCTTTGCAAAGATGGATGTTGTTGCTGTAATCTCAACCAGTTTTTCAGGGACCATGACTCTTTTTATGCAAGTTCTGATGATCACAAACTTGCAGGAAAGTATCACGTTTTAGGCAAATATTTTGCAGTTGCCCCAACTCTCAGCTCAGCACTTCCTTTTTGTGCTCTGCTTGTCTTTCACTGACATTTTCGCCTGGTCTTACTAAAACCGTGAGTTTAGAGACATCAGTCTGAGAGTAAAGCAGCATCCTTGTAAGAATAAACTGTTGAGGCCTGCCACGTCCAAGTGCATGACAGCTGATAGTAACTCTCTGCAGTATGCAGAAGAAAGCAATTTGGTAGTTGAAATACTTGTCCAAGAGACTGAAATTGAGTTTCCCTCCCTGTCAAAACATCTGTATAAAACCTTTCCAGCTAAAGGAATGACGCACAGTGATGCTTAAATTTTAGGTGTGAAGCCATTGCTCTGTATGGGCACACCTGCATACAGTGCATGGAGGGAGTCAAACACACTAGGTGAGGTTCTAAAAATCCAGTTGGAAGGAGACTAAACTAGTCAAAACTGAAGTCAGGTATGGATTTTGGGTCTTCACTTCAGGAGGCAAGTGCTGAAGCTTTCTCTCGCAAGGATCAAGCAGTTGCTTTTTTCCTTAAGATCCTTCGGTGGAAGGATCACAGGACCTTCACAGGATTCATAGGCTCCCTCAGGTGAGGCAGGAAGCCTAAGCTCATTTCCCATCTCAGCCCGAAGGGAAACAAGCCCACGGCCAAAATCATCAGGGCACATTTTGACAACATAGTTAAAACAGAATATTCTTAACACTGAAGAAACTGTTCACTGTTATGAACCTGAGGTGTTTGTTTCCTACCTTTCAGTTCAGGCTCTGGGCACCAGAAATATGATAGTGTTTACTGCTGTTCAAACTGATGAGTTTAAAACATAAAGGAAATTGGGTTTAGCACCTAAATCGCCCAGCATGCAAAAGTTGTTGTGAAGGCCTTTCTCAAAGGTCTGTTGCTCAGTCAGAAGTTACTGACGTCAAGGCATGAATCAGTGGGTGATATTCTACAGCCTGTGTGATGCTAAGGTCTAAGTCCATGTGGTACTTGCAAGAAGTACTTGCAGAAAATTTCATTTGCATACACAGTGTTTTTCAATTATTTTCACATCAACTTCATCTCCTTCGCAGGTATTTTTATTTTAGACAGGGTCCAGACACTGTCTGCTGAATTCAGTGATGCTGGTCAAAGACAACCGTGTTCCCTGATCTGTCAGCAAAGCAGTTCCTATGAGCGCTCTCCCACACAGAAGGCAAATGCCAGTCAGCCAGCTCCAGCCTAGCTGACCCAAATGATTTTATCTATGGTCATGGGGAGCCTTGCCCCATGCATTCTTATTCCCCCAGCTGCTGGCTGGCAGTGGGCAGATGATAACCAGTTCCCTAGCCAGAGTTGGGCAGAAATCGTTACCTCAGTTTAAGATGTTATGAGCAGCACCTATCTGTTTGGCTCCTCTGCTGGAGATTGAATACCACAAGCAGAAGCAGAAAAAAATCTATATTTTTTCACACCTCTGCTGTCCTCATGCACATCCCAATTTATTTAACTATGCAAAAGCTGGGGGCAAATGCCACATTTTAGTCTGAGGCAGCCAATGCTGCAAGAGGTCGTGTGTAACCCTTGACACAAAAAGTGCACTAAACTATATATGAAGCAATTGAGGTCAATGCTTCTGTATGTGACTTTGCGTTCTGCACTGCTGCCAGATTCAGAATCACTTTAATTAAATTGTGCACTAGTTTAAAGTAGATCTGAAAAACAGCAGAAAGACAGAACTTATATAGTTCTTTCTCCATCTCTCTCTCACCACTTCTCTGTGCAGGAAACTGCCTGCAAAATTTGATGTTGCACCAAAGCAAAGCAAATGGCTTGTATAGAGCAGTGTCTTTTAGGAAGGCTTCTGTACATAGAGTATGTTGCTCTCTATGTTGACCTCCCTTTATAATCCAAAATACACAAGAGTTCAAGCTGTGTGCCCCACAGTAAGTAGGCTCTCCCAGCAACAGGTGAAAATAGTTGTATCTGACTTACGGTAAAAAAAGAAAGTGAAGAGTAATGAAATACAGGCAATGCACAAAGAATTCACAGATAACAATAGTATAAAATTTAGCTTATATAGATAATGACCAAGCAAGAAAACAAATATTAATATTCAAACCTGAAGTTTCACATTGAAGATCACTAACGGGAGAACAGCCTAATAAGGGAAAAATCAAATGTAACTTAAAATGAGAGACTAAACTTCAAAGAGGATCTTGAGGAGCTCTGGGCACTGTAGCGTAGACACTAGCCCAATGAAAAAGAGAGGGGCATATCTCCAAACAAATCACCTCTTTTTCTAAATCAGAATTGTATTAATTAGAGCAAATTATTATTATCACCACTATTTTTACCAAGTATTCCCAATTGTTATCAGGAGTAATACACCTAAAACTAGCATAGAGTTTTCTATTTTATATAAATAGCTCTGGATATCTACTGGTTTTAATCATCACACTTTCTGACTTTTACATCTTGGAAAGCCCCAGCTTACTTCTCACTTCCGAATCTTCTTACCTCTGATGTTTTCAGGTTGTTGTATTTCCTGTTAGCATGAACAAAGCCAAGCTGGACATACGTAATTTTTTTCATTTTTTCTAATGTCGTGAAAGCTGCTATGTATATTACTACCCCAATGTATTTTGCTATTTCCTGCTACTCAATATATGAAGTTTTCTTAGAGGAGCTTATGTTGTATGATCTATCTGCTAAGAAGCAAATGAATAGCTGAGGTAATAATTTCTTTCAGCATCCCAGCTGGACCTTGAAGAGGACATCCTGTTCCCAGTCCCAGATGTCTGCACCAGTCAGGAGTGATTCTTACCAATGTGGTTAGCATGGGGCACTACTGCCAATGCAGACAAGTTCTCTGGTTTAATGAAAGAGGAAAACAAATGCAAAAAACTATCTTGTAGGAAGAAATCTTAGCATAGGAATGGATTTTACAGGGACAACAGAGATCTGCTAAGGATCCTGTAGCCACTGTTAGTATTATCTAATGTGACATCTATGTCCCTTGCCTCCAAAGCAGGGTGCACACACCCCAAAGAGTATGAAAGACAATCCACTGGGGTGCAGGAAGAAAATATTTTTGTACTACTAATAAATAAAATAAAAATAGAAGTCTTTAAAATAGCATTTATTTCATCTTTATTTCATCCTTTTAATTTCTGTTTTTTGTAGGTTTTATAATGTACATAATACATTACTGCCATAGTACATGTATATAACTTATTTATAAATAAACATACATATATTGGGGGAGTGTGCTCAAAAATTTTTTTCTGTTATAGGTGCATGATCAAAGAAGTTTGGAGACTACCCCTCTGTGTCATGTTGTAGCCGCCTTGTACTGGATGTCTGACCGCATGCAGAGCATGAGTCCCAGTACAGTTTAGGACATCCTTATGTGGCTAATCTCGAATGAGTAGCACTATTGAAACAGATTACCTATTTTTTCCACTTTTTTCCTTGCTTTAAAGAGAAGGTGGATATACATTGGAATGTCAGCATTGCAAACCCATATGTCTGTTCTGGAAAAATACCTCTGGTGGTGACTCCATCATTTGTGATGCAAAGTGAGTGAAACAGCCATACAGTTCTCCATGAATAATGGCTGCATCTTCCAAAAATAGATTTGTGAATTGGGGAAAAATTATGTATCCTTTTAGCAAATATTCTAAAATAGCTTTGTCAGTGATAAAAAGAAATGAAAAGAGGAAGTAGGTGTTACAGTATAACACATGATTTATTGGCATCCTACAGCAGAAATGCATTCAGTGAGAAAAGACTGAAGAAATACAATGTGTTCTAAAAAATCAGGTAAGAAAGTAATTTATTTATTAAGAATTTATAAAGTCATTAGGAGCAGCAGTAACTCTTTTCATGGTTTGTTTAACTGACGGGAATGTTTGATTTGTGGTGGTATTTGTTCAGTCTTTGTAGTTTGAAGTAATTGAGTTTGTCTAGCTGGGAGAAGAAGAGTGTTTGGAGGGCTTATGTAGGAAGGAGCTCATTCTCTGTGTTCAGGGTGGGTAAGACAGGAGTCCCAGGCTCCAGACTGAGTAAAGAAGAGGCACATCTGGAAGATTTTTTCTTTTTTCTAATTTAAAGATGGCACTTGAACAAATTGCCTGAGGAAATTATACTCCCCATCATTCTTTCTAAGAAGATGCTAGATAAACATTTTGTTTCAGAAATTGAACTGATTCTGCCATAGGGAAAGGATATGAACAAATAAGACCCCATACAGCCCTATTTGTTTTGTAAAACTGATTGCTACATTTATTACTGATTTCTTACATTTTATTTTGAGTTATACAAGGCTAGATCCAGGTTTTGGTCTACCTTTACTTTGTCTGTCAGTGAGACAAATTCCAGAAGAGCAAAACCCCCCAGACGAATATTTGATTTATAAATTCCCCCAAAGTCCCATGGATTGTAAGTGATGTCCTTTTGTTTAGCTATATTAATTGTATGATTATGTAAAACTGTGTTGAACTGAGTACTATAACAAGCCACATTTATTGAAAATGTCTGTATGGAATTCAGGCCTGACCACGGTTAAATAAAGATGTGAAAAACCTTTCTGTTTAAGGCAACAGCTCTTTTCTGAAACAGGATTTCAGTGCTATAACTACTGATCTAGTTAATTTATTTAGCTAAGTATGTATTTAGCTCTTGCTTGATTGTGTATTTCCACTCATGTTTTATGATGCCAAGAACTTTACATACATATATGCATCTCAGGAAAAGGCTGACGTTTTCAGAACTGCTTACGTAATTTAAGAGCCCAAGTCAGATCTTGCCTTCTGAAGTCACTTAGGCTTCATAAAGAAACATTTTACTCAGCATCCCTTTCCAAAGACTTGCTAGTGTGAAACGTGGGCGAGGTGCCTGCGACAGCAGAAGTGAGTAGGATGGGGACTGTGTAACAACGAAAGCCAAAAGTCTGATAGCTGCTCAGTTTGTTTTCCTTGTGCTTCATGGGTTTGCTGCAGGGAGAGGGACTGTTCCTGTCCACCTGCATGCACATGCATTCAACAAACTGCTGAGAAGGGAATTGAAACTAGCGTGGTGAGAGTGAGGAAAGGTGGGTGAGATGTGCACTCTGGAGGGACAGTGGAGTGGTGGAAGGTGACCTGGACTGGTGTTGATGCACCGAGGCCAGCTGGTAAATGTGGGGAGAAAATGGACTTTTCTGTGGAAACCTTTCACTGTCCTAGACAGACATCTGTGACTGTGGACACTGTGAAGAGGTATCTTCAGATTTGTGCAAAGCTGGTGAAGATGTTGCTGAATACTCACTTATTGCATTCAGAGCTTATGAATACTCAAGTTGACAATATAGAGGGCTTTTCAACTACTTCAGATAAAGCCAATCAATTATAATTAGGCAAAAGTTTCTTTCCACAGAGAAAGGCTATTACAGAAGTGGTGTTTTTGATGGGTCTTTTCCCTGTGGAACAGTTAGTGTGAAAAAGTCTGGTTTCTGTCTTCACTGTTTTCCTTACAGGGCACTGACTTTACAGTTTAGGATAAGCCCCAGGGAGCCACTGGAAAAGTCCAGTGGTTTTCAGTAGTTTCTGTATGACTTTTTGGAGAAGGATGACATGTTATGCAAGGAAATTGATATCTTCTGTAGAAAGTCCCATTAAAGGATTAAAGCAGAGCCTGAAGTCTTATAGCTTTTCCTCTCCACTTCTGTTGGATATGATTGCATAGCCAGGGAGTTCAACATCGTAGCCTATTACCAGTACTTCTCTACTGAAAGAATAACTCCTAATGAGAAATGTCCAAATTACTTCCTTTTCTGTTCAGTTGTGATCTTTTGATCAAATGCTTGCATCTTCACACACACACACAAACCCAGTAGCTGTATTCTAATTTTTTTCTGTTTTGTGCCCTGACTTTTAGTTAGGAAATTATTGGATCCTGTAAAAACAAATTAGAGTAGCTGAGAAGCGAGCACAAGAGCACCCTTATTGCTCTCACTGTGCCATAAGGGTGTCACAGGGGCTATGAGGGTGGGCTGCCCCATGGGAACAAGTCAGGAGCCAAGGGTGGCAGGAGTGAGGTTGGCAGGACCATGCCCTCCCTGGCCCAGGACCATCCAGCAGCACCCAGAGAGGAAGCAGGGATGGGATGGGGATGGTAACCAGGGCCAGACCAGAGCCCTGCAACTGCCCAGCAAGGCCACAGTGATGGGGTTGGTGCAAAGTGCAGCGGGGTGCAGTAGGTGATGGTCAGCAGGTACAAGCATGTACTGTGGTGTAGCTCAGGCAAGGACCAAGGCTGAGGATCTGGTCACAAATGCAATTCCCAGGAAAATGGGTGATATAAAGCTGCTCCACTGAAACTCCCAACTCTTTCTGCCCCAGGTCTGTCCCAGTGGTGTGATCTCAGCTGGGCTGCAGCAGGTCTGGCCTGAGCAGGGGCAGCCCGGCCCTGAGGAGCAGCTAATGGTGGCAGAGCCAGGGGCTGAACTCAGGGCCTTTGAAAATGGGGGCTCAACAGCAGAGCTGGTCTGAAGTTTTCCTGCGAGTATCACTGAGAAATGCTGTTGTTTTACCTAAAGTATTTTCTTGGAAACATATTGCATTATCAACAAAGTCGCTGGGTCCCAACCAGGGCTCTCAGGGTCCTGGAGTGTGTGGCCAGCAGTGTAAAAACAGTTTGGGGTCCGGCAGGGATGAGTGTGGCCATGGCCTGAGAAGCCTGTGCTGAGAGCGAAGGGTTCAAGGTGTTTGACTGTGCAGCAGGCAATGGGCATACTCAGTAACTCAATAAAATCCTTGAGGGTTTGCTGCACCAAATAAACATGAAACTTTCAGAAACATCAACCTTCTGGAACAGGGGCAGCACCCAAGCTGTATTTCATCTAAGGAAACATCATAATTTCTTGGAATCTTTGGTTTGTGAGAAATTAAAAAAAAAAAAAAGAAGTCTGTGTGTGTATAGTTGTGTTCTGACTCAGACCAAACCCAAATCTTGAAAGCGCCCAAACTTCCCAGAACTTCAGAACTCTTTCTGATCATCTCTGGAAGGAGGCTTGCTCTGCCACTCACCATTTTGTTCTTTTGAACAAAAAAAGTTGATTTCTGCACAAGTCTTTTTCAGGAAGCACATTGCTCTCCTGTGGCTGTGGCTGAACTTTTCAGAACAGAACGTAAAAAAAAGACTTTCACAGTAGAGAAGAGAGAATTTTACAGCTGTAATGAGGTAGAACAGATTGGAGCAGTTAAAAACCTTGAATGTTGAGAACATCACTTTTATTTGCATTTATTTCATTCAGACACAAAGATAATGACTTTTTGTAGTGTGGTATGGACTTACTGCTCTCAGGAGGAGATAAAGGCAGACAGTTTTGAAATCTCTCTCTCTACAGGCAGTGGTTAGACCATAACAGAAATGTTACTTGATAACAATGGGGCTTATTTGTATTTCAGTACAAAGTTTCAGTGTGCTACTTGATACTTCAGTGCACTAAAAGTATTGCTAAGAATATTACTGACATCAATAGGCAAATGAGCTTCATATCACTTGTTTTAGATATTAAAGTGTCTTTCCAGGCAGTGATGTAGCTCAAGTTACACACAAGTAAAAGGTCTAATCTGAACAATGTAGAGCTTTTTCGGGACAACCAGATGATCAGGCTCAGTCAGCATGGGTTTATGAAAGGCAGGTCATGCTTGACAAACTTGATCTCCTTCTACAACAGGGCGACCTGCTCATTGGATGAGGGAAAGGCTGTGGATGTTGTCTACCTTGACTTTAGTAAGGCCTTTGACACCGTTTCCCACAGCATTCTCCTGGCAAAACTGGCTGCTCGAGGCTTGGATGGGCACATGCTTTGCTGGGTAAAAATCTGGCTGGATGGCCGGGCCCAAAGAGTTGTGTTGGACGGAGTTAAATCCGGTTGGAGGCCGGTCACGAGTGGTGTCCCCCAGGGCTCGGTTTTGGGGCCACTCCTGTTTAACATCTTTATTGATGATCTAGACGAGGGGATCGACTGCACCCTCAGTAAATTTGCAGATGACACCAAGTTGGGTGGGAGTGTTGATCTGCTCGAGGGTAGGGAGGCTCTGCAGAGAGATCTGGACAGGCTGGAGCGATGGGCTAAGGCCAACTGTAGGAGTTTCAATAAGGCCAAATGCCGGGTGCTGCACTTGGGCCACAACAACCCCCAGCAGCGCTACAGGCTTGGGGAGGAGTGGCTGGAGATCTGTCAGTCAGAGAGGGACCTGGGGGTGTTGATTGACAGCCGGCTGAACATGAGCCAGCAGTGTGCCCAGGTGGCCAAGAAGGCCAATGACATCCTGGCTTGCATCAGAAATAGCGTGGCCAGCAGGGACAGGGAAGTGATCTTACCCCTGTACTTGGCACTGGTGAGGCCGCACCTCGATTACTGTGTTCAGTTTTGGGCCCCTCACTACAAAAAGGACATTGAATGACTCGAGCGTGTCCAAAGGAGAGCAATGAAGCTGGTGAAGGGTCTGGAGCACATGTCGTATGAGGAGCGGCTGAGGGAACTGGGGTTGTTTAGTCTGGAGAAGAGGAGGCTGAGGGGAGACCTCATTGCCCTCTACAACTACCTGAAAGGAGGTTGCAGAGAGCTGGGAATGAGTCTCTTTAACCAAGTAATAAGTGATAGGACAAGAGGGAATGGCCTCAAGTTGCACAGGGAAGGTTTAGACTAGATATTAGGAAGCATTTCTTTACAGAACGGGTTGTTAGGTGTTGGAATGGGCTGCCCAGGGAGGTGGTGGAGTCCCCATCCCTGGAGGTGTTTAAGAGTCGGGTCGACATAACACTTAGGGATACGGTGTAGTTGAGAACTGTCAATGTTAGGTTAATGGTTGGACTACGTGTTCTTCAAGGTCTTTTCCAATCTAGATGATTCTGTGATTCTGTGATTTCCACTTCTCATCAGAGGAGCTTTTTTCTTTTTTATTTATTTATTACTACCTCACCATTCACAGACAAGTATAGGGATGTGATTTGGACTAAATCTTCTGTACAACAGCTGCCTTGCCAAAATCATTTCAATGTAAAAGTCTTAATGGAGTTGAGGAACTGGTCTGTATTGTCTGGCTGACTCTCTTTAAATGGTTTTTACTTTTGGCAGTTCTGAACAGGTTTAGCTTCAGCTGAGCACAACAAAGTAAAAATTAACAGTGTCTTGTTTCTGGTGAGACCCTACAGGGAGAAAACAGAGCTTTGTTGACAGTGTAAGTGCAGTTTCATTTATGGATTGAGAATGTGACCCAGCCATTGCATAGAATGAAAGCCAATAGACTTGGGTTTCTATTGCCTCATGTATGTATGTGCAGTGGAAACTACCTTTCCTATGTACATGGTAGGGAATAAATCCTGCCTTAAGTAAGTCGATTGAACATTGAGCTTGTCAAATTGTTGTGTCCTTTCTTGAAACAGCTTGAAACTGTTTCTGTGACAGCAAAGCTGATCAGAGATAAGGATGACTTGAAGTTTTTAACTGTTGGGTCTTGAACTGAGCTGTGAGTAAATCAAGGTGTAATTTATAGACAAGTCGTGAGCTAGCTGTAGAGGTGAAGGACCCCATTGCTAAAACACAAGGAAGGGAAAAGGAAAGTGACGAATAATTTGCAATTCAGTGTTTCCTTTTTTTCTGCCTTTTTGTGCAGGTGATGCAAAGTCCATTCTTCAAAACCTGTTTGTGAAACAGCTGAAAAATCCTTCATGGTCCTTACTAGTGAGGAACGCCTAGCAGAAGGAAACACAAACACTATTCTTTGCCTTGTGTTGTATTTATGAGGTTAAAGATCAGCACAAAATCAGCATGAAGCCATGGTATTAAGATGAAGAGGCCTATAGCACCTGGTCTGAGTCAGAGCAAAAAAGTCCCTTTCTACAGAGGTGTTTCAGGTGCTTTATTACTGTCACAAGAATTGTAATATGGGAATGAGCTTTCAGTTACAACCCTCTGTTTGGGGGTCAGAAACTTGCCATTTCAGTCATACATCAAAGCAATGGCATTAAACATGTTTTCCCTGCCCTGCCTCAGCAGCAATTCCCTGGAAATGAACAACTGGGGTTTTCAACAGGTGCCACTGCCTCAGCCTTGGGAATCCAAAACTGACTCAGCAGTGTCTCTCTTGCTATGACCCCACTCAACCCGAGACAGCTCTCCATCTGGCTGAAATGAGGGCACTTGCCCCTCTGTCCTCAAGTCTCAGGCACCTTCATCCAAGGATCTCCTCTGAGATGAACCCAAGCTGTCTGCACTGAGCCCCAGGCCTGGGAACATGTCCCAGGAGCTCTGAGGCAGGTGCAGGAGGTGTTTTGCTTCCAGCACCTGGAAACCCTGTCACCCCTCAGTTGGGCATTATAAGATCCTACTTTGAAATGGCTATATTCATGTTATCCCAATGCCCTGAATGAGGACCAACTCCTTTTAGCGTTTGTGAACAGGAGTGGTTCCCTTTGAAATTGTTCATTGGACAGTACTGAACTTTGATAACTGCATTGTGGGCCATTGCTTCTTGGGCTTTAAGATTTTTCATATAATGTTTTTAAAGATTTTTGAATTATACTTCAGGGCTATTTGGGCAAAACTATCAGGACTCAGCAGTTTTTTATCAACTCTCTTCTTCTCACTTGCATCAAAGCACCAAACAGCCCAAAGAGCCCCCCAAAAGTATGATGTATGGAGAATCCCTTCTCATCTTCTGCCTATACTACATTATTTATCTCCTGCCTCCAAAAGAGCCATACTTTCCTGCTGTTTGCAGCTCCTCAGCCCTGCAGATGAGGTCCATCCAGAAGAGGAAGCCAGACACAGTAGATACCTTGGCAGGAATGAGTCAAATGGAAAAGGGACAAAAGGAAGTCAAATGCTCGGTATAGATGAGTAAACCATTCTTCTTAGGGAGTTCAGGAAGGAGATGGAAGTCCAAGGGATGATGATAACCTTCTTTTCAGTTTCTTACTGTCTAAAAGAGATTGTTAAGATATGTGGGAGAAAGCACATGCTAGTAAAAGTAATTGTGAGGATAAGTGCGAGAAAGAGGGAGTATTACTGGATGTCAGAGCTCACCTCCCACTGTAGGACAGCAGATATACATATTTCCATCCCAAGCTGTGTGCTGTCAGTCTTGCTATCTGCTGACCAAACCCCAAAACTTTTTCACTATTATAGTACCAGTTTTCCTGCTCATTGCTGATAAGCACAATCTTTTCAACAGTGAAACATCAACTGAAACTTTTATCTCAGGACTGAATACATGCTCTTCAACACTGAGGGAAAGAAATGCCGATGGAGATAGTGTCAAAAAATGTATGAATTATATCAATAATTTCTTTCTTGTTCTTTCCTTCCTGTCTACTTTACATTATTTCTTGAAAAATAGAATACAGCTCAAAAAAGTAGGGTAACAACACAGTTGCAAGAATTGTCTCCTAGGGTTGATTTCTACTACAATAAAAAGAGAGTGCTTATATGGAGTAAATCAGATTTCTACAGTTTGGGAGGAGCACAAGGTCCTTGCCGGAGGTACCACTGTAAACCAGTGATGGTAACTCTCATGCTTGCATGGCACCACCTGGTGGGTAGCTACACATCACTACAACTTCCAAATCCTACATGTGTGATGGCAGTTACTGGGCGAGTTTTTTGCATTTTGTCTACACTTGGACTTGCGCTCAGTCCAGATGCACCCACACTCCAGCCCATGGTTAGGCACAGGCATAGTCAAGTCCCCAAGCCTTTATCCCAGTGTCCCTCCCTTCTCTGGGTTCCAGAAGGACGGGGCACAGGTGAGGTCAGGTGTACTTCAGGCTCATCCCCTTGCAAATATTTGAATCTGGGTATCCATAAATACTGAGCCAGAACTGTGGCTAGGCTAACGTGCAGATACAAAATAAATGGGGCTGTGGGGCTGGGAGTGCATAAACTGAACTCCTGCTTCGATGAGCAGTGTCAACAAAACCTGGTTTTATAGCATGCATAATTGGCATGTGTAACCCTTTACATCCACACAGGCAAGTAAAACTGAGGTAGCCTAACAATAGCCACCCTCTGACTGAGGAAGATACACAAGGGAAAAAGGGGAATATGGTCATGTAGTTAAAGAGCAAACTTTCTCACCATGCTTATACAGAGGGATAGTGATTCTCATGCTATTATCTCTGCTGGATTTCTCTCGTTTCCCTGGAGGGAAATTTTTGTGGATAAATAGAACTGGTTTAGGTTCAACTCCAGATCACCTCAGATCCTCTTTAAATTGCATTAATTGATTCCTTTAAATTATAATTTGAACTTTCTTCTTCTACATTTTGGCTCTTAAGAGAAAGTTTTTCATCCCCATAGTTTCAGAAAAAGGTTTGAAGATATGAATCTCAGTGAATGACAGTCCATAAAGCAAGTATTTAAGAAATAATCTGATTTTTCAAACAATCTCTTAGTATTTCTCACATTTAGGATTTCCAGATGCATGAGACTGGTAGTAGGACCACCAGGTAAAAGTGTTAAGGAATAAAAATACAGTGTTACTTTCTGGTTCCATGCTCTAATTCTGCTACATTTTATTTGAAAGATCTGTATGCATAGCTAGCAATACTGTAGACTTACTCTGCTAGAGCAACAGTTGCATCAACTGGTACTAACTCAGAATCAGGTTTTCAATTGTTCTAACCTGTACACCCACAGAAATGAAATAGTTAAGGCTCTTTATGATAAATGGGGGGTGTGGGGGGAGAAAATCACTTTTATACTCATCTGTTACAGGTTTCATCTAAGATTCACTCTAAAATAATTTAGTTTTATATACTGAGTATACCAAGGCCAATTTGGGGAAGCTACATGCTGAATATATACTCAGCAATGACAGTAATGAGTTTAAGTTATTAAAATACCCATGAGTTAAGACTTGCTTTTCTGGAGTAAGTCACAAAGGATGGGATTCAGCTCATGTAAATTAAACAGTCTAAAATGTAGGTGTCTGGGTTAATCTTGCCAGCTGGGGAGAGATGGGCACTTCTAGAAAGAGATTTCATTTTATTCCAGGACAGCTATTTCAGAGAGATGGGACAGACCATGCTCTGGGCAATGCTTCTCTCTTCAAGGACAGAAATCTAGCCAATGAGGGTCAGCAGCTTTTACATGGCTAATGTGATTCTTATCCACAAAACTGTTGCAGTATCATTTGATTAGCACTTGAGCTTTAAACTCACACTTATCTGGCCTGACAGGGTAGAGGAAGATAAAAAGGAAATGTTATTTTAGCTAACAAAACAAAGGTGAAGGTAGTTACAAGCCATAGCTAAACCTAAGAGAAATTGTTCATTGTTAGTCCAACCATTTTGTCCAACTGGCCAAGTCTGAGTCAAGTAGAGTAATGGTGGCAGCAGAGAGGAGGCCGAGGGAAGCGTCTGGGTTTCAATTGCTCCCACACATCTGCAGTTTAGTGCTAGCCTGTGCCTGGGCTTTGGCCAAGAGGTGGCAGGTCCCTGCCAATGGTCAAAAGCTCCCTAGTTTCTGTTGCATCTGACAGTCAAAGCAGAGGCTGGACAGGTCCTTGAAAGCCTCTCAGGCTCCCCGAGTTGCAGTCTCAGCTGCCCTGGGAGTGGCACACTTCAGTTTTGCACTGGGGCAGTGGGGCAGTGTGTGCCCTGCAGCAGTTTGAAAATGTATTTTGGGGGACAGAGCACTGCACTGTATCCAGCCGGAGCCTGCTGAAGGGAAAGAAGCTGGGGAGAGGGGGTTAAGGAACAAAGACTTGGAAATCAGCAAATTTAATTTTGCTGAAGCTGACCTGGCATAAGTTACAACAACAGAATAGTGTTGCCAGCACTTGGAATACGGGCTGGGTTAGCTGTCCCTCCTGCTGCTTTGCTTCCCTTTCCTTCCCCAGGACAACAATTGTTTGCTCCTGCCTTGTTCTGGCAGGAGCAGGAGGATGTTTGTGGTGCCAGCTGTGCTGTTAGGGAAGGGATAGCACAGCTCATCTCGAAAGTGAGTGACTTTCGCAGTGAAGGAGGATCTTGCTGCATGTAGGAGCAAGGTTTTAGGGTTTCATGCTCATGAAGATGCCTGCTTTCATATGAGGAAGGAGGATGGTGCTAACAGAGGCTTCTACATGTGTGATGAAGAAAATCAGTCTACTGAACAATTAAATTTAAACGCATTCAATGTAGCTCAATGAGCTGCAATTACTGACGTACTAGCCTTAATTTTTATCCCGTTTGCTCAAATTCTTTCTCCTTTATAAGTTTTGGTATTCTCTAATGCTTCCTCATTAGGGAATGCAAACTAACTGTGTCATAAAATTTCTGATTTAGAAAACACATTTCATTTTTCCCCATTGTTATGAAAAACAATAGGTGGAGTTGAAACCTGCAGGAAGTATCCCTTATCATCCCCAGCCATGGGCTCGTTAAAGACTCAGCCTCTCACATTTGCAGCAGTTCTAGAATCAGAAATTACAAACAGGTCACTACATATTAATAAAAGCTGAAGCTGCCCCTCATCTATATGTGTGGGAGTCAAAAAGGAAGGTGAACAATATCCCCCATATCTGAGGTGGAGCAGGAGGAATCTGCAGGATAGAAAATTCAGTACAAATTAGTTCATGCTGTGGGAACTGGGGAAACACAAAATATTTTGATCTTCTAGAGGCTTACATGTACTTAGAGACTTGAAAATCTACCTGCCATCTAGCTGCCACTGTAAGTTCAAAATCAAAATCCTTAAATTTCCCACCAATGCCTTAAGGTTAAAGATACTTCAACATTAGATGGGGAAAAAGAAATCAAACCCAGATAAACATTTGCTTCAGGTCCTAGCAGGGGCCTTTTCTTTTCACAAAACCATAGTGCCAGACTACATAGGAAACAAAGAATTCCTGGAAATTATTTATCTATTTATTTATTTATCTATTTATTTATTTAATTTTCTCATTTGGCTCCTAGCTCCTTCTTAGGAGTTTGTTCAGTGCTGAACTGGTCAGTGAGGACCAAGGAAAATGCTGCTGCAGATGCTTCTGGACTGAATTTTACTCTCAGTCAGCCAAACAGGCTTGTTTCTCTGCCGCTGTATTCAGCTTTCCCAAAGGATTCCACATCATGTAGAAGAAGAAGCGGCTCATAGCGGTCCAGCAGGTTGGCCACCTCAACTTGGATGACTATTCAGTGTCTCCATTAGAGCTACAAAAATATTCTGGGGCTTTCCTCCAAACGTCTTCAGATCCATTTGCTCACTCACAAGTGTATTTTACTGCAGCTATAGTAAATGCTCCCACACTTGCTGCCAGTCAAGGAGCTTCAAGCCTCACCCAGTGACCCCCTCCCTTGCCTTCAGTGAAGGGGGAATGGTGTTCAAGCTGGCATTTGGCTGCTGCCATCAGGCCTGTGATATTTGTGTGTGACAGCATACAGCCTGCAGGAGGATTTCAGTGTGTGTCAAATAATTGAGGACATCTGTGTTCATTGCTTCAGGAGCTTGGCATCATGGCAGAAGTCACCAGGAGGCACTGTTACCTGTCTCCTCTCATGTTGGCCTGAGACTCTCTTCACACCTCACTAACTTTGCAATATCAGGAGCCGTGGCAGGTGCAAAATTAGATTTTCTGAGGTGGCAAGTGAAACTCCACATAACACACAGGGAGGAAACACAGGCAGGGAGGGTGGGACCTTCACTGTGTTCACACAGGAAAGGTGCGTTTCAGCCTCCAAAATCCTTCCAGCCCTTTCCTCCAGTTGGTGAAAACAAGTGGCTGGGTGGGCTAAAAGCAGAGGTTGTCTTTAGGCTGATTGCCCAACTCTAGCATCAAGCAAGGTAGGTGCTGCAAAGGTATTCCTAGCAGCTGTGTGAGCAAGTGCTTCCCCACCAGCACATTAACTGGCAAAACCCCAGAATAGGCTGGTGCTGCATGTTTCCCCCTGCCACCACTCCATTTTGCAAGCTGGAAATCTGCAAATACTCTGGTCACAAGTGAGAGAGACGGGAAAAGGTACCTTGCAGTGCTGCCTACAGCACTGGTGCCCAGTGATGCAAACCAGGACCAATGAAGTGCATTCCTTCCTCTGCAAACAACCAGGTTTTTACCCCCATTTAGGACAAAATGCCTTATCCAAAAAAAAGCATAGGTTTAAATCCCACTAAATTTAAGAAATCTAAACATGTAGAGCACATTCTAATCAGAATCCTGTTAGCAAGAACTGGACTTAATCTAGGGTGACAAGACAAGATGGGACTGGGAGAATAGAGAGGAATAATAATTGAGGGGGGTAAAAACATACATTAATGGAAATATTTATTTGGTGAAACAGCTATTCAGAGTACCTAAGAGAACATCCTTTCCTGATGCATTATGTACAAATGCCTAAACTGCTATTACAACTGGGAGACATACTAAACACTGCAAAAAGTAACTTTTTTTTAAAAAAAAATATTTATGGATGAAAATGCATAGTATTTACTGATATGAAAATAAAGAAGTTAAAATATAACTTTATTGTTTCTTCTTAAATATATATAACATATACATTTTTAAAAAATATGGTTTATTCTTTACCATTGGGCCTTCTTTCATAAAAAAAGGTCTTCTTATCTAGAAGAGTAATTTCAGAAGAGATCACCAAATCGATCCTACTGCTGTGGCAGCATCAGCTAACAAAACAGGGGAGATACCCAAGAGTGAACACTGCATGCTGCCCTGCCAGCCCTCTGCTTGCTCACTTCCCTGCCAGCCCAGGCTCGTGGCAGGTCCCCCATAGATGCTGGATGCCTTGGGCTCCCTTTCTGGATTTCCCCCTTAACGTGACTAGCAGCACGTTGCTGTACAGCACGAGAGCCCACATTGCCTGCTGTCTCCAGCAAACATCCGGCTCTTTGGCCCTGCTCTCTGTCATCCTGCAGCTGTTGCCTTCTGCAGCAAGAGGCGATGCTCCAGCTCAGGCCTCACGCAGCAGCCTCGGGCACTGCCCAAGAACTGATCACTCAACGTTGCAAACATTTGAGATGTTCAGAACTGCTCCTCTGGTGTGCGTCTTCTTCAACTCTTCGCTTCCACTTAGGAATACACACCACACTTTTCAGTAGGAATGGCAGACAGGAGCTCACTTTGATGTGTTTGTTGCCCTGAATTATGTTTTCCTTAAGAAACACTGCTTACCTTAGAGATGCTGTTTTGGCTCACAGGTCTTTTTGTGCTTTCTCCCCCCTCACTAGCAATGGCATTGCAATTATTCAAAAACTTCTTACTGAAAATGTCTTACTTCCCCTTGCACACAATTTGGGGAAACCAGAAAGCACACTAGTGCTTTCAAGTTTGTTTTGTGTAAGATATTTATGATGTGCTATATGCTTGATACTGTGATAACAGTAATCCAGTTAGCCTATATAGCCAAACTGAGGAGTTTGTTTGGGGTTATACAAGTTTTTGCTAGCATTAAACAGTCTCTGCTTTGGTCCTGTTGTTTATTATTGTGCTGCAAAGACTTTCAACAAAAGGCACAAATGAAGATCTGCAGATGCATTCCTGAGACATGCAATGGAAATGAAGATATGCCAAGAACTTCCTGAGAGAAGAATTGCAGAACTGAAAATATATTTATTCTGGAATAGATACACATTACAGTTTTATTTGGGACCTGAAAAAGACTGCTATTTTAGAGCTCAGACTGCAAAAACCAGAAAAGAGTGTGCGCTGCTCTCTGCCAGAACATGATTGCAACTTCTTTGGGAGACAATTATTGGCACTAAATACAGCTCAGTGTGAATAGCAAGAAAGGAACTGATCTTCCTTGGCATCAGAATACTCCAGCATATGAATGTGTCTGGTAAGGTATACATTAGTGCAGGGGCCATGCACCCTGCTGGACTACATTTCTTGGCCTTAAAAAAATTCTTCTAAAGCTTCTTTTCCGTTTGCATTGTTAAAGGAAATGACTGAAGACAATACAATAAACATTCAGTCATGCAGCAAAGAAATATCTGGACTGAGAGCAAAATTCATTGTTGCCTGGTTCAAGGGTAAGTGCAGATGAGCTGACAGAGCCTGCAGTCAAAAACTGAATGACAAAAGACCCACAGATTAGCTTTAATCTGTCGACGTAAATTTGGTTTCCTCTTTGCAATCAGTATTTTCATTGTTGATACAGTCAGTGTTAACACATTGTATGTATGTTTTCTAATGGTGTTGGTGCTTTTATGAGCCATTTATGGGCATGGCCCATCATGTCATGTAGCCCCTAGTATCTGAAGTACATGGCAAAGCATAGCACAGCAGAAAATCAACCTGATGCTTTGCATCTCTCCTCCCTCTGGGCACTGGATGTACAGCCTCACCTGCTGCCCAAACTTTGGCCTTAGGCCCATGTCTGCTGCCAAGAAGCACCAGCCACAAAAGCAGCTCCGTGGGCCTTGGCTGCACCCCATGGGACCCCGAGTCGTGCCGCAGCCGGAGCGCTGCAGGCGTCCAAGCCCACAGGTTTGCATGTGAGGCTGCTGGTCCTCTGGAAAGCTGCAGCTGAGCAGACACCTGCCACAGCAAGTGCCCCAGACAGCTCTGCTCCTCAGTTGCCTGGGGACTCCTATCAAGGCTTCCCAATCCATCCTGCTTCCTTCCTTGCTTCTTCCCCCTCCCCGCTGCCCCTGGTGCTCACTGCATATCCAGTGGTCCTGCACCCCTTGCACTCCCTCTCAGCTGGTTCTCTGCACCCCCTGAGCATCCCAAGAGCCATGTGTGAACCAAATTCTTCCCTAAGCTACCCCGAAATACCTCCCCTGCCCTGAGTGGGAGCACTTTGCATGCACAGCTTTGCAAGCGAAAGCAACAAGGATGTAAGGAGCAAAGCTGTAGGCCCAGTGAGATGGCAGCAAGCGTGGAATCATCCCAGGACCTGCAATGGTTTTACTCCCACCTTGGCAGAACTGGGAACAAAATTTGGCCGTCACTTTTCTTATCTGATGATCCGCAGGAATAATTACAAGATTGAAGGCACTGACTGATAGGAGTAGGATCCAGGTTTCTGATTTGAGCTGCAATACAGAGCCCTTTGGAAATATTAATCACCTAACTTCTCACTCTCTCACACACCATTTCCTTTCTGCAAGAAATAACACTAAATCTTTTTGTATCTTGATGAAAGGATTTCTTAGCAAATGTGTGGCTGGAAAAATCGAAAGCTTTTTTGGGTGTAACTGCCATATAATTAATAACTAATGAGTAGAAAGATCATCTGGTTTTTTTCCCCCTTTTCTTTTTCTTAAAAAGAAGAGGAAAAAACAGATTTCTGTTGAGACACAGGTGACACCTTTCAGCAACGGTGCATGATAAATTAAGAAACTGGGTGGAGTGCTTCCTTCCTGTAATCCGTTTGTAATCAGTGAGAAGTTAGAGACAAATAGGACATCTTAAATGCCATCTGAAAAACAACCTTTTTATAGTTAAAAAAAAAAAAAAAAAAAAGAAAGAAGCTCTCCCAGCTCCCAGGTGGGCCTAATCCTGAGTCCTCTTAAAGTCCTGGATGACAGTCCCTCTGCCTCAGCAGGTGGAATTGTTGGTACTGGTCAGCTGATATCTCTTCCACCTTTTGTTTTCCCTTCTTGTTCAGTAGGCAGGCTTGTTTCTTGCACACCTACTATTGGAGGTAGAAGTAAATGTGTCTTTAAGGTATTTTTGATGGCAGTCAAGACTTGACAGCATCTGCTTACCAAAACATGGGTGAATATATTTTCCCAGCAGCTGTGTGAAACAAGAAGGGGACAGAGGAAAAAAGAAAAAAAACAACAAAAAACCTAAGGGGATGTCACTGTCCCGTATGAGACAGCCACAGCCTTATTTTTCAGCACCCACTGCTCTAGAGCTGATGGATGCTCTGAAACATCTACTCGACATATTCCAATTTGTCACACACTTTCCAAATAGATGCAAACCAAAACTGAAACATTTTAGTTGTTAAAAACAAAAAGCAAAAACAAACCCAAAGAATTAAAAAGCTATTATTTTTAATGACAGAAAGGTACTTTGCTTCAGTAAGATGAGTATATTGACTTTTGCAGGAGCTGGCCATTTTCCTGCCTGTTTTGTCTAAGAGTTAGCACAGTTACAAGGAGCTAGGAAGCTAGATGGCCTGAAGAAAGGCTTTCCCACTTGTGCATCCTTCATTTGGGGTTGGACTAGATGATCTTTAAAGGTCCATTACAACCCAGGCTATTCTGTGATATATCCATGAGTTTGGTTAATCAGGGAACAGGCAGACAGGAAGCATTGGTTTCCTGCCAGTCTGCCCACCAGTCACTCAAGTGTCTGGGTTGGCTGAGATCTGGCAGGAAACAAGCCTTGTTTGTGGTTAATGTAACCAAACAACCTTGATGACCACCAGCAGAAGTTTTGCTGGAACCTATATGTCCCTAGTTGCACAGTTTTTGACCAAGACCTTCCCCCTACTGACTTCGGTTGGTCAGTTCCCAGGTGTTTCAAGGTATGCTCCCAGAAATTGAGACCCGAGAATATGTCCAGTTTGGGAAAACTTTGGTTGACATGGTCTTACTAGTATCTCCTATGAACCACAGGGCAGAGGACCAAGACAGAGTTCAGTTCTGGGGCAACACTCAATCGCTTCAACCATAAGAGTGTAGAGGGACCAGCAGACTACTACCTTCTGCAGAACCGTAGAAATTTGTCTCTTGAGCTGACCCACTCTTTGGGAGGGCTTCAGAGAAATGGGTGTGTGGAGAGAAATGCCTGTGTGGCCATGTCAGCAGAGACATTGTGTTGGTCTAATCTTGGGGGCCCAGCTCAAGCAGGTGCTTGGAGAATGGCAACGAGTGAGTGCATTTTCCTCCAACCCAAGTTACCTGAGTTTCTGATCAATCTGCTTGTCTCTGTCCGGGAGGAAGTTCCCCTCTGCAAAATGCAGTAACCCAATGGACTGAGGTCTGGATCCTGCCTCCTCCCAACACTTCTCCCACAGAAATAACACTTGAAGTGCTCAGTCCTGAGTCCAGTCCTTAGGCTGAAATTTAAATATTTCTTTAACAAAGGCAAATGACAAACAGAATTGGACTTTATGTGACTGTTGGGAAAATTACCTCCAATAATTAAACACAAAGGAAGACATTCTGATACCTGCTTTATTTCTTTTTTGCCTATTTAATGGCCCCTTTACACTGCCTGGGAAAATTAAGGGACACCCACTTATGTGGGGATCATACCCTGAAATAGAAATAATAGCTAGGGGAAGTCACTTTTAAAGTCTGTCTGCGTATCGGGATTATCAAACTGAAATCTGCCTAGTAGGGGTTAGTCAGACCAGCAATCAGTTAGCAAACACACAGTTTTCTAAACGATTTCAAAAGCAGTTATTAGTTTTCTTGAAGCTGAGTCAATTCAAACTAGGGCTCTAGCCACTTCGTGCTGTGCAGGTGGTTTTATTCAGAGTGAGCTTGTGCACTGCTGCACTTCGCTGCAGTCTGGAATGGAGGCAGTGATCAAAACTACAATGACAGGGTGGTCAAAACTTTAAAACCCCTGTCATACTGAGGATTTGGGATGAAAATTTCAAGAATTCTCAGTGAATTGAGAAGTGTGTATTTTATTTTGTGCTCATGAAAATTTTATTTTCAGCCCAAATACATCTTTTCATTTGGGAATTTTTCTCTAAAAATCTCACTGCTAGATTCACAGGAGTTCTGCGAGGTGGCAGCCACACACCTGGAAGCAGAGCTCTGGTGCTTCACAAAGTGGGCTTTAGTTTCAGCTGCAGGAAACTGAGGCACCTCTCTTGGTTCTTGATCCAAGCATCACCTCCCTCCCAGGAACCTGACTGCAGATTCATTCTGCAGGGAGTAGTTCAGTATTTTATACCGTATAGAATTGGAAAGACAAATTCTGCATCTGGACTCGCAATCTGATGCATACCACAGTACATCTGATAAGCCTGTTTATTCCTGATTTGCAGGCTGTGCCCCCTGCCTACTCTTACCTGAGGGCTCTTTCCCCTTTTCTCTGGTTCCCTGCTTCTCCCTCCCCCTTGCACATCATAGAATATTCACTCCCCTCTGCCATCTATCATCACTGTCCCTCTCTTTTTGCCCAGACTTTTTTGCATCCTTTGCTTGCAATAACTCACCTGTTCCCACTTTGTCTCTACACAGCACCAGGAACCCTTGCTCAGACTGCAAAAACACATGCCATGAGTCTCGTTTGGAGAATGCCTCCAGTTTTGCATAGAAACCAAGGGACATGTGTAAGTCTATTTGGAGGGGGAGGAGATGTTGAGTCTTAAAGTGTGGAGACAGTTTGACTCTGCAGTATAACTAAGACACTCACCTCAATGTAAAAAGTACGAAGTTTCCCTGGGTGTGATAGGACAGATATAGTTGGAGAGATCCTATCCCCATACTACACTGCTGTCCAGTAACTGAAATGCTACCCCAGGAAATGGAAGGCCTCTCTCAGGCAAAGCAAAGACCCATATCATGTACTACTGCTGTTGCCACCGAATTAGGCAGTACTCGTTTCCTTTGACAGAAATTTCCTATGCTGAAATGAAAACATGTCAGTTTGAAAAAACTAAAATGAATCATTTTGGCTTTGAGTTTTTTTCCTTCGTTTTCTCTTGGGCAAAACTACATGAACCTGCAGTTTTGGAGATGAATAACTATCAGATGAAATGTTTCTTACACCCTATGAATGCCGTGCTGTTGGACAAGGAAGCAGGTCACACCTCCCTGTGCAAGAAAAAACTTAGGTAGGTTTTCTTTCTCACCATACCACCCCTTCATGGGCCTAAGACATCTGGATACTGAATCTAACTTTAGAAGTAATGGGCCAAGATTGTCTACTTATTCCCTGGAGACTTAAGAGGAATGTCTTCTTCCTGGAGAGATCCAGAGGTGGTTGCATGTTAGCAATGAAATGGACAATGAGTCATAACTGAGGTCTGGAGTTTCATCAGATGTGTAATGGCATCATAGCACAGCCAACTCAATGGCATGGGCAAAAATGAGTTTTTCCACCTGGATGATGAGCGCCAAAATACTGTATTCTGTCTGTCCTTGTCACTGTTGGCATCACAACTCAGTTCTGAGCTCTGGAGATGGGTGGGTATTAGGGAGCTCAGAGATATCAGGTTGACTGTGAGGCGGCGGTCTCTTCTTTCTTCTCACTGGTTGCCTGCCTTCTCTCCATCCTTGTGCAAAGCTCATCTTGCTGTGGGACACTTCATGCCTGCCCAGAATGGACCAAGTGCCTAAGCCGTGGAGACCTGCCAAAGACCTCCTGGTGCTGGATGACAAAGAAGCATAAGTCTTCCAGAATACTCTACTCCTTTCCTTCCCCTCTGCTATGATACAAGATGGGTTTTACCAGAGCCTCTTTCCTCCCCTTCATTCTGCTTGCCCTCCTTCCACAGTTCTGGGACTCATTCTCTCAGCCTCCCTCACTCCTACTACCTTCCATCACTTCTCCAGCCCTCCCAGCTCCTCCTTCTTTCCATACAGATATACATTTCCTTCTTCTCACTCACAAAGCACAGGACTTCTTTATTGAAGTTGCCCACCCTCCACCACCCTGTTCACACTTCCATATCGCTGTGTTTATAGACCCCTCCACCACCACCACCACCTGTTCAAGCTCTCTTTGCCTCCCAATGCACCTCAACCTGAGATGAAGAACCCTTTAGGAAGAGTGCCATGACAGCTTGCCTCTCATGCTTGTTTTCATGTCACAGTCAACAGTGTGCCATGCCCTCCAGTGGTTAGGCCTTCCTCTGTTCATTGACTGCCAGACTGGGTCCATCAGAGGAATCCAAAGCAGGTCCTTTATTTAGCCTGCAGTTGTGCATTACCCCAGACCTTCCACAGCTGCAGAAGAGAAGCTGGTGTTTGCTTCTCTGGGAGTAGCATTGCTATTAATAAATAAACACATTTAACCTTAGTGCAGATCCCAAAGACCATTTATTTTTTCTCTATTATTATGCAAGGGGTTGGTATGTGCTGAGGCTGGGGACCCCATAGGGCCTTGTGCAGATCAGATCCCCATCTGCATCTGCTTTCTCCCAGCACCAGGAGCCAGAGCCACATTTGGATCCCACTCAAGGTTGGTGCAGCTTCACCCTAGAGGAAGATCTCTGCACTGGAGGTATACTGAGGAGCTTTCTATCACTTCAAAAAAAAAGATCTAAAATATTACCACAGTAGTCTAAAATGTCTTGGACAAAAGTCATGATCCTGACTCCCAGAAGAACATGGTCAAAGTGCAGATTCTTACCAACAAAGTCAGGAACCCAAATACTAATAGACTGAGACAGCTTCAGGGAGTACTTGCAATATGAACTGATGACCCCATTGAGCTCAATAAGAAACCAACTGTAGATTTATAGAGGGCTAGAGCATCACCCAGAGGAAACTGATCTATAAAAATTCACTACATTGCTCATAATCATTCTGAAAGATGTAATTAGTCTTCAGAGTGATGCTTTCTTAGCACCTAATTGCTTTCTGAGGAAAAGTTAACATGGCCGAATGAGTCCCATCAAACTGGTTACCTTGCAGTAGCAGTAATAACAATAATAATTTAATTATTAAATATCTTTCTTTTCATTACATTATGTTATAACATAGTATATTGTACAGCAGCATTAATTACTGCTTATACTTATTATATCATATAATACACCAGGACTGTCAAATTTCTTTTTTTTTTTTTTTACCAAAAGTAAATGCTGACTTTTTTTGTTCTGAAAGTTCCTTTCCCCAGTTTTAGAGGGGAAAGGTTCTTTAAAAATGGTAGTGAATAAAAGTTGTAAAATTTTAAATCTTTGTAGCCTTAAGGATCAAATATTGGAAAAAAAGCTCTATTTCTAACTTCCTATATTTGAAGCAAAAGATTGTTGCTAAAAAATATCAACCTAGGAAGTAAACCAAATCTCATTAGTTTTTAGTAGGTCTGATTCAATATATTTTGCATGCTTTGAGGTTGTGAGACTGAAACTCCTTCCTGTTTACCTGTTGGCTCATGGTGAGAAGCAAGTCTGGCAGCTGACAAAGACTGACAGTTGATTCAGTTTTTGTATGTGAAAGTGAGAGGAGTCAAGGCAAGAAGAACTTGAGTCTCTGTCCTGCAACCACTTTTAATGTAAAACTCCCCAGTGCTTCTGCATATGAAGCTATATAATAAATAGCCCTAGCTTGAGGAATCACACAAATGTTTTCGCCTCCATTCAAAAAAAGCAACTAAGCACCTGCTTACACTGAGGATCCTGAGTATCCATGTTATTTTTGTGGTAGGGATGTGGTAAGGATGAACATCAAGTGCAGTTCACACTCCTCAGTGACTCGCAGGAGCATGCCTCGGGAGTCATTATTATTGGAAATAATCCCTGGGAAGTCAGTGGAAGAACTTAACTTCAAGAGAATAAGGATTTTATTTCTTTTTATAAAATCTTGATTGCATAAAAAATTATGCAAGCATATACATATATATAGCAAAAGGAATTCTTACTTGGCTGTTAAAACTCCCAGATAAAGAACCTTGCAAAGTTCTGTTTCTCTCCATTGCCTATATTCAAAAGTGCCTTGAACGACTAGCCCTGGTGTAGACATCTGTAGTGCAAATGCCCAGAGCTAGGTGAGACAATTGCAGACCTGCCTCAAATAACCCAAACATGAGGTCTCTCCACAGGCTCAGAAGCTCTGCAGGCTGCAGGCTGAGGGACCAGAGCTGCTGTCATGCGGGGGAGGGAGGAAGCACCCAGCGGTGTCTGCCTGCACAGAGGAACCTGACCCTTGTCCAACACGGGTTCAGCAGTGCTCTCTGCACAAGGCAGGGGGGCTGTGAGCAGTGCTGGGGAAGACGGTCCTAGCCACCCTCAGTGCAGTAATCCAGAATACTGCCCCAGGCAGTGGAAGATCCTTCAGTCTGGGCAGGTTCAGGATCTCTATTCCCACTTTCTGGGATAATCCGCTAAGGACATGCTGGGATGTGTACCCTTTCCAGTCCTTTAAGTGAAGCTGAACAACACTGCTGAGAGGAATCCAAGATCTGAGTGACCAGGTCTTATAAATAGTAATAATCTAAGAATAAACATCTTTCTGAAACCCACCATCCACTGAGAGCTGGACAATGCTGAGGTCTCATCCTTGTTTCTAAAGCCGTTTATGTAGTTCATACAAAGCTTCTCCCATGGAAAAGCCTGTGGAGCACAGGCTCACTGACACACCAAGTCCTGCTTTGTCATCTCAGCTTTGCTGAGAAGAATGGGCTAGATCCCTACCTCTTCTAGCTTCTGTGGAAGGACATGCTTTATGCCCAAAAAAGGAATTTAACTTTTCTTAAAGAGAGGACTATACCCAAACCATCATAGCTGGGTGCTTGAGCTATGAAACTGTGGTATAAAAGTGCATGTTGGTGATTCTATTCTCTCTTCCTCTACCAACATCCCAAATGCAGAGAGTGACACTTCCCCCCCACCCCCACTCCCCTAAGGTTTTTAAAATAAAAAGCACACATGCCTAGGTGAAGAGACCTCAAGACTGTGGAAATGACACATATGCACATATGTCTAGGGCTTGTTTTCTAAAGCATAAAAAAGGGAGAAGGGTGAAAAACACAGGTCTGTCTTCAGTGTTACAGTCTGCATTGTTGGAAGTGTTTTCTTTCTCAGCCTGCTGTTTTGGTGGGGGGACTCCACTTTGGGGTGCTGATCCTCCCTGCACCTGCACGCAGGGAACCCAGGTGCCACCTTGGGTTCAGTGTGGAGGTGCCTGCTCCCCAAAGGCAGGTTGTGCTCCTGTTTGTGCTTTTGTTGGAACTGGCCTTTACTAGCTTTCAGGCTAATGGGTTTATATAGTGCTTAGACTCAGAAATTATTTTCAATCGAACAGGTATGTTCAGACACAGGAAACGGGTTTTTAGGGGCAGAAGGTTTTTTGTGCACAGAGGACCTAACTCCTGATGTTCCAGCATGCCTGACTTTCACCTAGAGACCCCCTGTGCTTAAAAGTATCATACCCCATATGTACATCAAAAGCTTGTCCAGGCTGCAATGGATGCTGCTCCTTTAATAACTTCTTTTTTCTTGCTCTGTTGGGCACTGCAGCACTGAAGTCATGTTGAGAATAAGCCTCTTCTAAAAATGAGAGTTAGGCACTCAAGCCATTACTTAGTCATTTCTACACTTCATCACATAAACTTCACTCAACAGTAAAATGTACTTGGTCACAGTTATGCAGAAGACACAGCAAATTCTCTCTTCCATGGAGGTGATCAGAGTCATCTCCTCTAGTCACCTTCATATTCTCAGTGTGAAACAGAAATCATGTGTAGGGCATGGCATTAGTTACCAAACTGAAGTGGAAGGGTAAGATGGATTTTTTTACTGTACTTGAAAAAGCGAAGACATTAGAAGTAAGGAAGGAGTTAATCGTTGCAAAATACACGGTCATTTCCTGAGCCCTGTGGTTGGATGAGTACAAACTTTCAACTATTTCTAATCCTTCTCTGTCATTTAAGAGGCTTTCAAGGTGCACTGTACATCCCAGACCAGGTAAGTGGTACAGCTTTTCACTTCTTGACTGTTTATTCAAAATTGTTTTTCAGTGGAGTCAGACTCAGTCAAGACTCATTTGTTCTCTCTCCTATTATTTACATCCGAAGGGAGAACAAAGTTCATTGCAATCCAAGAAGTACATGTGTGTCTTTGTGCCAGATGACTGTGAGCTGTAGAAATAAAGAACTGTATGAGTTAATAATAGAGCAACGATAATGAAGAAGTTATGTTACACATAGTCAGAAGTCAGAATTACTGCAGCAAATACTGCAGTAAAAGGGAAAGAAAACTCTTCCTGCCAGTTTTAAGGAGTTCACTCTGCACAAACCACTATCAAAATAAGGGGTTCTCGGGTGTACAGATTGCTTTAGTAAGGAGAGTAGTAAAAATCATAGCATGTCTCCAACTGTATTTTTAAAAGGAGGAAGAATGAGCTTCTACATATTGGGGGAGAAAAAAAAAAGATTGTTTTGAACCGATTTTATTTGTAAATCTGGACCTGATATCTATCTTTAGCTATTGCAGAGTCACGTATTGTAGTCATCCTGAGACCGTTCCTGAGGTTTGCAGCAGCCAAACATACACAGAAGTGACTGTGGAACCATATCATAAAATGATATAAATTCATCGGGGTCTTTTGATGCATAAAAACTGAGCTCAGACAGGCGGGCACCAGAAGGAAGTCTCGTAACACAGTGCACTCTTGCATACTTCATTTCTTGTTTCTTAATAGACAGGGTGAGAGACTCTTTGCATGAAGGTTTTTTTAGTAGTTCAGAAAGAAGCATAAAATAGACATCTGTAGGGCAGTTATTGTAATAATGTGCTGTCACCAAGCTGACCTACAGAAAGTGAAATTGTATGTGCCATGAGGATCCCTGGATGAAGTCATACACTGGAGATTCAGGGTTTTGGCATTTGCTTGTTTTTCAGTCTTTGCTTGTAATCAGTTTTAATGTTTGGACATTGGGTCCTTGACTGTGCTCAGCATTTGATATAAACACTTTCTGGATTTTATACATAGTGGTCAGGAGAATCTAGCTAGGGTTTTCAAAAGCACTCATTTGATTCAGACAACATAAGTCCCATCAGTGTTTGGACTTCATTCCTAAATCACCTCCACCTTACTTGTGAGATTGCTACTATGGTAGTAATGAGTTTCATCCTTAAAAGACTCTATGAGCCACAGAAGTTTTGTCACTGTCATCTATGGATGGGGAACTCAGATGAATCTCAGTTGATGTCAAACTTATGACCTGGTTTTTGCAGCTCCCCACTGCAGGTGATCTGATCAAGAATTCCAGGTTTTCCCTTGCAAACAGCTGTACGTCAGTTTAGACACAGCTGGAGAGCATGTCACCATTCTGCTAGGGAAGAGACTGTGGCATGGGTAGAAGCATTTGCATCAGCCTTAGTCTTCTCAGTTTGAGTATTGATGCTAGGAAATGCTGTTCCTTACAGCTCTGTATGGCCTTAACTGCTAAACACTTGCAGCCTATGCTACAGCTTGCTAGATGAAAGCTCGCTGAAATGCACCTACCCATCCTGCAGTCACTTTCCCCAATTACTGCATAGGCACAACTCAAGGGAAACTACTCATCAGCTTTCTGTGGGAAGAGCAAACTGAACCCAGGCCTCCTCTGTTGACAACGAGCAGCTTACCCACTGCTTTAGCATCCCTTCAGGTAGATTTATTGAAAATGTGCATACACCTTCTGTCTTTCACAGGGGGTTTCAACTTAGATGCATCTGCCTGTGCAGACAATTTTGCTTTCACTGATGACTGTAAGCACAGAAAAGGCCAGCTTAAGGTGCTTTAAACTGTTCTCAGTGCTCTGTTTCAGCATGAGTATCTTTGGTGTGGGAAAAGGGTGTACTCCCCAGCTCTCTGTCAGAGGGAAGCGTACGTTATATGTAGCGGCCATAATAGGATGGAAAAGAAAAAAACCCTAGAAAAGCCATTCCTTGTATGGTAAATGTGGTCTCCTCCAGTAGCTGCTGTGTTCTGGTCCAGTGGCTAGAGGGTAAAAACCCAGCAGCCCACAACCCAGCCTCAGGAAGTTATCCTGTGGTGGGATCTCCCTGTCCTGCTCAAAAATGAAGACACACCAAGACTATTTCTCAATCTGTTAAACATTGATATAGTGGTGTTTTGCACACGTATTGCCGCCTGACAACTTTACTTCATATTTGCATATTTTCCAGATAAAAAGTTGTATTAAAGCAAAAGTCCAGGGGGCTTCACTGCTGACAACTAATGCTTGCAAAGTCTCCAAATAGACAGAAGGATGTTTTTTGTATCAAGCATATTTACTGACACTGTTCTCGTGTTTTTCACAGAGTGCAAAATGAGCTTGAAAATGGAGCTCTCCTCTGAAAAATGACTTTATAGAAATGGGAGTGTTTGCCCCTTGACTACTGCCTCAAAAATTCCTGGATGAAATGAGGTCATTTTATAAGTAAATGTCTTTGAGACTGTTTGGGCTTGTTTACTCTTACTGCCAGCTCTCAAATGGGAAGGTCAAGTTGCTGTTCCTTCTGGGCTTACTAATTATACGCAGGAAACCTGAAAGTGACTCTTAGCCTGAGAGTTAGGGTTGTAACTTTAAAATAGATAATATAATCCAATTTTTGTCTAAATTTAGGTGCTAATCAATGAGAAATATCTCACAGGGTTCATTTTCTACATCACTTGAGTTTGGTAGTGTCAGTTTGATCTGGTGTCTTTTCACATATTTTTGATCGGAAGCCTTCCATCCTTACTGAAATTTTCCATTGGTAGTCTTATTTTTTCAGTGTTGTTGAGTAGTTAACTAAAACTAAATACTTAGAGAAAGAGAGAGATAGATCTGTACATGCTTCATGCAACAGCTCAGTTTTTTGAAATGCTGGATTTTAGCTCTCATTGATATCGTAACAGAGAGATTCTGCCTTTTTGTACACAGACTGATGAGGGCCCAAGAGTTGTTCAGGCTGGGTCAAGGCATCTATAAGCTTGTTCACCAAGAGCTGCTCATTTTTTGTCACATTTTCACACTGCTGCATGAGGAATTCAGGCTCAGCAGCTGATGAATTGAAAATAATTTTACCCTCACATCCTCATTCTCTCAACTGCTGTTTAAGTCTTGAAATAACAGAAATTATGCACTGGTACAGTCATGATGAAGCAACTAGGGTTACTTACTGCCAGATACACTGTACCTGATTCAGATCTGCAAAAATAAGAAGGAAAAATATCAAGTCACCAAAAAGAATGTGCTCTTTTATCTTCTCTTAATCTTCAGATGTGGATATTATGCATCTTTAGTAATCCTGCAAATGCACATTTTACAGCTAGTGAACTCCGTTTTAAAGCTTTGAAAGGTAGTATTATCAGTGCTTGTCACTGTTCAGCATTATCTTTAGATGTGCTCCTTTCAAAATATTTTTTTTTGTAACAACTGATTCTTAAAGGATTTTTTCTTTGGTCCCTTCTGCATCTCTTACTCATAGAGGAAATCTGATCTGCTGCAGCACGGAAACATCAGCGGTGACCACGGCGAGACAAATTCCTTAGGGAGCTGCCTGTAAGTCTGATCAACATTTAAGATGAAAAGTTTTGCATTTTCTTTGGCAGGATGTTACACGCAGAGTTTATCTGTATGAGGCAATTGCTGAGGCAATAAGGGAATATTCAGGAACACAAGCCTCTGCTTTGAGTAGGTGAATAAGCACAAAGAAAGGAATCATCTTGTAAAGACTTTTTCTTTCTTTTTTTTTTTTTTCCTCCACAACTTCTTAAAAATATGATCAGTCTTTGAGACTCTCTAAATCATGCCTAATTGAAATCCTGTTCTCCCAGGATCATGGGTACAGCAAGTAGACCCCCCCCTTCTGGGATACAATGGTTCAGCAGCTGAAGGCTGGGAGAATAAGCATCTTGTACTTTTGTTACTTCACAGTGTGACAGTCAAGCAGTGCAGGGATCAATGGACAATCCTTCTGGAGCACAGGGGGTGATGACAGGTAGGGTAGGAAACTGTGGATACGCAGAAACAGAAATGGTGAGGGAAAGAAAAAAAAAAGAGGAAAACAGGTGGTATGAAATCAAGGGAGACAAGGACAGAGGGCAGTGTCTGGACAGTGGTTAACAGGAGAAAGACAGACTTTGGGTTACATGCTCCATGATGACGTAAGTGGGTTTGCAGAGGACATCAAGGCATGATGTCCTCTCAGCTCTTTTTCTCAAATACTCTGGAGAAAAACCTGAAATACCCAGGTCTCGGTAACCTATAAATCTTCAAGGCAAAGTAGGTTTGTCTGCACCCTCTAGTGGTCTCGACAGAAAAGACATTTTTACCCAACTAATTTTGCACTAGATCCATTTGTGGGAACCAGTCATACCCTGGTCTTTAGCTTGTCTGACACATCTGTAATAATTGTTCTCAGCCTCTGAAACAGGATGGCTACATCCAAGCACCTTTTTGTGAATGGACTTTGGTCTATGATAACTCCTAAACTACACAAGGAGGTTGTGTGGGCCCCAGAGTTTGAGGGAGCATTAGTTGGTGTGAAACAAAACTGTGCCAGAATTGTAACAGCCCGAGGAACTGAATTTGATAGCCTGAGCTCAGGTTCTGACAGCATTTATTTTACTAATATTAACATACCCTTCATGTAGTAACATCTCCCTTGTGCACCTGGTATAGTCCTCAGTCTCCTAAGTGTAAATATTACAGAAGAATACTTCAGCACAAAAAAATCAATCAACAGCTCATTCAGAGGGAAACCATTGCCTGTCTCCTTTATCAGTTCTCATCTGCCTGCTGCTGGAGGACACATGCTAACTGAGGTAGGACTGCAGGAAAAGGCAAAGTAGCCTTGTGATTTTAGTGACTGAATGATGTCCTGGAAAATGAGATCCTGCCACTGATTCTGCCTGAAATTCTTGTATGATGCTGAGAAAAGGGCACCTCCATAAGAAAAGGCTACAAGAGAAAGGCCTGAAATGGAGCTGGGGTGGAACTTCAGAGCTCCAAGTGGGGACAATTCTTACAGAGCCTCTGATTACTCGGGAATTATACTCTAGTAGTTGCTTCTCATAACATAAGATAGCAGTACTTAGGATAGCAGTACTTAAGATACTTAAGGACAAATAGAGAGCAGATATCCATTTGCAATTATAGAGCAATTGGATTTTGACAGGACTGAGAGAGCTGGCCTAGTGCCAGTAAGGAGCATGCTTAAAGTACATCAGTAACACTATGTTTCTTCTTTAGAAATACAAGTACTTTCTTTTCAGACATAGTCAAGGAGTAGGAAATAGTGTAACTCCTGCTCTAGAGAACTCTCCTAGGAGAAAGAGCATGCACATTCAACACTCTCTTTGGAAAGTATTTAAAGCCTTATCCACCTCTTTCCTTGCTAGCTAGATAGTATGCTAGATGTCACAGTCTGGGCTGATTTGCATCTGGCCAGTTGAAGCTGGAAGAGCAAGCAGTGTCACTGGACTAAAGAGGAGCAGATGCCTGAAATATTGTTCAGCTAGAAGGCAAAAGACCTCATCTCTAGTCTCATCTTCAAAGACACTGTTTCACATTAAGTAGTCACTGGATAACCCCAAAGGCCAATCTAAACAGTAGATACAAGGCCATGTCCACTACCTTACAACTGATGACTGCCCCTGTCACTAGGCTAGAGAATCTCTTGCCCTCCTGCATGGTGTTTTCGTCTTTCCCTGAGTTGTTGTATCTATAATTTTTTATTGCGCATCTTTGATGTGAAATATGGGCGGTGCCCAGCAGCTCTGTGGTTAAAACAATCTCCTGCTCAGATAATAAGTCCCATGGTCAGACTTGGGAGGCAACTGGAGACATCAGTTTCCTGACCTTAACCACTAGTCTATCATTTAAACAGGGAAGGGAAGTGTTTCTCTTCTATCAACCATCTTAAAAGATTGTAGCAAATCATATTCAGTCCCCAGAAAGAAAAGGCAACAGGGAATTTTCATAAAGGGAACCTTCACAAACTGGTTCAAGGTTCGGGTCTTCAAGTAGTTCTTCTGCGAGAGAGAGGATGTTCTGTGAGACTCACTAAGATTTTTTTTTCCAAGTTTTCATGTTTCCAAGGCTCATCCATCGTCTCTTCCAGATGACCTATGTGTGTGGCACATGAAGAGCACTGACTTCACACTGTTCCTCATAATTTTGCTGACTATTTCAGATCCTATTCTGAGACACCTAAGTCTTCACTGGAGCCTTAATCCTTCCACTCATGTGGTGTTCATCTTACAGAGCCTGAAATCCTGTTTCAGATCTGGCTTCAAGGGGTTAAGCTTTCAGAAACAGGCACTAACTCCGAGTTCCTCATTTTCAAATGCTTATTAAAAGACACCTGGGTCTGACTTGCAGAAGTATTGAGTACTCACAGATCCAGATACAGTCAATAGAAATGTGGCCTTGAAACAGTAACATTTTATATAATGCCAAATACTCTTAGAAATCAGGTCCTAGGCAACTCAGGGCCTCCATTCCTCACTCTTCTGCTTGCAATATGGGGTTAAATAATCTTCATATTAAAGGAAGGCAGCAAAGAAGAAATTTGCAGGTCTTTTTGAAGCACTTTAATGATACAGCACTGGATGCCACAGAAATGCCCATAAATAAATTATTTATTTGGTGTTGAGGACAAAAGTTTGAACAGTGCACTGTACATAGGGCATAGTGTCACTCATTGAACAATGAGGAGAAAAAAGTCTAAATCTTTCTGATGGGGTATTTTGTCTTTGAAAAATTGCTGGGTGGGCACTGGTTCCAAAAAAGATCAAATGGAAATGGTCAGGCTTAAACTTGTCCATTTTCAGCCAACTGACTTGTAAGGTTTCTTGGCAGCTGGGTTGATTGGCTCTCTTCAGCTTGTTGACTTCCAGCTTTTCACTAGTAGGATCATTAAACTGCAAAGCAACCAGGGGAACCTGCTGATGAAATTCTGGCTCCCAGGCTTTTCAGCTGTTTATTTGTCCAGGCTGCTAGAGCAGCAACCTTTCTGAGATATACGAGCATTGTGAGTATCTTGACAAGGAAGGAAAAGAAAACATTTTCATAAGGAACACCTTCCCCTCAATCCCATGTCTCTGCAAAGATGACAATCTCAGTTACACAGTGCTTAAATAATCAGTGCACTGCTCAGACCTGTTGTGGTCATTAGCAATACATAGTT
This sequence comes from Strix aluco, assembly GCF_031877795.1. Classification (NCBI taxonomy): domain Eukaryota; kingdom Metazoa; phylum Chordata; class Aves; order Strigiformes; family Strigidae; genus Strix; species Strix aluco. The sequence continues at coordinate 61,651,681 of NC_133932.1, forward strand.
AGTCAAAAAGTTTGCGGCTAACAGAAGTTGGCTGCTAGCACAAGACTGTGAGACTAAGTTAAGCAGGAGCAAGATGAAGCTCTTAAGCTGAACTAAACACTGCTTTGCACATTGCACATAACATCTCCTTATCAGCCCAATTCGCAACCTAAATCTGTACATGTTTGTCAAAAAAAATATTTGGAACCCCCTCTTTCACATGAAGACATGCCTTCTCAGTCACACATTTCTTCCATGGGGCATAAAGATATCATTAACACCTCTAAGAGGATGAAGAATGAAGTTTCCTGCTAGGTGTCTGGCTTTCATGATCTCAGTAATTCTCTGCTGTGTAGATACATAACCTTAAAATCTGGTCTTGGTGGATAAAATAGCATCACAAACTCATCATTGACATGTTTCAGGTTCAGCATATGTTAAATGTGTGATATTTTAAATCATACATATTTATGAAAGCTTTTTTTCAGCTTTTGAAATGAAAAGTTTTCCATCAACACTTCTCAGAGAAACTAACAGGACATGGTGCAGTTTTACATGTTATGGTAGGCTGATAGGTTTGCCTGACTCACACATCTATTCCTGCTAATGTTTGTGGGCTGTCTTACATGAGTACATGATTACCCCCACAGGAGAGAGGCAGAGATCATAACTGATCTGGATATCAGTAACATAGATGGTTGATCTACCCTCGGCTTGAAAATGTTTACACTGAGTGGGGTGGATTCTCAGCACCTCACAGTTTTTGCTGCCGCAGTATGAACTTTGAAGTCTCTCACAGAAGTGCCTGGGGATCACTTTGTTATACAGGGAACACAGGCATATGGAAAGATTATTCCTATGCCGGTTAGCAGTAGGAAAGCAGAGAGAGATAAATTGTACTAGAGAAATATTGGCTTCTTTGGTTGTGCCTACTCTTCTGGCTGCTCTAACTTGTCTCTTGGACCAGTGTAGTTATGAGTGTAGAAGGAAAAATAGGTGGTCAGAAACATCTTTGCCTACTTCTAAAGCGTGTGAGGGAACCTGGGGATTTGACTTCCTCACGTTTGAAATAAAAAACGTAGAGTTGCAGCTTGCCATTGCCAACAATTTTATGGTTCAGACTAACATGCTACAGGAGCTGTAAAGGATTCTTTACCCCCACCTGCCTCAGCAAAGAAAAAAAGGTCTCACCTTCCATATATCAATTGCTTAAACTTTTCTAGTAGATCTGAAAGAAAGAAAGGAATGAGTAGGGGTTTGTTCATAAAGAACTGTCCAGAAATTCAAAGTGTGCCAGGCATTAGAAATAAAGTCACACTTCTATATCAAGGATGTTTTTGTGTCCGGCTGTGGGCCCAAGCGAGCTGAATGCTAAATGCTCTCACTTCCTGTTGCCTTCAGTGGAAGATAAATGTATTCACTGGGTCTTGGTCCATTCATAAATTGGGTCTGTCATGTGTTAAGTCAAGCAGGATTTGGTGTAGGATTTGCAGACCAGTTTTTGTAACCTCATGAAATACTCTGCCATTGCTACAATTCTATTTCTTTGATCCCAGGCTGAAAAAGGGATGGATGAGAGACATTTTGATCAATTAACATGAGAATCACAGTGGCACTCTCCCAATAGGGGAGATAACACCAACAAGCTCTCCAGTGGCTCTGTGGACAGTAGAAAACACTAGCCTATTTTCTTCCTACAATTCTATGACTTACAGTGAATTACTATATAGTGAAGATGGACATTACTGTCATTGCATATGTCTACAAACTTCTCCTGAGTTATTATGGCCATGACGCACAGAAAACCATATGCAGTTGTAGAAATCAGGGAAAGGAACTAAAAATATTAGGTGGAATTGTAAATGTCTGAATTGGATGAAAGTGGCTTTCGAATTGTCCAAATATTTTTATGCAATGCACAGAAACTTAGTTAATCTTGGGACCTACACACTTTATCAGATTTGGCTAGAATTAACCAAGATGTTCTCATTTATTGAGGGAGAGAGGGGAAATACAGACCTGTGATATAGACCAAAGATCCTTTTCAGGCAAAGCTGAACAGCAGCCAGGCTCAGTAGTTGTTTGGTTTTTGTTTATATTCTTGCTTCTAAATTAATGATAAAGTGAACAAGTGGAAGTGTTTGATGCCTGCTCTGGCTGACTGTCACCCAGGACTCCCACATCCCTTTCTGGATTCTCCCACATCACATCCTTCCCCTACAGATGAGGCCACATGCCCACCCACAAACCTCATTTGTCAGGTAAGAAGGTGTACTGAAAAAAACGCAGCCTATGCTGTTTCTGTGAACAGTATTTATTGACTGGCTCATAGAAAGCATTGCCTGGCCCAGCATCTCGGTGCACGTTATCCCCATGGTAGTCCACAGAGTCCTGGCCTTCCATTTCTACAGCCCAGTGCCATTGTGCCCTTTTACTTTCTTCTGGGAAGAAGGCAAACAACCAAGCCTCCCCTGAAATAGATCCAGTCTACACTTTCTGTGTCAACATTAATGCCTCAATGCTCTCCTCCCCCAGAGGAGAAAAGTACTGTAGTGACTATCTTGTGGGTGCTTATTTCCTTTTTCAGGATCTGAGCTGAAGCTTAATTCTTTTGATTTGTAGCCATCAAAGACAGTGAAGATAGCAACTCACAGTGGTGCTCATAAATAAAAATCTTACAGACTGTTACGTGCTCTCTTACTACTTCATGCACAAGTGTTAAATGGAAGCAGAAAGTTAAGCTTACAGCAATTAAACTACTAAATAGCTCTGAAGATCAAGATTAAATATTTTCAATGTTATCTATTTATTTTATATTAATTTTATTCACATTTATTTCACTTATGAAATAAATTAATCCAAAACCATCCTAATCTAGATCCTTTTCCATGACCACTCACACTGGTAAAACACAGTGCCGTAGATTTTGGCAATGCCCTGCATACAGACAGTTGCAAATGACAGCAGTTTTTTGAACATACATCTCTAAGAGACAGTGACTTTAGCATTAGAACTCTTTTCTCTGTGTTAGGGCTGCAAAGATCGTACTGCTGCTGAATCACTACTGTCAATGATGACAAATAACAAGAGTATTTCCCCAGTGGAAAGACAGCCAAATATAGTATAATTTTAAAAGCCAGTATAGCATTCTTAGATGAGAATTATAAAGTATGTAAATGTTCTTTGCAACTCAGTTTGTATTTGTCTTTTTGACACTGACAGTCCAGCTGTCCTTATTACTGCACTTGTTCTGTTTTATATACTTTTGATCTAATAGTTCTCAAAGTAAATAACTGGGTAGAAAAGATAATGCTACCCTATACTGGAAGGGTTTGGAAACCAACCTCTCTTCTCATTATTAGAAATATTCCCTTCACTTCATGTTTCAGTCTGGGTGGGTGAGAAACCTGTGCTTGTTCTTTGCCTAAACCTACAGAGTTTCCACTTCTGAAGTTCCCATTATAGTTTCCACTAGTTCTGAATGCCCCTACCCCCCCAAAAAAAACACCTAGCTTGGGGCTCCTCTGTGTTGTTCGTACACTCTGTTTAAAATGTTATCAAGTATTTTTAAACTTTTTGTATTCTTCAAAGCAGATTGTTTCAACCACTACTTCCTCATTTCTCCTCCCTTCCTCTTAACTCTTCAATATACAATCTCTTAGATACTCGTGCTTTTCTTCTTTGTTTACAGTCTATGAATAAGTTGATCTGTGCATCTTCCCACCCAACTGGGAATATGAAAGCCAAGCAAATTTTCAGGTAGCTTCTCATCGGAAAAACAAGATGGGGTTGAAGAAGTGACAACAATTTGGTAAGGAATGGGGTTTTGTCAGGCTTTTACCACTGAGAATCTTATGGTCTTATTCATCCTTCTAATAGTGTTTTATTTGACAAGCCTACGTCACACATTGCATCGTAAGTATCAGGATTACTTGCTATCTGCCACCACACAACACTAAAAAAGACCTGATCATCTGCTACTTTCCTCAAACCCTGTCCTTCACAGTGATGCATCCACATATCCACTGATACGAGTTAGTCATACCAGCAATGACAGGGTGTCACAAGAGATAGCTGAGGTCTTGTGCTGGGGTGAGGAGGTGTGTGTGAACTACTCCATGTATGTCCCATGGGCCTAGTTCTGTTAAAAAAGCATTAGGTTATTCTCCCCTCTGAGGCCAACCTGCCCCACACACATTGTAACTCCATGAGCCCAGCTTTCATTTTTACTGAAGTCCTTTTCTCTAGCCTTAAAGTGGGGAAAACAGCTTCCTAGGTATCTTCCTGTGTAATTGCCCTCTCAATAGGTAAACGTAGTCAGTGTAATTACAGAATCTTTATACTGTTCTCCCATCTCAGCCTGGGGGAGGGAGGATATGTAAAGGACCTCAGCAAGAGGTAGAGCAAGTATATACTTATACACCTTTGAGACAAGGCTCACCATCTTTCTCTAAACAACCCAGGAATCAGGTACGTTTGTGCAAGAAACTGCCCTACTTCTCTCCTGCCTGTCAGAAGAGAAAGAAACACAAGCGTTCAGCCTGGTGATTTGCAGTGAAGGCACCATACCCACCTGCCAGACTCACTCTCGTCCACCCGCACAAGTCCCTTATATCCAGACTGCTCTGTCTGGGAGAATGCCACAAAAATGCTGAGTTGAGCCAGGTAGCTTTTCCCCACTCCATGCCTTTCCTAGTCTGCTGGGATAGGATTTATGAACAGGGTACGTGTTCTCATGGGGATTGGCAAGGGAGAAGTTAAAATGTCTGCAGACATACCATGATCTGGGAGGACTGGTTAGCTGATTGAGCGGCTGTACAGTATGGAGTACTTGCCAGGAATTTTAACCTAGGGAAAAGCCATTGAGACTGCTGCAAAAGCAGAAAAAGCAAGTACTTTTACTTGACTGCCACTGAGGCTTACAATAGACAGCACAGGCAATCCAGCCAGGGTGGGACTATGCTCACCAAGGAATGATTTAGCTGCACAAGCCAAGGACATTCTTCTGCAAAAGGGGTCCAATCCCAGAAGGCAGAGCAAGACAAATGTGCACTTGTGGCTCACATTATATGCCCAACATCAGGCCTCTGCATGTTCATATGCCTGACCTACTCGTTGGCATTCACCCCAACCTCACACTAAAGGAGAAAAGATTTCTTCACAGGTGGAATTTCCAATATCTGATTTTAATGCTAGCATTGAAAAAAGGCTTTAGGAGCCTAAATACTTTCTTGTCACTGTAAATGTTAAAACTCAAGACTGAGGTCTTCAGCTGCTCAGCTTTTGCTAAGGGTGCCAAATATCAAAACTGTGAAGCCCAGTCACTAAGTGCTCAGAAGCATGTATATCCTAATACCCAACTCAGACTGAAGACCTAAAATGATCCACAGTTATGGAGTGGGGAAAGACTATGCCTTGCACTGTATCATTTTGAGCACCCATATACTGTAAATAGTCAAAGCACTTATCGGAGACTTACTGGAGTAGATCCTCCATGGGATACAGCCAGAAGAAAGGTGGCAATGCCATGTGCCCTTTAATCCTGTGGATGCTACAAGCACTCTCTACAGATTAGGGATGTTTACCTAATCTGATTGGAATCAACCATTCCTGCAGAAATGCATGTTAAAGTTATTTATCTACAAATTATCTTTACTCTTGCACCTGAATTTGTTCCAATTTGTGTGCTGCAACTGGGATATAGAGTCCATGGGTGGAGAAAAAAACAAGACTGTTGTATTTTGTTCAGTACCTGAGAGGAGAAGACATCCAAACTGCAGTACCTATTTCAACATAATTTATATGTTTTATATGAAGTGACTAATAGAAAATCTTATTGCCTGGTGGGAGGTGTAGATTCAAATCTCGTCACTCTGAAGAGAAATGAATTCATATCTCCCACATCCCCACTTGAGTGACATTTGGGAAATGTGAACAGTACTGTTGCTGCTGGTGTGGATCCTTCTATTTTTTTGGAAGATAAGACTGATGCAAGTATCTTGCTCCAGGAGAGATTTCATACATAATATATGGTTGTAGCTAGTGGCCTCCTTGCAACCCTCAGCAAAGTGTTGAAAGCTGCAGCTTTCTCAGGGACCAAGGCACTTCCTGTTGTCTAGCTTGCTTGCTGCTCGGTGTCCTGGTTTTCTGGATCTCATTCCAAAATGCTTAATTGTGAGCCAACGAGGTATGGGACATCTCAGCTGGGGCCGTGGAGACTCCTGGGCAGACAGGTGCCTCTGTCTACCTGTGTTTATACAACCTGAGCTAGAGGAGGTGTGGATGGTGGGTGCTCTAGGCTCTATCCGTGGATTTGAATTCTGTATTAACTGCCTCTAGGTACTTGTTGCTTTCCTGTGTGTCTTTTTTTATGATTGAGCAAAACTAACCGCAATCTCTTTTCACACCCAGTTTCTAAAGAAACTCTTTTAACTGGTTTTCAGCTGAACTGTGGCTTTCTTGAGCTTGACTAATGACAAGAAGGAGACATCAGAAATCCAGTGTACAAAGTCATACCTTGTCTTTTTTAATATGAACTATTCAGTCATTTGAGAAGCAGAAAAACCTATTGTATGTTGCAGTTTGGGGAGATTTTTTCTGCTTAGGATATTATTGCATTATTATAATCTGGGCAGAAGAAAAACCCTTACCTGTAAAGAAAGAATTATCTGTTTCAAGAATCAGTTTGGGAAGTCTCATTATTTGGATATTACAATTTAAGGTACAAGGAAGTGCTCAATTTAAAAATAAAAATATCTGAACACAGTTTTGACAAACGCAGACCCTTGAATATGGCTTGAACTGGACATTCAAGAAGATGGCACAAAAACTCACTCATTCAAGAGCTTTCCATAGTAACTTTTGAATGATTTCATCAAGCTTACTGCACTGTTTTAAGAAGTCATTGAAAAGCTTGCAGAGATTCCAGCATAAGAGATCTTGATGCCTTATCTGGGAAAAGCATAGTTATAAACCATCAGAACAAGTCCACTGATTCCAATAAATTAATTAATTGGATGAATACTTTCTGTAAAACTGGATACAGAACATATCTAAATTCTTGAGGCATTCTAGAAAAGAACAGAAAATCTTCTAAGGCAATAGGTACTGTGCTACAGCAACAGTTTTCATCTTAGAATGCACATCCAAGTACACAGGTTGCTTCTTCAGTTAAATAAAAGCAGATGCTGTGCTGGCAACTTCCAAAGCCACTTGTTCTCCTTATAACACTTGGAGCATTTACAAAGCAAGACACTAATATTTCTTAAACCATCATCAGCCAGGTAACTGAGCAGTGCAAATATATTAGTATTATATAAAAAAAAAAAAAAAAAAAAAAGAAAATTAAATCAGAGTAGGAAAAGGCACCGAGCAAGCGAAGGAGAGAGCACTGGAATTGAAGATTATCATCCTCAAGGACACACCTAAAGTCTTGTCAACTCTCAAAATACTGTTTCTTAATCATCTACTTCTTGTGTTTGCGAGGAGACTTTTTCACAAAAAGATACAGTGAAGTCAATAACATCTTCATCTCCTTATTGACATGGCTTTCTGTTGGAGTGACAATGAGGAAGCTTGTTGTGGGTGTTGTCCTCAACCCACTTCATCCCAGCACTTTGGAAGTGCTCTTGAAGTGCCAAAGCAATCCCTTTACACAGGTGTGTTCGATAAGGTGGATCCTTACTCTGATCTAGAAAGACATGTTTTGGTTATCATGCCACTGAAGAGAGGTCATTGACATACTGATATCCTGGTCAAAGCATTGTTGCTACTTTTTCATTGACAGTTTTGGCATCAGGAGACAAGCTTGCTTTTGCGTTTGTTTTTGCAGAAAAGAGCATGGAAACCAGTCAGGAATGTTATTGCTAAGGACTGATTCCTCAAAAATACTTGGATGCCTAATTCCTTTTGAAGACTTAGGCCAAAATTAGCATCTTTCCCAAATATTGTTTTGCTGCAGGTGCTTAAAGAAACAAGAAAAAAAGGTCAATAACTATGAGGCAAACAAAAGCCAGACATATTTAATTAAATGTAAACTAGCTAGTTCTCTTTGCTTCTGTCAGATTATGTATTTGAGTATAGCAAGTAAGAACAAAGCAAGAATGAAGTATGATCCTATTATTCTTGAAGACTGCAAAAGTTATTATTTCATCTGTAATTAAAATACAAATGGCAATGGCAAGGAGTTAGCATGTGATGTGACCTAAAAATAAGAGACTAGCATAAACACATGTTCAGCCTAAAAAGTAGTCTGTCTTGTGATTAGTGTGACCATTTCAAAATATTTCCTGTTGTGATTGTATAACCTTTAAAAAGAAAGGATAGGTTTTAGCTGATGAATTGCTAGGTGTCTTCTCTTTCTACTAATCTTGGTACAAAAAGGATAGATTTCTTTTACTTTAAAGAAACATGTAAGCAAAACTAGTTAACAAACCTAATTTTTTTGTGTAGGGTAGTTTATAACATGGTGTAACAGAATGCTCTAAAAACTATCAGTCTATGCAGTGCAAACACAAGCAACTTTTCTATGTAGTTTATAGTATGTCTTAGCGGTAGCATCTATAGAGATGGTGTGGGAGTGGTGGAACGTTTGAACTGAGGAAACCGCTTTTGAAATTTGTTTTTTTCTTTGTGTGTAATTTTTTTAAAGAGTTTCAGAGAATTGAAAGAGGAACCTGCATTGAGCAGCTAGTTCTAACTTGTACAAAACTTTCCCCACATCATGTGATGAAACATCTTTTATCACTGCATTCTTATCTTTGGTATCTGAGATGTTAGAGCACTATGGCTTTGCTCACCTACATGGCTGGACATACGGTGTTAGAAGGGGTTCTGAGAACTTTTTTGCCTTTCCAGGCTCTTTTATGAAAATGTAATGCACAACCTTTACTAAACCCCAGTGCTCAAGAAAATGCATGTATTTTCAAGCTTAAAACTTTGCTTTCCTTCTCTTCCTCTCTGTATATGTCTATGACAATGCAGCAAGAGACTGAGAAACACACACAGAAAAAGAAATGATACTAAAGCTGCTCTCCTGGAATTTTTATTGCCTTTATGTTTTTATGAAGACTTGTTAGGATGTTAAAATTAAAAGGACTTGGGCCTGTTTCCTTCAGTTCCCTGAATGAGTTTCAAAACACTGCCTCTTTCCATCATTTGCTTGCCAAACCACATTAAATCCCCCACGGGCTGCAAAGCTAAGTGACTATCGCAGGCATCGGTGACTCCATCTCGCGTGCCCCGCTAGGCCTCTCCACCGCCAGGCTGATATGGCACAGAGAGGCAGGCTGGACACCACACACATGTGCAGAAACTGTGCCCCAGCCCCAGGTGATTCCAGCAGGGCTAGGGAAAGCATAGGCTTGTCAGGTCTGTAGGAAAACCCTGAGACGGCTCCAAGCCCCTCAATTTCCCATGAGCAAGCATAAGCCATGGGGCCCAAAATAGAGCTGGGAACTAAGTAGTAGCAAAACTTAAGTGACCTCCACTATTCTCAGAGAGAGAAACAAGAAAGTAGTTGGTGCTGATCTTCCTTCACAGCAGGCAGGGGGACAGGTTGTGTTTTCAAAAACACCATTTTGTCTCTACTTCCAGGAAGTTGAGGGCATCCTTGGAGCTTCAGAAGAGAAGGTGGCTGCTGTCGGGTCTGCAGTCACATTTCAATCACTGCCAAAGCATCAGGTGTCTGCTAATGAAGGAGCTCCCATCAGCAATTCTCCTTTGAGATCTACAGCACTACAAGAGAGTGAAAAAGGGAACCAAAACCTTTCGATAGGGAAGCCCTCACGAGAGCCCAGGTTTCAAGCTTGTCGTTTTCTACCAAGTCTTATTTCTCACCAGATATTCCATATATTATGGCATTTCTTTGGAGACAACAAGTTTTATTTTCATGTTTTATCAATGCTAATAGATTAATCAGCTCCAAGGAAAGTTTTTGGTCCCTGGAACATGCTTCTCTGCACCCTTAGCTCACAAGAAGGATCCCTGGTGCAGATTTGGTTTGTGCTAGCTGACTTCTCCCCACCAGTTCCCAAGCAAGGTTCAGCAGCGAGTAAGCAGGCTGCATGCCATTGCCCTGCTGAAGAAGCCTGATAGCATGGGCAGAGGCCGTCCCTGGCCAGCCAACCTCCACAGCAAAGAACGGCCCCAAGCGCGTGTGGTTTATTAGTACCAAGCAAGACTCGGAGTACCAACTAAGGGCCCTCTCTACTTTCAGTCAGAGCACCTGTTCTTCTGGGGACAGGAGAGGGTGTTTTTAAGAAGAAAAGGGATTCTTCAGTGATAATAGAATTTCCTTTGGTATTTCTCCAAGACCTAATTCTGTATGTGTGTAGCAAAGGACCAGGCTCACCAGTAGGCTCCCCTCTCTGATGGGCCTTGCCATTATCTAGCGCTGCTTGTGTCAATGGTCCAAAGCAATGGCTGGGACAGCCTGGTGTGTATCTTCCAGCTGAGCACTGTAAGGATCCAGAAAAAAATGCAAAAGAGAAACTCTGTCTCCTTAGACATATCCAGTAGACACAGGTAGGGTCAAACCTCACACACAGACAATAGAATATTATTTTTTTAAATTAAGCAGCTGAAGTTGTAGAAATTTATTTGCAATGGGCTATAGGCCAAAGCCCTTGGGTATCCTGATGGTGGAGTGGGAGACCCCAGGTTGGTGGTCCTGCTGCTGCAGAGGTTCAGGATGACAGAGGCCTGAGTCAAGAGTTGGTTCTCCTTGTCTTGCAAGGAGCTCCCCTCTGGATCTTGAATAAGTGGTTTCCACGAGCACTTGTGGTGCCTGACCACACACATCATGCCAAAACCAGGACAGCGCATTTGCCCATTTTGTTTAGGGGTACTTGAAGGGTTTTGTTATTTCCGTACTGTTTGCTCTCACATCTGGTTTTCTATCCCAAGAACATTGCTGCGACATTTACCATCCTCGTTATGTGACTGATGATACAGTCCTGCAGTTACAGCCTTCAGCCCATGGAAGTTCTGTCTCATTTGTTGATGCAGCTGAACTGTTTACTGGAAGTGACACCAAGCTTCCTGTAATACAAGAGCACCGATCCTTCAGTGACACAGCCTATTTTGGGAGGGCTGTACCAGCGTGTGCCCTGGCCATACCATTTCCAACAGTTACTTTCTTTCATCAGACTTCTCAGATGCCTAAATTAGGTCTGATTCCCAGCTGAAAACCAGGTCAGTCAGCATCAGCATTTTTACACTTTTTACATATCTGTAGAGACACAAATATGTGGGTTTTTTTCTGGCTGACTGTTCTACGTGATCTGCTTCATACACTTCACACATAGAAACTGTTTGTCCGGTTCCTTCCTGGACTTTATTAATACCTTTTCCTGCCCTTTTTTCTAAGAATACAGAGGATTTAATAACATTCCCACCCCTAAGTATGTGTAATCCTGAACTATATGCTTTTCTGTGTCAGTTGGCTTTCTCTAGTCTTTTGTTTAAAAACTATAACCTTTAGTAACAGAAGCCTTACCCTGTTTTGGTTTATGTCAAGCCATATTTTCCTGAATAGTTGCTATCTGCACCAAACATTTCCTTTATTCTTAGTACATTTATATTATTTTCCAATGCATCTATTTTCAAGTTACTAACTGAAGCTGCAGAAATACAGTAATATTTCAGAGTATGTTACTTAGAGGTCTCTAGGGCTCCTAACAACCCAGATTTTGCCTCTAAAGAGCTGTCTGCTACTGCTCTATTGTTATTAGTATCTTATCGGATCATAATTGTACCAGTCTTCAAAACTACCTTAGAGTTTGTCTGTACATATCCCACAAGTTTCACCGTCTTCCCCTCCAACGGGCAGTTTTCAAACTGAAATCTATAAAGTCCATAATCAGCTCCCCAAGGGAGATGATATTTTAATCTGTGCCACCAAAGGACCTCCTCTCTGTAGGTTTTTTTCCAGCTTGCCATTCCTCTGTCAGTAAATGTCCATTCTGCTCAGAAAGGCAGGGACTGCTTGTCCGTGGTGGGACTGCTCATTTATGGTGTGCTTGAAAGTTTCTTCAGAGTATTTCTTTTCTGCCGGATTATTGCATTTGTTTTATTGTGTTAGTTGGTTTTAGCAGAACAGGAGGAGTTTGATTTCCTTTTCCTTATAAACTATTCGGGGGAAGGGAAGAGTGTTTGCTTTGTCATTTTCAAGTGCCAGAGGGTAAGAATATTGTGTTTTCTTTTCCCACACCTGAATTCTTACCACAATCAAGTTCCTCTCTGTCCTGTAGACTCATTTTGAGAGCTCATGCCACCCAGGGGCCCCCTTCTTGCTCTGACAAAGCCATGTATTTCACTTGAGGTTAGACCCCAGCCTCAGCTAGAGCTCAGATAAGCCTCAATAGTTTGATCCACAGCCAAGAGATGATTAATTAAGGGTAATTAATTAGCTGTCACGGTGTGTGGCACCTCACTGAAGACTGAGTCACACCAGAATCTTATGTATATAGCTACATTTGGAATCACCTGAACCTTGTGTTTAAAATATGTGGATTTGTTTTTTGATAAAACTTTAAAAGTTCTAAATTCTCCAGTCTAGGTGTTAAGCTAAGCAAATTTTTAAAAATGCAGTTTTATGTGTTTGTCCTTGTCACTGCAGCTCACAGACTTAGTATGCTTTTCCAGGTGGTTGAATTTTAGGTGTCACCTTAAAAGGAAATTCTCTTTAAGACTGGCTGAGCTCTGGAGCCCACATTTTTCTCTATAGTGTTTTGGACCCAGTGAAACTCAGACTTTAAATTTACATTTTACATTACATTTTCCTGTACTGTAGGATTGCTTTCCTTTCATTTAAAGGCTTATTCTACTAACATTTAACATACAAATAGCAGAAATTTCACTTGTAGTCCTGAAAAAAAGTTTAAAAACACAAGAATGTTATCAGTTGTAGCTATACTATGAAACAAGAAAATAATATCATATATTATTATATATGAACATACAATATAATAATATCATAACATATATAATGCTGTGCACATATGTATATACACACACATATATATATGATGAATCAGTAACACAAGCTAAAACATCATCCAATAAAAAAGAGAGAAATTCTAGTACTTGGGGTGTTGATTATGGGGTTTTTAGGTATTTCAGTTTGTGGTACCAGTGAAAAAATATTTATAGCATACATATATCATATAAATCATATTTAATATATAATATCTAATATATACTATTATATCAGTGTATTATAACAATATCTCATACATAATATTCATTTTATAAGTTGGATAAATAATAATGCTTTACATTTCCTCATGATGGCTTCCCACCTCTCCTTTACTTTGCTGGTGCACCTTGTCATAAGGCGCTGCCTGCATCAGCATCACGCTAAGGCTGTTCTCACCTCATACCAGCCTGTGCTGCTTGCATGTGGTCACCATATGAAATATCATGGCTGTATTTATTTACCTTAAGCATGTGGGCAAGCAGACAACTCATGACACAGACAATGTAGGGCGTAAGGTGGTAGTATATTGGCTGTAGTATAGTATGTCTTATGGCATAGTAATGAATACACTTTCTCACATGGTAACCTGGAGCTGTTTTGCAAAACTTTATCCCAAATGGGTAAGCAATCTCCTTTGTATGTATGAGTGAGATCAAATATGTAGAGTGGCTGATGAGATATGGATTCATACCTTCGCCTACATTGCAAGAATGTGTTTGCTTGCCCATACGCTTAAAAAGAGCAGACCACAGATATATGTGGTAGAAGAGACTGTGAGATACAGACTGAAATTGAATTACAAATTGAATACCCAGATTTATCTCTATTAAGTTGGAGCTAAATGCCGAGGTCATAACATTTATAGTTAAGACATTAATTTTTAGTGCATAGGTCAATAAATAGCACCCTTCAAAGCCCAGCATCTTCACTTTCATTATTTTATCTCAAGATGGCAAGATTCCAGTAATGATCTGCAGAGCAGCGATGATACAGATATCTCAGGGCATTTTGCTAGCAGTAAAGAGGAACTCAACTAAAGCCAATAACAAGCTGTTGCAATGTATTGTTTGTTGATAAGAGCAGAGACTAGCTCCCCCAACAAAACCAGCTGCAGAACATGTTTGACTTCTGTCTGTGATTATTTCGTAGGTAGCATTCATATAATATTATATCAGCGTATATCTTGACTATAATTAGGGCACTTATGTACTTCTCAGTGCAGAAACAGTATATTAGACAAGGACAGAATCCTATTTTTGTCTTAATTATGTATCTAAGTTACCGAAGTGCTGTGAGGACTTGAGAGGAAAACCAAAGCCTGAAAATGAGGGCACTTGCAGTTTGGTTCAGCTGAAGTGCTGAATTTTGACCTGCTGTCTCACCTGCACTTGAGGACTTTCAGAAGAATGAAACAATAGCAGAAGTGGTTTCAGGGTGCTATTGCTGTTGTATCTCTTTGTATTAGTGCGATAGCTCAAGTAGTCACAAAGAAACTGAACAAGAGGTGCAGCTTTTGTTAGAAATCTTTTTCTTTTGTTCTCATTTTATAATCTCCACTTCTTGTATGTTACCAGTCATACCTCTAACTGGTATCAAATTGCCAAACTGAAGAGAAGCCAGGAAAAAAGTGTTAAGTCAGGGAAAAAATAATACTTATGTTGGCTCTTTCTTTTCCTTTGTATGCATATACAACACTGCTTTAAAAACTAGGTGATACAGTACATCTGCTCCTGTAGTTAGCTATTTCTGGGGTTCCTGTTACCTGTGCGTCGTGCCTTTGGGTACATCTGCTCAGCACTGTCCAGGCATGTGTGAATTTATATTGTGCCCTGTGCCAGCCACAAGCAGCGCAGCTGCAGTTATCGATGCTCAACATGAGCTTTTGCAGAGAAGCCAACTTTCAGTTCTTTCAGCATGTGAACAAAGTGAGTTTGCATGAGCTCAGACGGGGTGAGCTGGCTTCTACCTACCAAGCAAAAAGCTCTGAAGTGCTGTGCACATAGCACATGTAGCTGCCTCAGACTTCACTGGGACTTGCATGAATACCAGACCTACAGAACTGGTCCCAAGATAAATGAAGCCTGGTCATGCTATCTGGGCTCCATAGAGACACTGCATGTACCCTAAGTTGTTCCTCTCAACATATATGCAGGCAATACATGGCTGTCCTAGTGACACATGCCCTGATCATGATATGACCATAATTATAAGGCAAAATTAGCCAGGGTTCCCCATGATTGTAGCTTGAATACTGTTGACTGCTGATGACAACATTGAAAAAATGAAGAAACTTTCTCTAGCAGAGAATCATAAACAGTTTTAAGACCATATACACAGGCAACTGAACATCACTCAGGAAAAATACAGTTATATATAGCTCAATAGTAGAGATATGATTCAGGGTTTGCACTCTGAGCTGTGACAATAAGCAGTAAGAGAAACTGTGCAAAGGAAAGAGTCCTGACAGTGCAAGATTTCTCATGGAGACCACCTGAGGTGAGCCCCAATCACTCCTCCCTTCAGGCAGGGCTGGGAAGTATTGTCCAAAGTGCTAGGGAATGAGGAGGCAACCACAGAGCTCACACATTTCCCACTGCCTTGGATTGCATACAATGCTGCCTACTGGCCCTTCACCAGCCTGGGCACACCTCTCTTGCTAAAGTACATGTTGGGACTTATTTTCAACTGGTATTGACAGGAGGCCCAGGGAAATGAGTGGACACAATATCAGTTCCAGCCATACGAAAGAGCCCATTTTTTGTATCAAAGCCTTCCAGTAAGAGGCACAAGCACAAGAAGCAAGGCTCATTCTTCCTGTACATCTAGCTCTTCTTGCCCTTTCAGGAGCAGAGAATCAGACATGCAAGAAAGCTGCCAAGTTCATGTCAATTTAGCTCCTGCAGAGCTCCTGGTCTCATGTATTTTTTCAGCCAAGACTGTTTTCTCTAGTGCTAATGTGAGAATCACTTCTAACTGATGTGTGAGCCAGGAAAATGCCCAGTCTGCCAGGAGTTCACCACCAGTACACTGCAGTAGGCATCTGGGGAGAGAGCATAGCAGTCACTCCTGTAGGTGAGCTGTCAATAAAAGCTAAATTATATGTGCTGAGCAAGTATACCAGCAGGATCAACAGGAGACAAAATAATTTTTATTCTGAGTTCCAGCTGTGGCATCTTTGCTACACAAACTGTTTTATGATCACATAAAACTGACTGTAGGTTTTGACACACAGGTGGAAGAAGGTGGATACAGGTAAAATCATGCATTTGATCCTCTTCTGTGCCAATTCATTTTCACATGGAAGCTAGCCTGGTCATTTTAAAGTGGTGGCTGAGTGGTCCAAGTGTGAAAAGGGACAATTATGTTTTAGTGGACTAATTCAGATTTTGACAGAATCCAGGCAATTGTGTGCCTCCAGGAAACCAGGATCTGAATCAACGGGATGTTTAAAATGTGCTGGATTCAGCTTCAAACACCTGCATTTACAATGGAAGTGACTACATATGAGCCTGTTACAGTTGCTGGAGATCTGCCCAGTACAGTCAGTGGCATCCACACTTTCCAACTCACCCTAAAATAGACACTTGGATTTCTATGGATGTTAAATCCACAGCTGTAGCAAAGACCAGGCAAGAAAGGTGCCAGCTATACCCAAATCCTGCTTACATTATGCTACTGTTCTGGAAAACGAGTTGCATACTCATATAGATCTTATTTAACAAGAGGAAAAATAATTTAGCTTGTATTTACAAGTCACCAGTTGTTATGAATCCAGCATGGGCTTTTGGAGACACGTCTATTTATCTAGGAGGTAGTAAGAGGTTTCGTACATGCTGAAACCAACTAATGGAAGTAGTGGAAGAAAGCCTATCTGAAGACAGCCTACGTGCTCAGCCAAGTTCTTTGATTCACCCCTAACAAGACTGTTTCCAATTTCTGGCCCCAGTACATTACCTGAATGTTAGAATTACCCTACATTCTTTTCTCAAAACATTTCCCAAATACCATGCCAAATTATCCTTTCAGCTCCACCTGCAAAACTTGGTTCACTGTCCTGTTTATGGACTGCATCATACGTTAAATCGACCAACAGCTACAGACTGTCATATCCTTAGTGCAAGTGCAAGAAAAAGCAATGTGTGAACTTTTTTCTTTTTCCTTTTTTCTTTTTTAATCTTGAAAGATAATCTTCAAAAACACACATGCAGATCTACCTCAATTCCTTTGTGGACTGAACAGGAGAGGAAACATTCAAAAAAATTTTCACAGAAAAGAGAGATGAAAAGATAGGAAGTACAGATTTCAAATAGAATATATACACACACACATAAACATATGTTTTCTGTAAAATGCCAGTCAGACCATACAGACTCAATATAAGACCATCAAGCTTTATTCTCTGTTGGGAACCTGTCATATTGTCTACCACACACACCCTGTGCCAACAAACCGTTACTTCTTTTCCTGGCATTTGAGGTCAGAAGGGAAATGATCAACTACACTTTTTCCTCAAATTTCACAACAGCTATGTGAGGCAATTACTTGTAGTAGGAAGTAATTGCAGACCGGAAGCCATTGTCTGTTAATCCTGGACATAGGCAATATCTGAAAGATTTAAAGTTATAAAGGAAATCAGTTCATATGTTATTTAAATTTAGGCACGATTGGGCACTTTCTGTGGACAAAGTTCTATAAAAATATAAATCTTCACCATCTTGCCATAACTCAAGGGCAAGCTACCTGCAGGAGGGCCCCCTGGCACAGGATAACTCCACATTACCTAGGATGTCTGCCAGAGTGGTTAAAAGGAGCTTTTCAATCTGGTTGTCCATGGCTATGCATCATCCGACAAAAACTGTGCTCTAATGAAGTCAAGGTTCCCCGCCAGGCGTCAGCAATATTTCAGTAACTGCTTACATGCATGCTCTTCTTCCGTGATATGTGCATGATAGCATTATTTCACCAAGAGGCAAGTTACCTTATGCTGTTGGGAAATAAGAGCATGCACATGGGTAGTGATTGCAAAGGAATATAAGTCCTGGAGAATGAATTCCAGAGCTGTTATGCTGAATTCTTAAAAGGGGTTGCCTTAGCTTTGCTAATCCTTTTAAAAATATCAGGCTTGAAAAAATTAAGCTTACCAAGTCTGTGTTTGTAGGAAAGACCAACATATATATATAATATTCTAGCTATTAGCCCATAAACTGGAACCTCTTTAAATCAGTTTAGGATGCTTACTCTGACTGAAATTTAAACCAGTCTAGAAAATCTATCAGTGGAGTTACACAAGTTGACCTAACGTTTTGCTCACAGAATTTTTAAAAGCTGACTATCTTGCACACCAATAAAGAAAACTGCAAGATCTTCGTTCTGTAATGTAACTAGCACTTAAAGTCATAGAATCACACTTCAGATTCTGAGAGGTTTTTGTCAATGCTGGCCCACAGCCTTACTGTTTTCATAAACCTGACTACTGCAGAAATGAACTTTTTAAAGATCACAGTGACTGGTTTCACTCTGAACAGGTTTACTGACACAGATGATAGTGACTGTGTTTATGCAAACCTTATCTAAATTAGAGTGAAGGTTGATAACACCAGCACAGAATCCTGACTTTGATAATTTATGGTTAGCAAAGGTGAAGGTTCAACTGAACTAAAATTCAACTATCAGCAAAACTGGATAGTCCAGGACAGACACAGGAAAGGTAGCTATGTACTGTTAATTTTACTTAGCCAGTTCTGAAGAATTAGTACAGTATTTCCTTGTGATATTTCTTTGCCTCTCACCTGTATATTTAGATTTTACACTTAGTAAGACTTCTTCAGCTGAATCTTGGAAACTGCCCACTTGCACTGTCTCAGGCTAGAGAAGAGAAGCACTCTCTAACAGGCAGAAATGATAGGATTATTTTACTTCACCTTTGAATAAAGCTCTTTTCATCTAGATTGATATAGCTAACAAGCTCAACAGGCATGTACCCCTCCACTACACTAAAGATAGTAATGCTTCTCATTTTCTCACTGAAAAAATAGAGGGTTTTTTTACCTCTTAATGTGAAATCCTTGTGGAGAGAAGACACTCTTGGTTTACCTTGCTCTAACTCTTTGAGGTCAGAGCTATAACCACCATAGGGTTTACTTTGACTGGGTGTACTAAGATAAAGACTGACATTTGTCTCCGCAAAAGTTTTTGATTAATACAGTGATTATAATGTAACTCTTTCATTGTAAAAAATATGTCATATTTTGCAGTGAAGGCATACATATGGTATTCTTTATGTGAATAGTCTTTGGTGAAAAATAAGAAATAAATAACAGTTTTATTTTTCTAAAGCTAAATGACGTAGACGGTCAGGAATATTGCAAGTAGTTAGATGTTTTCACATTTGTTTTGTTTGCTCAGAAATACTTGTATACACAGGTGCACAGCAGGTAGAATTCTCATTTCCCAAATCTATTTATTCTTAAAAGATGATAAGCTAAAGCCTAGTGTGAAATAATGCCTTTGTGATAACATAACTACAAGCTCAGCAAGTTTCTGATATTTGCAATAATGATACTCAGAACAGAACAACAGAAACAAACGAAAAAGAAATCTCACAAAAAGAACAGGGAAGGCCCAATACAAAGAAGTTTCTTAGAAGACTTACGTTCAGATCTTGACTGAGTGAACGAAACCCTTGGCTTTTAGAGATGTAGAGATGTAACCGTACAAGCTAAAATTTGCATGAAAGTTTATTGCAAGGGTGAGAAAGAACCATCTAGACAAAACCTGCAGCCTCTTTTGGTAAAGCCCCTGTTCAGTTTAAGGAACACGCAGTCAGAGATGCACTCATTTACATTTCCCAGTTTGGTGAACTTGAACATTTGCAGAAGTGTTTCTCTGAATTGCATCAATGATGCTTTAGGAGCAATAACTGAGATGTGTTACAAAAGGACACTTTTTCTTTTTGTTCCTCATATTAAAACCCTTTACTCTATTTAAATATCAAAGTGTTTGCCACAACTCAAGATGGCTGGCTCTTGGCTCCTTCTTCTCCTCATACTCTGTCTACAATAGAAATTAAGTATCTGTTTCCTGTGTTTCTCTAATATTCTGTCTTCTCACTAGCAATTCAGACAGTCCAGGAGGGGTTGAATCCTGAGCAGGAACACTGCACACTGAGGATCCCTAAGTTTTCACCAGTTTTAGCTATATTTAGGTAGACATAAACTATCCTATCACTTTAGCTCTTGTTACTGCTTTGTAAAATTTTTAAACTGAGCAAGTAAAAAAAAATTTTTAAAAAATTTCAAAAAATGCAGTCTTTTGAGAAAAAACAAAATACATTCTTCAGCCACATTTGCATTGATTAAAAAATGTTAATATGATTTCTCTAAGTGCTTACAATAAAATCTGTGCTTTCATTTTGCTTCATTCTGAATCTGTTTGCAATTGTCTTGAAATTGCAGTTCAGTTTTTTTTTTCCTGTAATCTGAAACATTCTTCAGCTGGAAGGGTGTCTTTCCAAAAGTCTAACAATGTTAAAGAATTTATGAAATAAGACCTTTTTATTGTACACAATAGTGCTTTGATGGGTAGTGAACCAAAAATTATGAAACAAAAGAGGTTTTGGAAGGCTTTCTGCTGCATGATATGTTTTGAGATTTATTTTTCCATCTCAAAACACACAACAAATCGCAAAACTTTTTATAAAATGGAAATTATGGTTTTCATTTTTCTTACAGGCTTTTCAGTCTTTTTCACAGGTGCACTTGACATTGACAACAGGAAAAGAATAGATGTAAGAGAGGAAACACATCAGTTTTATTTAGTAGTCCCCTAAAAAGAAAAGTAGACACATGTCTACTGTTACTGTTCCACAGCAAAGAAATAACACAGTTCTTTTCTAAGTTTTTACTGTTTGATTTTCAGTATACCCTTTAATGTTTTATTTGTCAACCTTTGTCAGTTGAAGGGAAAGGAATCACCATTCCTGTCAAAAAGGCACTGAGCAGCTGTCACCTTTGCTGACAGTTACAGCTCAGATGAAAACCTGATGTTACTGAATTTCCAAGTGAGCTTTCTATTCAGAGTGCCATGAACCAGGGAGTATGAAGAGAAGCAAAAAAATTCTACCTGGATTTAGTGAGGGTTACTCCAGAGGCCTTAGGTGCTCTTAGTACCTAATATAAGACTAGAATAACATCCATCCACTAAATGTTTCAGAAATGAGGCACGCAGAAAAGCTTAACATTTCTTTTTCTATGTCAGAAGCTTGAGGACTGATGTAAATGGCAATAAGATGGGATCTTCTCACTTAAAGAATCCCTACTGAGTTTTTGTTTTAGTCTACTTGTATGTCCATTTGTCTGTTGTAGTTTAAATATAGCTCTCCCCAAATAAAAGCAAACCCATGTCTTTCTAACAGGGATATTTATGTAACAGAACTATATTTTGACAGATTATGCATATGAAACCTTAGTTAAGAGTTGATGTTTTAAACTTATCCTGCAGCAAAGTTTCTCTTGCAGAGAATCGATGCAAGCTCCAATGATTTGAATTGTGTTGGAAACCTGTAATTGAAAGGAAGCAACTTATAAAAGGATTAGAGCCCCAGAAGGATTTGACAAAAGGAAAGACAAAGTTGGAAGGAGGATTTTCTGTACTCCACATTTCCCCAAGAGGCTATTTGCCTTCGAGAATGACTTGCAACAATAGTCTTGTGTGCTTTGCATGCCCCCTCCTCCTCTGCAGAAGACACTAGGGAAACATCACTTCGTTCTTTTGCTCCTTGTGATGGACATCTTCCTTACCGAAAACCATGCCAAGGGGACCTACCCTTTTCAGAAAGCTCTTGTAGGCATCTAACCACAAAGTCTGGTGCCTTTCAACCCCAATTCAAGAGGTGCATAAATTTGGGAAGCAATTTTGTTTCACTGATGGTAGTGTTCCACAAGTGCATAAAATTTGCCTTTAGCCAGGACATGAATTCTGACGCTGTTTGTGCAGAATCTATGCATGCATTTTTTTATCTCCTTATCAAGATGTGCTCTCAGAAGAAGCAAGTTTAGAAGAAAATACTGTCATAAGAAAGAAAGTTTAGATTTAGAAGAAAATACTGTAATTAGTCCTAACACAAAACCAAATGTAAGTGGTATTCAATAGCTTTATGACCATTGTGACAGATTTAATGGAAATTTTCACCCATGCTCGTACTTTCCAAGAACATACAATTTCTATAGGAACAGTATCTAGGGATGAGATCCCTTAGCCTGTGAGAGCAAATATCTTTCACTTGCAAAGGCTTATTATTAGAGCTCTGTAGATACTTTGATACAGATAAAAATTTTCTGTTTGTTTTAGGAAATTTAGCATTGTTAGGTACAAAGTAGTGCCACTTGAAAAGGATTTCTGAGGCAACAGAGTTCATGAATAGGTATTTAGTATGGTAAGTCATAGATAGAAGAGTTAAAATAGACAGCATTAGGGTTTTTTTCCAAGAGCTTTTTGTCAGTGAGTGCCTTTTCAAGTTCCCGTGAAAACTGAAGAGTTAGTTTCATTCTTGATATAGCTCCCTTGACAAGAACAGAATTTCATCTGCAATGGATTCGGCTCAAAGTTTTTTTGCAGTTGTGATCATGTGATGTGCTTATTACTTGGAACATGTTTGCTCTGTGTCATGTGCATGATATATTAGGAACGCATCTCTGACTTCTTTGCAATTCCTATTTTCTTGTGCCTTTTTCTGGGCTTCCAACAGCTCAGCTAGAAGCTCCTGAAAGACTGGCAACATTAGTTAACATCACTTGTTTGACACTGACTCACACTACTTCTGAATATTTTTAGCTGAGATTTGAAGTACTATGTCAAATTGATCAGATCAAGAAACAACAGAAATAAGCCCCCTCTGATCTTCTTGCTGCTGTAGCTGTGCTTTTTCTGGATCTGCACTCAGTTTATCTTTAGAGTTGAGTATCTCTCTCTACTGAACTACAGCCTTCAGTAGAGACTTCACCTTTGCCAGGTTTCAGGAATCATCAACACTTATTTTGTGAAAGGTCTAGCAAGTTATTCAGTAAGAGCCTCTGTCAGAAATGACAGTTTTTGTCAGAATGGTTATTTCCAACTAGCATTAGCCAGCACTGAGGGCTGACCTCTCTGAGAGACTGATCTGTTACACTGCTCACAGGCTATGACCACACAATTAAATTAAAGGTCTTATTTAACTAGATCTGAGGTTAAGTGACACCAACTGGCTGGCATTTATGTTTTTTATAATCTAACCTCCTACACCAGGTGTGTCTTGCAAAGAGATGCTTGATTTAAACAGTGCAGGTGATCAGAGTCCACAAGTAAGAGTGTGTGCCTGAACCCACTCTCTGCCCCTCTTTTATTAAACAGCATAGATGTGCCCACAGTTATTGGCTGGCTTGGACTGGTACCCTTTTCAAGCCTCTGTTGCCACTCTTCACAGAACTTACTGTTGCTCTGTCATCTGTCTTTCTGGTCATTCATTGCCATTTCTTCACTTTGCCGACTCTGTACTTTTGTGAAATTGAATCCCTGTACTTGCAGCTTAGTGAAAGTAAGCACGCATGCATGTAGCACATTGAGGCATGAGTTCTTACTTGCAGCTGCTAAATGCTGCTACACTATACAAAATAATTAAGCTAAACCATAAGCTCGTGTCTGTCAATAAAGATCTATATAGGCCAAACAGTGGAAGCATGGTTTTGCTTTGCAGGCTGGAAATCTGAAATTAATTTTGTAGAATTACAGGTGATGCCAGTAAGACAGCTGCAAAGAGAACATGTTTTAATAACTTACATCTTGCAGAAATTGAAACTCAATACCTTTTCTTTTTGTTAGAAGAGGGCTTGTCACTTCTTTAGCCTAGTCCCTTCAGCCTGTAAACCAGTCCAGGCAACTGCAATCTGTCCCTGGTTCTTGATTATACATGGTGTTTTCCTTCTATTATGTTTACATCATGAATATACCAAGAATAATTGATTGCATGTTCTCCTTTCCCCAACTGAAAAAAAAAAAAAAAAAATCTGGTACTTACTTGTTATGGATCAATGTTTAGTTGGGTGGGGGGGGGGGGAAATGTCAGAAAATATTGTGTATTACAAGAAGCAAGATCATGACATCTAGAGTAGATAGGATGGATTTAGCTCATGGAGATCCTGTGGCGTAGTGTTCTCATGTAGACATCAATTTAATTTTAATTTGTGGTATGTGATTTTCTTTATGTTACAATAACATAAGAGGTATGAACACATAGAGTGCAAAAAATATCAGAAAGCCATACAGCAGGGGAAAAGTAGCTGTTCAAAGCTAGGAAGAAGTGGGACTGGTAAAACATTACCATGATTTGGAGGGAGGAGAGAGTTTTCAGAGATAATTTTAATAGATTCAGTTCATTCAGAGATAATCTGTCAAACTACATAGAGGCTTTTTCTTAGTTTGATTAATAGAAGAAGTACGTTCTTAATTTCTGTTTTGACATATTGCTTTTCTCTCTTGACAGTTGTCCTCTAGGTTTTTAAGCCAAGTGTTCATGATATGATCCAGCTGTCTTATAGGGATCAACAACCCCCTTGTGAATAATGGTTAAAAACGGATCCCAACTGGATGTTGAAACACTGGCAATGCTCCAGAATAAAGCTATCTCCATCACCCTCCCAGTTGTGTATACACTGGTGGCTATGATCAGTATCCCTGGTAACTTGTTCTCCCTTTGGGTGCTCTGCTGTCACATCAAACCCAAAACACCTTCTGTTATCTTCATGATCAACCTAAGCATCACGGATCTCATGCTGGCCAGCTGCTTTCCCTTCCAGATTTCTTATCACATCCAAAGCAATCACTGGAGCTTTGGCAAGACCCTTTGCAGCCTTGTGACTGTGATGTTCTACTCCAACATGTATTCTTCCATACTGACCATGACCTGTATCAGCGTTGAGCGGTACATGGGCGTGGTATATCCCATGAAGTTGATCAAGTGGAGAAGAAAAAGATATGCCCTGGCTACCTGCCTAGGTATGTGGATTTTCTTGCTACTAGCCTTCTACCCACTAGAAAGCACAGACCTGACCTATGAAGTGAAAGAATTGGGGATTATAACCTGTTTTGATGTCCTCAAATGGGATATGCTGCCCAGCTTTGCAGCCTGGGTAGCCTTTCTCCTCACGCTATTTTTCGTGCTCTTCCTCATCCCTTTTGTTATAACAGTTGCATGCTATATTGGCACCATTCGGAAGCTTATTCAGACATCAAACAGATATGGTAACAGGCAGAAGACTAGATCCATATACCTGGCAATGATAGTCCTTCTGGTATTCATCACTTGCTTTGCTCCCAATAACTTTATTCTACTTGTGCATATGATCATCCGCCTATTTTATGACAGGAGTTTGTACCCTGCCTACAAGCTCACCTTGTGCTTCAGCTGCCTCAACAACTGCATAGATCCCTTCATTTATTATTTTGCATCCAAAGAATTTTACCAGAAATTCATGCAACTGTTTCGCCCTAAGGTACTGCTCAGTGACAGTCTGGAAAACAGAAGGGAAAGCTTATTCTCTGGCAGGACCATGTCAGCCAGGTCAATGTCAAGTGGACCTATGGATGGGTTAGAGGGAGTAAAGGTCTATTTGCAAAGGCAGGAAAGTGTTTTTTAGCCTTAGACATCCTCAGAAGAAAAGCAGCTGTGAGGTCCGTGAGCAGAACAGAAAACCTTCCTTTCTGAATGGCTACCCTCAAAATACCTTGCTCCAGTGACGGAACTCAAGCCATACTTATATTGTGCATCCTACTTCAGTATTTTCTGGTGAGAAATGGAAGCATTAAAGGAACTGAGTTTATTCAACAAGGCACTGAAGTAAACCCAACATTGTTAATTAGGGGTTGGCCTGGAATTAGTCCTACTGAATGAAACCAAGGGATAAGTTTAGAACAAAAATTACTTTCAGGGTGTGTGATCTCAGTGTTTAATCAAAGGCTTGTGATTCACATTGAATGTGAAATATTACTGTATATGAATTAGAGCATACACTGAAGTTGGATTTGGGGTAGGGGAGTTATTTTTCTAAGCAACGTGCTGGGTTTTTTGTTTGTTTTTGTTTAATGTATTGCTTTCTCTCCTGTTGTATTTCTATAAAAGAATGAATAAAAATAGCTTGTCTTTTTATCATTAATGCATAATGCATAGCCACTGTGAATTCACCACAACACTCACCCAGCTGTTTGTCAGAACCAAACCACACTAACCTTTGAAAAGGTTAGGTTGACTCATATTATTTATTTCATTTTATATAGCAAATATCTCATACAATTGAAGGAAAGCTAGAACTAACAATGTTTGAGACTACTTCAGCTGCTGAGTGGATTATATTTTAATTTCCTGAAGCTATTAATTTCTCAGGACAGTGGGGAACAGTTGTTTTAAGAAAACGTTTTCTCACATTGACCTACTACAGTTATAATGCTGCTGCTCTTATGTGATTGGTATCAACAAGTCCTTTTCACCAATTCACTATAGGGTATACACAGAAGCACCATCCCCCTCAGCAGAGATTGTAGCTTTATATAGCTCATGGACAGTGAGTTTATCTTCCTTATGGCAATGGTGTGGATTATTAATCAGATTTTCAGATGGATATATGAGAATTAACCACAGACTGAAGTGAATCTGTGCCAGCAGAAACCAGCTGAAAATCTGTCCCTGTGGCCAGATGTCAGAAACATATTTCTTTCAAGAGGGCAAACAGAAAGAAGAAAAAATGAAAGCAAGGCTTGAGAATGGGAGATGTACCAAATACCCTGGAAATAGGTTACAGAAGGTTAATTGTGCAGTCCTGTGTTTGGGACTCCTCTCTGAAATATCCTTCTCCAGCTTGTTTGCATATACTGTGTCATGTTTTAATTCTTTTCACATCTCAGCAACTGCCTGTGCACTTGGATAGAAAACTGCTACAGAATATGTACTGGGGACAGACAAAGGCAAAGTTTTTCCTGTAGTATTTACAGCTTTTTACCTACCTTTGTCCCTCATTGACAGTGAAGAGCCAAAACACACCTGACAGAGCCAGACAAGTTTGCCCTCACAAGCAAGACACATCTATACACTATCCTTTTGCTGCACTGCGACTCCATCCAATGCTGAGTAGGAGGCTGTCTTTGACATTGTTGACAGTTGGTTCAGACACCACATGCTATGTTTGCCTTGAGCATATCTATACTGATTTCTGAGCTCCTGTGCCTAAGTGAAATACATCACCCAAGGCCCTTAAAATCCACCTTTTTGTGTGTGTATGACATGATTAAAACACAATTTTCCACCACTAATCACCACAAACTTCTTCACAATATCGGCTGGATAACCACAAAGTCAGCTGTGAGATATTTATATGTCCTATCTTCTGCTAAAGTATCATCAATTATTGGAGCAGGATAAATGTCAGTGGACCTAGTACTACCTTTCAAAAGCCATCTGAAGTGTTTTGTGGCATTTCACAGTGTTAGTTTTAATTGATCTGCACATTGTCTACCCACAAGGCCAACCTTAGTGATATGCAACCTGTCCAAACCTTCCCATCAATTTGCCTGGAAGCTACCCTGCACTACCAGTCTGTGTGTTGGGTGCGCATGTGCAGCGAGATGGGCTTGCTACTTTACATCACCTCTTGGGTGTTGAAAGAGAGGAGACCACTGCTGTGTGAGTCCAGTGCTCTGAGCTCCTGTGTCAGCTCTAGCACATGCTCCAAAATGCCTGCTTGTGCCAGGACATCTAAAGAAAGAACGATGGCTCTTCCTAAGCCATTATACATCCATCAGGCAGAAATTTAGTTAGTTTACTTATGTTTTGCAAACCTGCATATTAATTTATCAGTGCATGCTTTCACCTTGCTGTTCAAGTCTCTCCACCATCCACTTTCACAGAATTCCACCTTTCTAACTACCGAAAATGTTTTCAGCATTTTGGTGTGGCAGAAACTTTTTTGGAGGTTATACTGAAATCTCTCTCCTTTTTTTTTTTTTTTTATTTTTTTTAACATGCAAGTATTTTTACAGTAAGAGCCATTACTTCTCCTAGCTCTAAAGCAAATTTTCACTCTACTTTATCTTGAACCTGATCTTCAAGCACTCAGTGCCTCTTAAAATGTGCTGCAATGTGCCTGAACTATAACTGACAGCAAACGGAGCCAAAATGGAAGAAACTTTGCACTTTGGACATTAACTGCTCTATTTTGAAAAATACCGAATTGCTTCTTTTGCAAGCGAGAAAAGATGCTTACAACTGACTGGAAATGTTCTTCTCTTTGAGCCTCACGCAGCTCTTCATAGCCCTTCATCCCTCTTCTGACATTGTCTAAAAATGAACAAGAAGGATGCCTCATTCAGGTACCTCTTCATGTCATTTTACTAACTAGCCTCTAGTTAGCTCTGATTAGGGAAAATTCCCATTTGAGTCAGCAGGATTGTTCCTTGAGAAAGGAATATAAAACTGAACCCAATGACAGCAGTGTTTTGAGTCCGATGGTGTATACTGTGAAGTTTTGAAGGCATATTTTAGACAGGATGAGCAGAAATTATTTTTTAAAAGTGACCCAACATACTGTTCTTTGACACTGGAAACATGTCCTTCTGGGGCATCATAAGGTAGCAAGACTTCTACCCTCCTTGGTCAGTGGGTGTGAGTTGACATACATATATATATATACATAAATATATACACATAAATGTAGATTGTCATTTGAGAGGTTATTGAGAAGTTAATGTCTATACTGCCTTCAGTTTGGGGAATATGGGTCCTGAGCAACATGCTTACTTAATTGCCTCTATGGTTAATGTCATTTTAGTGAGAAGACATGAATGTATAGGCCTCCGTCTGAGTTTGGGTTTTGGGTTTTTGTGGTGGGTTTTTTTGTAATTATCGTTTATCAATTTAATCTATGAATGTGCTTGGACTTTTCTGAATATATAATAATAAAAAAAAAAACCATAAAAAGGACATGATTTAAGATTCTTTCCTTTGTTTGCACCTGCCATGTATGAGAAAATTCCAGGGTTAGAAGAGGGCAAGGAAACCAAGTTATGAAATAAAACTAATCCATTTTCCATTGCTGTTGTGCTTTTTTTAGATTTCTGTTTCAAGTCTCTTATTTTTCCCACACATTTTGAAGATTGATTTTTTCTTTGCATACTTGTTCATTTTTTTCTATATATCTTAGAAGCTGGCATTGGCATACCCCCTTCACACAAATTTTAAAAGCAGCAATACTTGAATGAGATGTTGGCTAACTTGGAATCCTTCTCCTTGCCCAATAGGTACACCAAATACATATATTTTTAAATTTTAATGCATTTCTGAAGGGGACTGGAAGCCTGGGCCTGTCCCAGCCCCAACCGGGAGCAGGGCAGCCTGAGGGCACTGGGGCAGCCCCAGCCCCAGCATTGGTCACCTTCCTGGGGACGGGGATGGGTCATGGGCCCACGGGTGGGCCTGGCTCGGCGGGGCCGACGGTCAGGCAGGGCAGGGTTGTGGGGAGCTGGAATCTGGCTGATGGGGCAGGGGCTGATGGCCCTGGATTGCTGACATGGGGTCCTGGGCCCTGGGCAGGGTGGGAGGAGTGCTGGGGGGCTGGGCAGGGACAGTCAGGGCTGCTGGCGCCTTGATAAACATTCCCTAGACTGACTATGCTCCATTTTGGGTTCAGTGTCTGTTTGGCTACATCTGTGCTGATACTTGAGAGGGCTAGGGATCATCCTAAAGTCACTCGATCATTTTTTGTTGTTTTTTCTAGTTCAGTGTTTAAAATAACATGATGTCTACATTGATACCCACCAGAGTGTGGGTATTTCTCTAAGGAGATGCTTAGGTTACATTGGTGAAATTCAGCATTGGTAAGTGTGAAGTAGTACACATGGGGAAATCCAGTCATAGCTTTGTGTACAAAATTATGTTGGTCTCTTGATCACAGATAGGATCTAGAAGAACTGGAAAAGGTCAAGAGAAGGGCATGTGGGATGATCTAAGGTATGAATTTAAACCCTTATAAGTTAAATAATTTAGGCTCTTCAGCTACAAAAAGAGATGAAGTATGTTATGTAGGGAGTGCAGAAGCTGATTGAGATGAGTTTCACTGCCTTTGCCCAAACAAGACCTGGAGAATAGTATATTAAGCTGAGAGCCAGGCTCATAACCAGGAAAAGTTAGTATCTCTCATCATAACACATAGTATAGTTGGGGAACACCTTGCAAGGATGTTGTGGATGCACATAGTACATGGGTCAACAGAGAGACTGGAAAAGCACCTGAAAAAGAAATTCGTTGTAGGTTACTAAATAGGCAAACAACAACAGACTCAGGAGAACTCCTAAAATTAGAATGGTCAAAGGTTGGAGGGGTATTAAGGGGAAGTGACATTATGTGATTGCCTTGTTCTCATTTTTCTTGAAATGCCAGTGCTTGCAGCAGGACACTGTAGGCTAGACAGCCCCTTGGCCCCACTCTACTCAGTCTCATGGTCCCAGGTAAGGCCTGCCAGAAAACTGCCTTACAGCCTGGCCTCTTCCACCCTGCCTGCGGGGGTGCTGCCAGTGGAGATTCAATGGGGAGCTTTGCCTGCTAGTGTCTTGGACCAGAGTCGGGGGGGAGCTACCCTTGGGGCACAAGCTTGGCCCTCTGTCACTTAGCCCCATTGACAAGGCACAGAATGTCAGGGTGGTTGAGGGTGAAAAAGACCTCTGGAGGTCACCTTGTCCAACCCCCCTGATCAAGCAGTCCCTCATGTTCAGGTAAAGATGAACTCATGTATCACCCTTCAACAAACCCTGTCGGAGTCACCATTAGCCGGGGTCCTTATTTCTCCGTGCGGGAACATAAACGACGCAACACCAATGTGATGATCAGGTCGTCCATCTTTTTATTATAGTTATTGTTGTTTTTTTCTATTCCTTTTCTGGTTACATTTATACTCTACTAAGTTCCGTACACGCACTCATCTATCTTCTAATAGGCTACAGGTCATCTACACGCGCTGTTCATGCGCCTCTACAAGCATTTGCATTGGTTAATTGCAATTAGCACGTAAAGCCCAAAACTTGCCAAAACTCCCTTATCTCATACCCTGTTTTGCTCAGACTTGTGTGCTTTTGCTGACCACAGGTGTTTCTCACTTATCTGCTGTCTTGTCTGTTTTTGCCAGCCTTATTTTGCTGGCCTTGTCTTCGTCCTTGCATTCTTCTGTCTGCACTAACTTTCTCCCAGCGCGGCCCAGACTCCTACAACCCCTCTAGCTGCTGGTAACAGTTAATCCATTTCGCTTCAAAGCATGTAATTATTAATTCAATTTCTAACATCTTTTCTCACCTCTGTTCTCATTTTTTCCATCACCCGACTCTCTTGAAGGCTGCTGCTGTTAGAGCTGACTAGCAGCAGACCTCATTGTCCTCTTGGGGCAGGGCCATTCCCATTTGCTGGCTCTCTTTCAACTTCTCAGGCAGCAGCCTAGTTTACTCTTAAAAGCTGTCATAGTTGCATTAGTGGAGTATGATTCCCTGCCCTGAATTGTCACAAATACACTGACAAATACACTCTAGTGTTCCTTTGCAGAAAGAGAATGTAACAAGGTCTTTTGCAATGACCTGACAAGTTCTTCTAGAGAAGCTGATTTAAGATACTCTGATAGTATCTTGTCTTGGCAAAGCCCATTAGGAGAATCAGTTTTATTGGCAAAATTTTTAGATGTATCTAAAGCCGCATTTCTTTTAAGTGCACAAAATTAAAATTCTAATATAAAATTACTCTCATAAGAACGATTAGGATATATGCCTTGGTTATTGTACTTAGTAATTAAATCCATCCTGAAAAAAAAGAGGAACTCGTTATTGGAATAAATCTTGTGCTGTCTTTCCTCATTTATGCTGCAGTTCATACTCTTAAAAGGAGTTATTGAGAACAAAATTTCAATCATGCTATTCATCTTGATATATATAGATTAATTCTGGATTAAATTTTTGCAAGTAAGTGTTCTCTTGTCAAACCTATGAAGTGCAATTATGGAGCACATAATAGAGTAGAGCATAAGGCTAAGTTGAAATATCTTTTTAATGCTTGCTTTTTTATTTGACAAAAAAACCCTGCCTGTCTGAAGTCTGGACTCCTACTGAAATCCTGGTCTTTCATGACTTGGTTGCAAGTCTTATGACTTCTAGTATTTTTCCTTAAAGTCTAAACAGCTGAAATATGTTATCAAAGGAGGAGATTCTCACGCCTCTTTAATTATAAAACAAGAAGTTCAGAGGTGCCAGACAGAATACCTTTCTAGTGTTTAGCATAAATAAATACCTCAACCCCCTGCTTGACTGTCTTGGCTCATGATAATGTCCTGCAGTCAGTCTTTCTCTTTTCATTCTGAAGAAATTTTCAGCACTGGGACAGGTTCTCTTTCCCAGTTTCTGCACCACTGCCCACATGACCTGCCTCTGGCATGCCACAATTACTCAGATGCAGAAAGTAAAGTGCGCATGTTGTCCTGCTGGGAGCTACCAAGGCTAATTGTCCTTTGAAGCTTATCCCGGTATCTTCCACACCCTTTACTGCTGTTGTTGGATATGGTGAGGTACCAGAAAAATGGGGAAATGTTTTGCTGAGTGGCTTAAATCTGAGGAAACATAAAGGTTTGGCTCTTCTGCTTGTATACCTGAGCAGCCTTGTCAAAGGAGAAAGGACAAGAGACTTAAGGCAGGTATACACAGATTCAAGCTAGAGATGGCAGAAGGGTTGAAGAAGTAACCTTTGTGGCAGCTGGGCAGAGAAATACAGTGAGAGTTTGGAAAAAGATCCAGAAAGTTAGTCTCTGCAAGAGGCCATCGGCAGTTAGAGAATGTCTGTAAATAGTTTTCTTCATAAACAGCCAGTTTCATCTTAGAAACATGGAGCCCTTTCAGCATGAAAGCTGGAAGCAGCAGCAAATCTCCAGATCTTTGCTGTAAGGAAAGGAATGTGATTAACAGACAAATAAACCATTACCTAGATACCGAGCAAACATCTCACACAGGGACTCAGATCTCTGGAAATGTGGGCTTGCCAGGCACAAAAGGTGCAACTTATCTGATCAAATGTAGATATTCAATATTGCTCTAAGCATCTTACTGCTTGGCAGCATTCATGTTGACTGCCTCCTCCATTTCCAAAACCTACATGATAGCTGCTTTGGCTATTGGTTGCATTCAGACATTCAGTTGTTGATAGATTTCTGTGTTACCACAGACCCACACCACAAAAGCAATGTTGGTATCCCAGGACTGCTACCCCCTTCTTCTTGACAGCTGTCTTCAGGTTTTGCCATCTTCATGCTTGTAACAGCAGTCTGTTCATCTGATATAGGCTCATGACCTGGGAAATAATATTCCTGGGGACCTCAGCAAACACTTACATAGTCTGCAGGTCTTTCTCACCTCCCCAAACTCAGAAAATAAAGGAAAAAATATAAGTTAAATGACTGGAAGCCTCTTCCCATCATTTACCTCTACAAAGAGTCTGTCCACCTTCTCAATTAGAAACTCTTTATGGAGGTACAATGGCTTTTTCTCCTTCAAAAAGTTTCAGCACTGCAACACTGATGGTTTGGTTTCCCCAGTTCCTCATTATTATCCACAGACTGACATTTTTCCTTTCCCTATTTCACCCTGCATTCCATAGTACATGCAGAATGCATCAGTATCTCACCCCATTCTGATGAATAATATACTATAATAATGTACACTTTCACCTAAAATGTCCATATATTTGAACTTTTTTTAACAAGGCAAGTGTTCCCATATTGCTCCTAAAACTAAACCTTGAAAGGAGTACAAAAATAAAATAAAATACAGCGGATAACTTTTCTTCAATTGATAAATCTGATCAATAAAGCCATTAATCTGACAATATTTAAGTTTTTATTTTCATATTCAGTAAAGGTATTTGTGTTACAGGGTGGAATTATTTCTGTTCTTACAACCATACAAATTTGCTGGAGGGGCCTTAAGCTCTGTTAGAAACATATCTTAGCACCTAGTAATGTGTTTATGATGTCACTTTAATAGCTCCAATCTCCATGCATCTCTTTCAAGATATTGCTAGATTGATGACCTATTGACATTAACATTAGCTCTCATTGTCCCTGTATGTACACATATGCATGCACACCCAGTTATATTAAGTAATCCTTATACTTAAAACTAGGACTTTGAGTGTTTGCAGTGCATGGTCTTTAGTCCTTAAAAGTTACAGAGCTCTAGAGCTATTTGAAAGTTAAAAATAGAAAAAATATAGTATGCACTGCCCTCTTGTGGAGATTTAAATAATAAACATATTCTTAAGAGCTCCACAAATGTTCTTGACCTTGGAGCCTCTGAAGTAATTTTCTGGAAGAGCTGGGATTCCAACTGAGGCAATAAACCTTCTTTTCTCTGCATCTCATCTTCATTTTTCCCAAACTTTATACCTTTGTCTTTGCAGTAATCATTATACTGTACAAGTAGAAGGAAGAATTGTTTTTCATATTTAGGCAAATATATATTTGTATTTTACATTACATATGTGTACGTGTGTTTCATATAAATACACACACATATATAGCATGCACATGTTGTATATATAATATACACATTAGGTACCCACACACACACATTTTCTGACAATATTTTATGAACATGTTTACGTGCTTTTCAAATATAAACAATTCAGGAACAGTCATCTTTACAGTCTGATACACTATTTATTTTCCTCTAGGGATTATGTAAGTGTTAACAGGAGTGAGAGGGGCGCAATGCTGAGATCAGAGGTGAAACTACCTGTGCAGCCCAAGCCAGCCATGTGACTTTAAGAGAGGCTTGGGGATTCAATATAATCCTGTGACCCTCAAACACACAACCGCACAGATAACTAGGGATGTTGTCAGCAAACACTTACCCTCCTGGCCCAGTGATTACAGGTTGTTAGACACTGCCCATTCTTCTCTGGGGCTGATTCTTGGCCTCAAGCTAACAGCACAGAGAAAGCAAGCTGCAGATCAGAGGTTGTTTTCAGCGGCAGGGACTGGGCTGTAGCAACAGCTGGGAAAGACAGTGCTGGAAGCATATGTAACTGTGATGCTGCTTATGTATCATGTAAACTGGGATGTGCCTGCAGCACACCATTCCATCCTGGAAGGGGCTATAGCACACATTTGATATCGAGTGGAAACCAGCAGGAAGGACCCAATCCTTTCCTCTGCCCCGTGTTGCTGCTGTGGACCTGGCAGCTCATCCTCTTGGACAACACAGGGACAAAACCTGTCATTCTGTGCTCCTCTCACTAGGATTTAGTTGTGTTCACAGTGAGATTTTTTTTTCAAGGCTCTAGGCTTCTCCACTTTGCAATAACTTCTCTGTGGCAGAGGCCAAAAGCAAAGCGGTTAGTCTGAATCCCTGACATCCTTTCTTTAATTATTCTTGGAAGAAAACTCTTTACACTATTTAAACATGCTGGCTAAGGATGCTTCACCAGGGCTTGGATAATGATTTCTGTGTTGGTAAAAGGTGCTTCTGAATGGCCACGTTCTCCTCCTGGGCACTGCTACACCCACATTTGATGTAGCTGCTTCTCCTTGTCCCATGAGATGGACATGGAGAGACAGTCTGATATTCCTCTGGTACTAGATATACTGCATTTCCTCAGCAGTTACGAAGTTTCCTCACAGGCAAAGTATAATGTCATTTGATAACTATGTGAGATAAACATTCAGATTAAGTATATGTAAAAACACTTACAGGGACATTACATACTATACAGCCCACATATTTAACTTAAAATCTTATTTAATCTGACTTCCTGTGGTCCCAAAATACCTCTATATGCTTGTAACATCACTCTACTTCAAATACAAAGGAAATTATGGGATGTGATCCTGTTGACACACTGAGCTATAGCAGGCCTTCTAAGTTGGACAGAAGAGGAAGAAGGAGCATTTAGACCTGTGCTGAAGAAAACTGAATTGATAGGGGTTCTTAAAAATGGACTATGGGAACACAGAGCTAAACAGTAAGACTGGTGAAAGAAGTCTATGGTGCCCATTCTGAAAGTACTCCCTGAGTCTGGTAAAATGGCTCTTGAAAGTCCAGTAAAACTTCAGGGGTACTCTGCATGAAGCAAAGACAAGGCAATTTCAGACCCAACCTATACTTCTGTGTTATACACCTTGCAAGGATCTGAATTTATTAAAAAAATCTAGAATACCCCTTTATAACCCACAAATCTAGTTGAGCATGTAAAGCAATTTTAACAGATCAAAGAGACAGAGTGAAGCATGTAACTCTTTGCTCAGAAGACCAGTAGCTAAATACCAGTTGTACTTGAAAAGATAAAACATAGCACAGGTAATGTTAAATGACAGAATGATGTTTTTAAACAGAGAAGAGCTCCTGATGATTAGCTGGTGAAACAGAATCCATCTTTAAATCACTAATGTTCTTTTCTGTATAGTAATAGAAACGAGTTATTAACTACTTCATGAACTGTGCAGACACACTGGACTATGGCAAGGATTTCAATGGCAGAAAGAGGCTCCTTGAAAAACACAAGTCTGAGTTCTTGGAATTAATGAGGTTATCCTAGAAAAGCCAAGCTGCCTTGTGAAAGGTGAAACGTTCATTCCCTTCATAGCAATGTCCCTAGGATTCGCTAATCTTCACAATGGAAATGCATTGTTCCCCAAACAAGTTGATCTTGTGCTTGCACAGGTGACTCAGCCAAATAATGCATCCAGGTTGAAATCCATACACTCATTGCGATATACATAAAAGTAGGCAGAAAAATTTGGTTATCATAGTGTTCTTCACCTGTTTGAAGGTATGACTGTGGTGGCCATAGTGTAAATACCTAGACAGAAAAGCAGAGAAGTCCAGAACAAAAATATCAAAGAAAGGTCTCTGCAGTTCAGAGCTCTTAACTGCTGTTTTGCTTTTGTTCAAAATACCTTGGATATTTGAAAAAGTCAACAGTTTCATAACCAACCTTGGACAAGCTAATCTTTGACTAGCACAGTCAGCCAAGACAGAAACTTTTCTGATAACTGCTGGTGTCATTGATCTTCACCTCGGTCAGCTCGCTGCAGCCTCACACTTGTTCTGCCTGACTCTTGCAGGGCTGCTGTGGAGCAGTTAACAATGATTTCTTGTCAAACCTCTCCAGCTGTAGCTTATGTGATGTGGTTTAGCTTTTCTCATAAGGTTCTTTGCATTCAGACTAGCATAAATAACATAAAGGTAAATGAAAACATGTATTTCAACAGCTTCATGGTCTTGTCTTTTAAATAAACTAAATCACTCTGTCATGTAAGTTTATCAGAATAACAAATTTAGTAATTACCACTCCTTAAAAATAATAATCAGAAAGCCACATCTCATTTTTTTCACATAAAAAAAATCTTTTAGCAATCTCCATTATTGGACATTGTCTGAACTTTCACGGAAAAGAATCTATAGAAATTCCACATATTTCTTTTATTTATTTATTTATTTAACCTTCAAAAAGTCTGTTGTGCAAATGAGAGGAGCGGTATGCAAGCAGAATTCAGCTAAGGGAGGCAAGTCATGCCTGTCATACTTTTAAGTTAATGGGATGCCACACGTAAGAAAGATGAGTTATGTTGCACGCATCTCTACAGGCTCTACAGGTGACTGGAGACAGATCTGTGTTCCATTATTGTCTGTCACACAAGAGCAGAAGGTGTTCTGTCTTGTCAAGTCTGTTCTTTATACCTATGCACATGTTGGGTTGGAGTCACAACTCCATTGCTTCATTTCTATGCCAGTGAAACTATAGTGGAAGACTGAATAAAATGAGAAAATGAAGAAAATCAGGCCTGTTGATTTGAGATGGAAAACTTTGCATTATTGTCTTACTCCTCTGGAGCATCTGAATTTAGTTTATCAGGCTTGCTTAGATCCCACAGAAAGCAAGGCATAGTATAGAAAGATGACTCTGGATAAGAAATGTGACCCAAATGCTAGGATCATCCATACAATTGCAATTTCCTATTCTTTGGTTAGTATGGCAGTCACATTGAAGATGTACACATATTAGGATTTACAATTATGTTAAACTTGCAAGCATCAGGGGAGGGATGTAACTTTTTTCCAAGAGGAGTAACTCCCCATCTTTGTCCTATGTATGCCAGGAAACATGTGTTTCTGTCACTTGATGAGATCCTTGTCCTTTTATTTAGTCAAAAAATACATTAGTATCATATGAAAGTTGTCCTGATTTCCATTTCTGTAGTATCTTCCAAGCCTCCTTGCTTGCAAGGAGCAGTGTCACAGTTCACAGGCCTGAAAAAAGGGCAATGTTCCACCAAGCTCTACAACAAGCACAGACTATTCCTTTGTTTCACACAGGCCCTTTTTTCCTAGTTGGCTCTTCAGCTATCCCAGAAATATTTCCAGTATTACGGATTTGCAGAGGACAGCTGACTACATTCACAGTTGTACTTAATTTAAGCATTTTATTTCCATTTTCAATTCAGTATAATTTCCTTAGGTTCTCAGTAATTTTTAATTATTTGAGTAAAAATATCTTTCAAAATAAATTTTCAATTCTGTTCTCAGGTCACTGCCACCCATAAAAAAATCTAATTTCAAAATTTAAATCCTGATACTTAGGATAATGTACAGCCTGTTAGGTTATGGGGACAAAAGGCTAATCCCTGTGCACTGTGACAGGAGCAGGAGGCCTGAGGGTGGGGGAGCCCCAGCAGCCCCACCGGGCAAGAAGAGCCCCCTGCCCCAGCCCCTCCTCGTGCCACAGGAGCCCTGTCTAAGGTCTGCTCCTGGAGGGGTCCATACTGCATGTAGGTAGGTAGGTATGTGTGTGTATACACATATATATATATATTCCACTAACAGGCCTTCATCCTGATCAGCCAGCGAGGGGAACAGGAAGAGACCTTTGGTGCCGTTTGTGTCTGTGTGAGCGCGGAGCGTGCTGGCCCGTGTTGCTCCATGTGTTTGCCATGCACCCATGTACACGTATAGCGTGTGTGCGTGTGCCTGCTGGCAACTCATGCTCAGCCGCTGGCAACTCACGCTCAGCTGCTGGCAACTCACGGCCAGCCTGGCTGCTGGCAGCCCCTGGGAGCACGACTCTTCAGCAGCCCAGTCTCCCTTGGGCTGGCAGATCCGCAACCCCTAACACAACCCATGAGGCAGACGGTCCATGAGATAGATGTCAACAGACGCACTTATTCAATGCAAATTCTATGTTAATAACAGGATATCATTTTTAATGCTAGAGTACAGATTCCACTTTCTTACTAGTCAACTGAGGAAACACATACCATCACACTATTTGCAAGCTATTGGGAATAAATCTGAGTTATTATCCTGAACTTTTTCTACTCGCTTAAAAGATCAAATAGGGGATAGCTCAGATTTGCATCCGATCAGATGATGATAACAGTTCCTTCGGACCGAAAAGAAAGAATGGTATCGCCTCTTTGCCAAGCACTTCATTCCGGAATTACTGGAGCGGGGAAGGCGGGGTTGTTAAACGTGGCTCCCGTGTCGCGACACGCCCAGTGATGCCCACCCCTCCCCACCAGCCTGCCGTTAGCCGGTGAGCAGCTCGCCGCCGGCAGAGCTCCGACCTCCCACGAAGTCGCCCTGCCCCACACGCGGGGCCCACGGGCGGCGCGGGCCCTCTCCCGCGGGGCCGCCAGCGCCCAGAGACCGAGGCTGGGCCGCAGGGTCGGCCGAGCCCCCAGCCCGGTCCGGCCCGGCCCCGAGGGCCACCCGCCCGGCTCCCGCGGCTCGCTGGGACGGTCCCGGCCCGGCTCCGCCCCGCGGCCCCGGCGCCGTATAAGGCCGCCGCCCCCCTCACCCCCGCTCTGCGCGGAGCGG
Source organism: Strix aluco (assembly GCF_031877795.1). Classification (NCBI taxonomy): domain Eukaryota; kingdom Metazoa; phylum Chordata; class Aves; order Strigiformes; family Strigidae; genus Strix; species Strix aluco. Next base: position 61,691,552 of record NC_133932.1, read on the forward strand.
GAGGCCGCGGCGCGGCGGGTGCTGCCGCCGCCATGGTGTTGAACCCGGTGCTGGGGAAGCTGGTCAGCAAGAGGGTGGTGCTGGCCAGCGCCTCGCCGCGCCGGCAGGAGATCCTCACCAACGTGGTGAGTGAGTGAGCGAGGGCGGGCGGCCGCTCGCCTCGCCCGGGCAGGGGAGGAGGCCGCCGGCGCTGCCCTCGGGCTCCCCGGCCCGGGATGCGCGGGCAGCGGCGGCCTAGTGCCGGGCCTGCGGGGCCCGTCCCCCGGCCCTCCCGCCCGTCAGCTCCCGGGGGCTGGTGGCACGGGGGGAACCGGCCCGAGCCGTGTCTCCAGCAGCAGCTGCGTTTGTTCCGTCTGGGAGCGATGGCGGCGGCGCCGCCGCCGGGTTCCCGCCCCCTCGGGCAGCGGCGTGCGGGCCCGCAGGCCTTCGCGGCTTCGAACCGCGCGGGCGGGCGGCGGCCGTCGCCTTTCGGTCCCCGGAGCTGCACGCCGGTTTACGTGGAAATACAATTTTTTTAATCACAGTTCTTGGTGAGGTTTCCTCTGTCAGCAAGTAATCGTGCGCCAGTTCTGCTTATGATCGGGTTAATATGCGAGTGGATTAAAGTATCCTGCTGACAGGAAGGTGGTGTAATCAAACAAATAAAAGATTTGCTCAGGCTGAGAAATGCTGACATAATTACTTGTGGTGTATAATAGAAAAGTTTGGAAGGTCTTGCAACAGACTGAAGTAATTAAAAATGTACTCCCATTGCCCTTTCTTTAGATACTTAATACCAAAATTTATGAAAATTTGACTTAAGTTTTTGAAACGCATGAAAACATTGGGATTAATAGTATGACCGGGGGGGGGCGGGGCAGGGGGAATAAGGTAGCTGTCTTCTTTCTGTAAAGCACTTGTGGAGCACAAAGGAAGTTGTAGCCTGTCATTCAGACTTTTCAACCCCTGTGGAGGAACATGTCCACCTCACTGGGCAGCTGCAGGAGGCTTTTGAGTGGCACTTGAGTATTGTAGTGCATCTAATTTGGATTGTTTAGTGTTACTATTCTTCATGAGAGAAGTTGAATTTAAATGGGAGAAAGTATATTCTTTTCAAAATACAGAGATGTGTAGAAGCAGCACGGTTCAAGTATGCACTAAGTTATTAGAAACATAATGTGTCTGCTGGGTGTAGTAAATTTACAGGTATAACCTAGAGGCAAGAAGTAGGAAGAATAGATTTGTTTTGACAAAACCATACAGAAACTGTCTCTTCTTGTTTTCTGTTTATCACGTGTATGACACAAAGTGTGGGTGGTACAGTCCTGTAAGAATGTGTATTATTTCATGCACAAGTGCATGAATTTAATAAAAAACATCCAGTGGTAGAATATTCTGTTTATGAAGTGCATAACTTTTATACTCTTAGATTTTGAAGAAAGATGAAATTACTAATGCAGTTAGGTTCTAATAAGGATAAAACCAAGTAAGCTCACCAGTTTAAAAGTTCTGATTGGGCTTTTTGTTTTGGACTGCTTGCAAATGATATGCATGCACCAAACACTGTAATGGAAGCACTGGTTTTGCCCCTGTATGTTTTGGGGGGAGGGATGTTAAAGTGGAAAGGGCAAAAATCAAGTTTGTCATTTGCTTAATGTCTTGGGCACAACCTTTAATAACAAGATCAGACTGACTTCATTGCTTTTCTTTGTTACAGGGCCTGCGTTTTGAGGTGGTTCCATCCTGGTTTAAGGAGACACTTGAAAAGTCATCTTTTGCAGCCCCTTACGAGTATGCTGTGGAAACAGCAAAACAGAAGGCTCTTGAAGTAGCAAACAGAATGCATGTAGTAAGTTACTAGCTATTTCGGCAATGAGATTTTTGTCTTTAAGTGGTGCTTGTTACTGTGACTTACTTTGCATGTACTTCTTAGGTGGTCTCTTGAGTGCATTTTCCCCACTGAAGGCAAATGGATTTTTTCTGTCATTTGTGGAAGATAGCTTCCCAAAATTAACTCACCTAATCAAAAGAAGGTCTCGTGCCTGCAGTTTGGGCTTTCCACAAACAGAAGTGGCCTGCATCTCTTGTCAGAAGAGATACTCCTACTCTTACTTGGGATATATACTTGGTAGTTCTTTCCAGCAGTGAGGTGTGTGGCTGGACAGTTGTTTGTTCCAGGTATTTGTTGGCTGTGGAGGCAGACTCTTACCGAAAAACACACCAGTGTGAATCCAGTGCTTTGCTGTAGCTTTCATTGGACAGTCGTTCAGCTGAACAGTTGTGATGAGAATAGCTCAGAATTTGTCAGTATAGAGATGCTGGAGGAAAGCAGAAAAAGAAGACATACATTCGTTTTAAAGCATTCTGAACAAAGTAATAGTTTCATTTTAAGAAGGGAGAAGCTGACACGATTTCAGGTTCCCTAGTCAGGGCATCCATTTTGTGTCCTGAATATTGTCAAAACCAGTGATAGAACTTATACTGTCAGTGACATATTTGACTTCTGCCCTTGGTTGTGATCACTGTTTGAGCACATACAGCTGTTCTCTACCAGAACCTATTTCAAAGTCTAGCTGATTAGATCCCACAAAATGTACCATAATAATTTCTTACTAATGCAGAGTAAGAGAGGAGTATGTTTGTTGAACCTATACCGATGGCAGAAAAGGAATGTCGAACACTTTAAACCAACAGTGTTGCCAGATGTCACCACTCTTAAAAGCAAATATTGCATGATCCCTAATGTAAATCGTTATCCAGGTTTCTGTCAGCTCCTTTTCAAGAGAATGGTATGACATTAGGAGAGTGAATTTTAAACCTAACCTTACTGACTTACAATGGGCTTTCATTGCAAAACACTATGCTGGCAATAATACTAGATCAGTGGATTTCAAAATGCTTCTCTATACAGGAATTTTTTTAATGTCTGGAATTAGTTCTACTATTTAAAGCATGTCAACAGCCTTTCTGTAGAAGAATTGCTTCCCTACAAACTTTTCAATATAATGATCACAGTTACAGACAAGTTTCCTGCCTTGCTATGTTAAATAATAGCTGTGTACCTCATAACATGCAAGTAAATCAAAACTCAGCTATAAGGACAGATTACAGTTTAAAGCCAATAAAAAGCTACAAGGAATCTTTATATATCCCTATCTCTCAATTCTCCAAATGGACTGTATGCCCTCACTTTTAAGAGGGAGAGAAGGAAAGTATAGCTAAAGAAAGCTTGGGGTTTTTTTCAGCAAAACCTGGCATGGAAAAATGATCCTGGAGGGCTGAACTCCTTGGCTTCCATACTCTGGGCACCTTAAAGGAATTCTGTCTACTACCTTGAAGGTTGACTTTTGAGAATAAAGTTACTTCTTTCCTGGATGCATTTGTTTAACATATTGGGGCAAAGTCATGACCTGAGAATGGTCTGTTCAAGCCTCCTTTTTTCCTCACTTTTATGGTGATATAAATGATTACTGTTTTATAAACAGTGCAAAAAGAGAAACAGTGTCTTGTTTTCAGGTCAGTGCAGAGCCCTACCAGTAAACCAGCAGACTTACATTTTCTTACCTTAAGTTTTAAAAGGTTTTGTTCTTTTTACCTCTTTTGAGAAGTATCTTTTTTCTTTATGCCTTTGCAGAAACACCTGAGAACACCTGATGTTGTCATAGGAGCAGACACTATTGTGGTAAGAAGTCTTCTGTGGTTTAACGTTTTAATTTATGGCAAGTGTAGAAAATGCTTGTATCTTTAGGTTTAAAGTTGAAGTTTGAAAGCTGTGTTCACTGAGAACTTATACTTGCAATATGATGCATCCTTCGAGTTTTGCAGGTGTGGGTTTTAGGGCTTTTTTTCCCAACAAGGCAATTTTTGGTATCTTGAGTGCTAGAAGCCTTACTGCTGTTTTTGCAGAGACACTAGTATTGCATAAGTATTGCCTTGCATCCTCTGGTATGTAATGGAAATTCTGTTCTTGGGCAACTGTTAGGAAGTCCAGATCATGTGAACTGTTCAGTGTGCCTTGTAGTGGGGTATCACTCTATACCTGTCATCTCCACAGAGACGGTAAACACTTAAGGGCAGAAGAAGTTGAATTACCCTTCTGTTTGAGAGCTGCAGCCACTGGAGGGGGTAGAGTGAGGCACTGATTATGTGCTTGACACTAAATTACCTGTTCTACCAAAGTATTTGTGCTTCTTGCTCTACGCAGTAGACTCATGTTTGAAGCCCTGGCTGAAATCCTGGTTTAAATGTCATTTCTCACCTCGGTTTCTGAAAAGTAAGAAAAAGCAGCACACTCACTCTGTCTTTCTGTTTTAGACTGTGGATGAGCAGATCCTGGAGAAACCAGTTGATAAGCAAGATGCGTACAGGATGCTGTCAAGGTCTGTAGTTTTAAGTAAGATCACAAATGTGTATATTAAGCTGTTTTAAAAGGAGATGTACAGATACCTTAATGTATATGAAGAACTCCATGGACGCAGATTTTTCGAATCATTTTTAAATAGTGTAAGCCAGTTCTGCCACTGAAAAAGTTAGACCTGCTTTTACATTACCCACACCTGCTTGCTCTAGCCCCTTCATCTTAGAAAGCTGATCAGGGACATAATGAACCATTTTGTTTTCACTTGGATTAGTTTTCAGAATCACTTACCACAAGACTATATGGATGCTTCAGCTGGTACAGATGGGGAGTTACGGAGAGAAATCATGATGGGAAAGATGACAGAACCATCATAGAAGTGGTTTGAGGCTTGACATTTAATGGAAGAGTGTTGCCTGTACAAGAAAGTACATGGTGATATGCGTTCATGGACAATTGCTTTAAATTCTGTAGTTTATCTGAAGAGGAAAAAAATCTTCCATCAGTGTTCTTCATGCACAGTGGGCTGGTGTTCTTCGAGGCTTCTGCTTTTTTTCCTAAAGGATAGGTTTCTCTACAAGCTTAATGTTATCTTGTAGCACTCTCTTTAAGAAACATCAACTAAATAACTCTAGTTCATGAAGGATGAGATGTGATGTATCCTCCAGAATACAGAAAAGGTGCAGTGCTTGTTTCACCAGTTGACATTGTAGCTCAGGTGTCTCTTAGAGAATACAAGTGCCTTGGTAGTTTTTGGAGTTTTGCTCTGTAAGTCTATTTTAGATTTTTTTTATATTGATGACTTAGGCTAAATTTTTGATCCATTGTGGCATGTTGCTAACTTAAAAGTGAAAGCCTTAAAAAAAAAAAAAGTGATACGAGATACGTTATTAGTAGGAGATTCCCAAAGGAGTCTGTCTGTCAAGAGATTTCTCACAACTGTTTTTAGTTGAAATCATGCCAAGTTCAAGTAGTTCAAAAATAGTACTTTTTTTTTTCTTTATTTCTTTTACAGTGCTAAGTCAACTTCTAACCCATGAAAATGTTTCAGGTTGTTTTTAAGTTCAGTAGGTCAGTCTCTTAATCATGGGTATGAAATGCACTTAAAATTTAGTTTTTTAAAACTCCTCTTAATTTTGTTCTATATGAACAGGAAAAAAATGCAGACAAGATAGATATTTGCATATATCTGAGGGGTCAGATTAAAATTTTCACTCACTGTTTCATCTTAGTTAATTATGTGGAATCTTGTGGGGGATAGTAAGAGTGTGAGATGCTTATGATGACATCAAATAATGGCCTGGCTATTCTCTAGGAGACTAAGGAACAGTCTCTTCAAAGATTCAAGTTCCCATGCTATTTATTATACTTCCATTGTTTACACATTAGATTAATGAATTTAAGGCCCTCAAAATTAATCGGCCACAGTGTGGCGTGCTGGAGCCACTACAGGAGAGAGCACATGGGTCTGGGGTAAGAGGGAATATAGGCTCTTCCGCTACACTCTGCATCTGTTACTCTGGCTTGCCATGGGATCCTTGGGGGCCAGTCTGGATGAAATGAGTACAGAAGGTAGGTACCTATCACTTTTGTAGTCTGAATTGCATCACCTAGTTATTTATTGCCCGCTTTGAGTGAAGATGCCTGTAATTGTAGTGTTTATGCTGATTGGCTTTTTCTTATACATTTGAAATAGTCACTTCTCCCTATGTACAGTAAATAAGCTGGTACCGTGCACTACTTTTCCAAATTGGGGACATTGGTACAAGTGAAATTTTGGAGGCTTGAAATGACTGAATCTCTTGATACTATATTTTTGTTTTGCCAATGTCTTTTCACTTATATTGAATTTTTCTAAAAAAAAGTATTTAAGATAATGTCAGAGCCATCAAGTGGTGTACGAATATAATGATCTGTTTCTCAGACTGTAGTAACAATCACATAGAACATCATTGCACATTGCTGATTTCATAAAACTGTTGCTTAATGCACATTTTTTTTCCCTGACAGGTTGAATGGGAAAGAGCACAGTGTTTTCACGGGAGTGGCTATTATACATTGCAGCAGTAAAGGTACCTGTGCCATTTTATTAAAACTCAGTATTTTCATTAAAAATTACTCTCATAAGGACTTGTACAAGTGAAGAAGGATGGAAATTTTTCATATACGATCTGAATTGGCTTCCTACTCACTTATCAATATATAAATTAAAAACTCCCCACAGAAGCCAACCTTCTCACTGTATTCAGTTTTCACACAGGAAGGAAGAGGACAAAATACACTAGATACTACAGATACTGTCTCTGAAAGCTATGGGAATAATTAAAAGACCAATGTAAACTGTGGGAATATTCTAAACGAAATTCAAGTAAGGCACTACAAACTGTGGGACTGAGCAGAATCTGACCATATTAACTTTATTCCTGCGTTGTGTTTACACTAGCTGATGAATAGAAGCAGTTGCCATATCTGTACTTAGTTCATTTTTCAGTAAATAAGGGAAGCTTTAGAGCCCATTTTTAGGGGATAAGTAAAGTAACGGTTTAATGCCTCGGACTGTTAATGAACTGTAGGGAGCAATACATTAATGTTCTTTATCAGATAATTTTATATAGTAAGTGGTTTTTGAGAACTGCACCATTAATATAATTTGAGTGACTTCCTCTGATAGTTGTGCTAATATTCTGGAACTTCTGCAAGGATCATTTCTCTGAAATTTCATTGGATGTAGTCTTTCTGTAGACAAATTAGATTTTAATCTTTACTAGAATGATTGCTCTTAACTCTTGTAATAGAAATGAAGTCAGTGATCCAGTACCTTTACTAATATGCTAGTACAGTAGAAAGAGAGCTGCTGCAAAAGAAATAAAACATGTTATCAAGGGGTTCCTGTAAGCAATACAGCAAGAATAATAATGCCTTTAATTGTTTACTCTAGGAAGAAAGTAAAAGTGCACACAGTTGTACTACTGATGCTATGACAGCACATCTCATTTGAAGTTTACAAATTTAAGCCACATCATATTTAGATGAATAAAAATACCTTAAGTCTGCATAGTGATGCAATCAATGGAAGATTTCTCTAGAATACATTTTTAGTTTTAGTTTATAATTACAATGCTGTTGTTAAGCATCACATTTATGTTACAGGTGGAATTTTCATCTTGAGGTGACTGGGGTTTTTTATCAGTACTGAAAGATATAGTAATCTGTCTTCATATGCAGCAATTTTTTTATTTCATCTGGGTCATTAAATGCTTTTTCCACACTAACACCATTAGCACTTGGTTAGTATTCTTCCCTTGGTCTGTACTGTGGATCTTTCTTACTCCTCCTTAAGTATTTGTACTGCTATCAGAACAGTGGTAACAGGAGATGCTGACTTGGTATTTATAGAAAAGGGTAGAGAGAACTATTAATCCGTAATGTGCACACGCATTTGTGCAAGGCTGTTCCCTTTTGAACATGTTTTGGAAAAGCCTCTCCCTGCAATGATACCAGATTGAGTGTATCACATGCAACAGGGTCCACACCCAGGTGTGCAGTACTTCATTGCACCTCTGGCCTTCTCTCAACCACTTCGAGATACAGAAGTCTGAAATAATCATGTTATTTCTTGAGAGTTGATATGAAAATAACACTGATGGTTACTGATGAGACTGTTGGATATCTGACTCTGCAGCACAGATGCAGCTGCATGTTCACATTTGAGCATCTATAACAGCTACCTGTTTATGATGTGTTGTTAAGAGTTCTTTGACAATAGTCAGGAAGTTAGAAGGGTGTTTGTAGCCTTCTTTGTATTCAGTGCTGGATGTGTATGCTAGCAGTCCATAAATAGCTTTGCATAAGCATTGTTAATTTAAGAGTGCATCCAATACAGGCAGAGCAACCTGCTAGCTCCAAGACAGGACTGCAGAGGTTGAAAATGCAAGCTTTTGCTTTTTTGGAGAAGTTATGAGTCCACTCTTCCTAAAGAACATTATTAGTAATTTCATACATCTGTGTAGTATTTTTAATTTTTCCCCAAGAGAAAACATCAAGTGAATACAAAATAAAACAATGTTATGCTCCCTAAACTACAATTTCTGTTTTTAATGAGACCTCTTCTTTCTGTAGATAATCAGCTGGAGACAGAAGTCACTGATTTCTATGAAGAGACTAAAGTAAAATTTTCTGACCTGTCTGAAGAGCTCTTATGGGAGTACATTCACAGCGGGGAGCCAATGTAAGTAAGACCCTGAAGCTATCGCACAGTACTTGAGAATAGGCCTTAGGGGACGTTATTAGCCACCAGCATAAAACACACGTGTTCTGTGAAATTTTGTTGTGTGGATAAACGATAGCATGGGTGATGCAAGGTGGGTATTCTGTTCTTGTCTAGAGCTATCATTCCTCCAAGGAGCTCCAAGTGAGCTACCTTTATAGTACCCTAACACATTTGAAAAGTGAAGACTGTTGAAATACTCTAGATTACAGCAAGCACTCATGCAGTATACAATTACCTCTCTAATAGAGGCATTCAGGGAGCTTGGATACCTGAGAAAATGTATAGTTCTCATTATAAAACAGGTGAATAGAATGAGTATTAGGTAATCAGGGTACTGAAGAACTTTATTAAAGAAGCCAGAACTTGGTTTATTTAATTTATTGAAATTGTGCTGCCCTGATGCAAGAAGTGCCAACAATTTTCACTTATTCTTCTGTCCAGCTTATATGTGTTCTGTGCCATAATTGTCTCTTAGCTCGTGTGTTTCTGCTACCCTTATAATATACTAGTTACTTACAGACAACATTGATTCCACAGAATAGAATGAGAACAGAATGCCTAACTCCTAAGATGAAGTTGACTAGATTTTTATTTTTTTTTAAACAAAGTACTTTTTTTTTTTTTTTGGAGACAAGGAAATGTTTGTGACTTTATGAAATTTGCCTTTCCTTTGTTTTAACTGAACCTTAGTGAAGGAAAATCAGGCCATAGTTAGCACTGTGGCCTGCATACCTGGTGATCTGAAGTGAACTTTTGGCTCTGTAACTTCAATTCTGACTGTGTAAGAATATCAGCTGTGGTGTTTTTTAAACTCATTTGTGCTGTAAAACAATACAGTCATGTTTTACTGGGGAAAGAGGAACCGGTGTAGACTTTGGATTTAAGTGCTTATGTGTAAATGAGGCATACCTTCTGAACATGTAAGGTTCCCAGCTTGTTAAAGAAACTGAAGCTAAATTGGATTATGCAGAGAAGAGTGTTTGGCAAGAACACAGTTTGTAACAAATTCCTAGTTAAGTTTTTGGAAGCTGATCTTTAGTATGCAGTTGGCAGTTTGAAGGAGAAGTGACAGTGGATTTTTAGGAAGAATGTCAGGTTGAAAAATATTTTGGAATATTCAGATTATTTCCTCAGGAAGAAAATATGCTTTAGCAGTGCTGTGCTGCAGCAAAATGGCTCATGAGCAGTGCTGGGTAATTCTCTTCATTCTGCTAAACAGTGTGTGTGACAAAAGGGTTTCTCAGGGATCAAAGGTTCAGAGAATGTATTTCATTACTCTCTGAAGCACAAGCCAATCAATTTTCATTCATATAATCAAGAGGATAGGAAGCATTTGCTCTGGCCTTGCGAAGGAACTACTGAATATAGTGTCCTATAAATTTTGCAGATCAGTAAGGAGAAGTCTTTTTTTTTTTTCTGGTTGGTTCGGTTTTTTGTCCCTTCCTTCATGGCCACCCATACTGGTTACACATTTATGTGCATACAGGTTTTTCTAAACACTATTGCAGTTCAAGTGACCATTTGTTTATTTTTTTAATGGCTACTCAATTTTGTGAAATCATTCAAGTCTTAATGAACACATGAAAAATTAAAAGAAAATTGACTCTCGTGCTGGTGAGGATTGGATTGAGTTCTTTTTATAGCAAGGACAAAATTGGCTTCTAGTGTTTTAAAAGTCACTGGTGACATAGGGACTGATTCTAAAAGTATTTAGGTACCTTAAGGTATGAAGTAGGGAAAAGCACTGTCTCAAGGTAGACTCTGATGAGGCTATGAAAACCCTCAAAAATTTTGGCTGCAGAAAGATGGCCTTTCCCTTTCTGTTTTATTCCTGTTCATCTTTCCAGCCAAGGATTTTGTGCCTGCTGGCAGGGTCTCTTTCTTCTTTCCTATCTCTCTGTAGAAAGAGGGCTGGACCATAGTAATCCTAACTTTTTGGGCTTGTGTAATGAGTAGACGTAGTTTCTGCCAGCCTCTTTGACCCAGCTTTTTATTTTGTAATATTTCCCTTGTGAACAACTTCCTCTGTCTCTGCTCACAACTTCCAGTCTGAAGATCCTGTGTGGTTTTTGGTAGCTCTGCTCTGAATGGTGGAAATGAAACCAAAGGACCCTACTGCACTCCAAGAAAGAAGTGATGACAGAGGCTGGAGCTCTGCAGTTTCAGACTTAACTATGAAGTAATAAAATGCAGAATGTAAATGTCTAACTTTCTTCCCTTGTATGATTTCTCTTAAGAGTTCTTTCCTTCGAAGCTATAGCAAATGTATCTTCTGAATTTTGTGAATAATTAGTCTCACTGCACAAATTAGCTCATGGATAGCTTGACATTATCAGCTGTTAGAGCATAAGAGCAAGAATCTTCCAGGCGCAGGATTACAGAAGTAAGGGGAGCTGTACTGTACCTATACTAGAATTAACTTTGAATCTTGTTTTTAATCTTTTGTGTTGTTATAGTTGACTTCTCTGTATGAAATAGTTGTTCTACATTCACCAGAATGTACTAGCAAATCTTTTTCTTGTACCTGCCTATCTCTGCTCCTTTGCAAGTTCCTTAGCAAATGAAAACACATCTCTGACCGGCTCCATGATGCGTGTATGCTGACCAGGCATCTAGCTGTTGCTGCTCCCAAGAGATGGGTGACCAAATTCTGCTGCTTCTTACCTCTGTCATGCCAGTCTCTCTGCTACAAAACCACTAGCTTCATATTTAAAGGAACTAAAGGTGCAGCTTGGATGTGAAGATAACTAAGCTTGGGTATCCAGTCAACTAATAGTTGATAGAGATGCAAGAAATTAGTGTACAGCTTCTAATCTATTTCAAATGTTTGCTTCAGTAAAGATGAATTTTGTCAGTGATGTACTTATATCTTTCAGACTATCAGTGAAGCCCAGTCAATAGCTCAGATGGACTCTCTCTAATGTGACTGAAATTTGCCTGTATGTCTACTAATGCAACTGTATGGGCCAAGACACACATACAACTGTCATACATGTGTTCTTGCCGTTGGAAACCCACCTAAAACCCAACCAAGCATCTCCCCTCATCTGTAAGAGCAGTAGTGCTCGTCAGTGGAACAGTGATTTTTTTTTGTTCATTGGCTCTGTGTAGGACAATACAGATATTATGTACATGGATAAACTATTTTGTGTCATGACTAAAGTTCAAGTTTTACAGCTAATGAAGGAAACATGCTTTAATGTTGCATTTTCAAGAGTTACCTCTATTTTACCTCTTTCTTAATATTTTTCCTCCATTGTATTGTGTGTGGGTTTGTTTGTGGGGGTTTTTAGGAAAAAAAATAGTGGATATTGCACACATTCCTGCTGTATTTTGTTTGTTTGTGGGGTGTTTTGTTTTTAAATCACTGGATTTGCACACACTCGTATATCCTCTACAAAGGTCAGTTACTGAAAAATGTTTTAGTTGCAGCAGGGATCTTGTTGTTTGTCAAAAGGCCTTTAAAGTGAGTTGTAATTTTTTTTATTATGAGGGAAACTAATTGATGCTATGCCTAGTGTTATAAATGAAGCCTTAAAGTTAGTGCTATGCTCATAAAAATACCCAGTTACAAAAGCTAATCAGATTAGCCAGAGCTAGTTGAGAGCTATGTAAATACTGATGCATTCTGAGATTTAGCATGGAAGACACTTGTTGAAAAATCAGTGTTACTGTTACTAACTACATAGCATCATGCTTTTGGACTAGAAGCTGTACCTGTAGTAGAGAATCCTACTCGGGATGCAATGCCAGGATACAAAGTTCTGTATAAAAACAAACAAAATGTGGCCGATTTTGTTAGTGTCCTTGCTGGGAGTATGGTGGTCAAAGTGTTTTTTGTCTCCCTGTCAGCATATAGCAGAATGTCTTCATCCTGCTGGACTGCTACTTCATTTAAAAATGAAAAGACTTTTTAGTCATTAGAATATTCCTAGTTTAGATGGTGGTGGAAGTCTTAAGTATGTCTTTATAAAGGAATAATTTAAACAATGACAAAGCCATACAGTAGTGCTTAAAATGCAAGATTAAAGGAAAAGCCCCATTCCCTCATTTACAGCAATTCAAAAAATCCCATTTACGGGGGTACTGATTCCTCTGTTTCTCTTAGGACGCTATTGGAAAGGGAACCCAGAAATAAGTTCTAGAAATGTAAAGAGCTGGTTCTGATCAAATTTAAGATGAAAAAATCTAGTGTCTTCTTTGTGTAGTAAACTTCTTTCACAAATAGTTTGTGTAATTCCATACTATGTTAAGTTAATAGATCTGAGACTGACCGACCTCTGGTTTCAAAGCTTGCTGACTTAGGCTTTCAGATTCGGGTGTTATGTAGTAAGGATACTTCTAACTGCCTTGTTCCTTAAATGTAAACAGTAAAATTGTTGGGTCTATTGCAGCTTATCTGACTTCATGCATTTCCATTCTACACAGTGGAATTTGCATAATTACTCCTAAAGACAAATTAGATTTCCAGGGTTACTTTCTGTGAAAAGACATTCCTGTGCCAAATTACTAGTATTACCATGACATCTAAGAGCAGAGTGGTGGGACCAGCAACTCATATCTTAGAGGGTTATGCAAGAATTGGATAGGGCTAAATGGGATAGAAGTGGATTTTGTATTTGAATAGGTTGTTCCTCCCCAAGAAAGTCCTATCTTCCTGATCCTTATTTTAGATACTCTAATGACAGAGATCCGCAAGATGCGTACTACAGTCATTTGAGTTCTAAGATGCTTTCTTTGGTGTGAACTCCGTTTGGAGCTAACTTACTCCTAAAGGTCCTTCAGCCTCCTGTGGAATAGAGCGAGGGTCAGTATGCATCTGGGTGACCTAGTGGCAATGTTGGTCTCAAGTGATGCTTGCTGTTGCCTTTTTGGTAGCCAGGACTTGGAGAATGCTGGGTAGCCTGTGGCAACACAATCTGACTGCAGTCAGCTGATGTACCTTCTGGTTAGGTGACTACGGCACTTGAACTGTCTGAAGCATAAAGACCTTAGGCTACTCACCCGTAGTAGAAATACTGATTTATCTTATGATTTATAAATTGAAGTGTTAAGCCTAACTAGAAGATTTAATCTGCCTCTGATTTGAGTACACTAGTCTTTATTCCAGGCTCTGCGGTCCTGGTGGATTATTTGTGTTCTGTGCTACCTTTACTCTTAATCTTAATTAGATATATGTAACTTTTGCTTTCTTGCCCCCAGGGACAAGGCTGGTGGATATGGAATCCAGGCCCTCGGTGGAATGTTAGTTGAGTATGTCCACGGAGACTTCTTGAATGTGGTGGGATTTCCTCTGAATCATTTCTGCAAAAAGCTAGCAGAACTGTACTATCCACCCTCTAAACATAATGTACAACATAAAAAGTATGACTCTATTCCTTCTGTGGATACTTTTGAGAACCTCAGTGATGGAGAAAGTGATTCTTCAAATTTCACAGAGCACAAAGGTGCTAGTAAGTTGGACAGCAGTGGGATGTGTTCCTCAGGAGCTATTTATAATTCCGAAAACAGTTCTAGTGTCAGAACTGGTTTTATGGTACCTTTGGAAAATCAGAATGGAGTGTCGGAAAGTGCACCAAAACTTCCATCTAAAATTCTAGAGCTGATGGATGGTTTTAGAGCTTCAAAGGTAAGGGAGAAAATGGAACTACTCCTTACATTGCTGACTGATACAATTGTTTCACTGGACTTCAATATATAACAGGTAATGTGAAATACTTGAGCCAGGTTAAGAACGTATTAATAATTAGTAAAAAAGGACCACTGAAGTACCAGAAAATCTAAGATAGCTGAAGCTTTTGGTACAGTGCAAACATTGGGGTTTTTGGTATTTGCTTTTATCTGTTCTATGAAATTTCAGTTACCAATTTGATTAAAAATTTTTGTCTCTTGAGAGGAAAAATGTTTTTTTTTTTTTTAACTGAGCACAATCAGGCAGGAAATTACCTTTATATACTCTACAAAGAAAGCATTTAATATGGTTAGCTTATTTGACTTAAAACTGTGACAAGAATTGTATATATTTTATTTCCTTTCTAGCTTTAATGCTTGAATTCTGTGAAAGGCTTTAGTTTTCTAATGCCCTGCAAGGAGATTATTTTTTTATGCCATGTTTCATGTTCTAGCTATGTTTAGCTGATAATCTCCATGCAGTATCTGATGGAGACATACGCATAAAAGCTTACCAACAGAAGGTCACATGCTCTGTGTATCAGCCAAGTGTGAGAAATGAGTAGCTGGACATCTTAAGTACTACCAGGTTTTTTACTCACAGTTCCAGTGTAGTGAAGACAATAGTGAAAAAGGTGAAGGAGAAATGGAACACCAATCATTTTAATAGATCACTGATCTCCATCAAGTCATTCAAGTTTTAGGAAGAGTGAAAAAACTGCTGAAGTGGAAGTGAAATGACAAAACTAAAGATACAACAGGATGGAGGGAAACACGCAAGACAGCGGACAGTGGTTTTGCTGAAACAGCGGAAAGTTGTACTCAGATCTGAAGAAAACCATAGTGTGGTCACTACGGGATCTGTGGGTGTGCTGCTTGCAGGCATGCAAAGCAGTATTGAGAGGTTTGGAATAAAGCAGCCTTGAGATTGCTGCGTTTGTGAACTTCCTTGTGTATCCATAGGGAGCAAATTTTGATGCATTTGAATGGGTGAGATTATGTTTAGCATTCCTTCCATTTAAGTAAAAAACACATGGAGAATCATCAGCATTTTGTTGTGGAAAATCATCAGCATTTTGTTGTGCATTATGTACACTGTTTGAAGTGACGTGATGCCGAATTCAGTTTTGTGCAGTGAAAGATGGTGGAGGCTGTAAATAGAAGCAGAAGTTTTCTTTTCTCACTAATCCTGTGTAAAGTCATAGTATGAAGTGCTTAGTTTTGTGTTGAACTAGTGGGAAGGTTTTTTCCTTGGGGCTTGGATTTTGTAAAATTAATTACCAGTTTCAATGAACGCTTCCTGTGATCTGACAAAACTCATCTCTCCACTTGTAGAATAGGGATAAGAGCACAAAAGCATTTAGTTTCACAAAAACTCTCAAGTTCTATTCAATTTTGACCCTAGAGTGTTTTTTTTCAAGGACTTCATAAAGCAGAGTGCCATCTCCTGCAGGGAAAGATGTTGCCACCTATTTTACTCTGAACAGCTGCTGTTCAGGGTTAAATCATACTTTCTCAATATGTTCTGAATTTGCATAGTCTGATTTGTACTCAGACCTTTGGGGTTTTTTCTTGTTTGATTGCCTCCCTTCCCCTTGAACTGAGAATTACAGAATGGTAGAAAGGGTGATTTGAATCAGCCAAGTTTTTGACCCTATCTTCTCACCTTGTCTTTCCTGTTCTTAGTTTCCAGGTGGTGTCAGTCCAAAGATTGGGTAGGTCTTGCATCTAGTCTACACCATTTGGCTTCCGAGTGGCTCGGTATTGTGACAGCCCAGATTATAATAAATCCTAGCTATATGTTCTGTTTAGAATAACAGAGGAAACTGTAAAAAGAGGATGAAGATGATAAAACATATAGACACAAAGTAGCAGACCTACCTCTCAAAGTTGATCTCTTTCTCCGTTTGATTTTTTATTAAACAGCATGTCAATCCATTTTTTTTCCTTGACTGGCTTTGATTTTTAAGTATCTTATAGTTTACTGCAGTTGCAAACAAATGGATTCTCCGATAGCTGTGTGTGTTTCCACTCTTGTGCTCTACATAAATTCCTTGGGCTTAGGTGATTTAACAATTTCAGAATACTGAAAGTTGTACTCTCTGCTGAGAGCTGTTCTCTCCCTCATTCCATTTGTACATGTCCTACTAAGGTGTGCATGTAGTGCAGTTGCGCTTTGAAGTTTTATTATTTTTTTCCTTTATTTTTATTAAACAAAGACCAGTATTATAGCAACTGAAGCTGTTACAAAGCCTTAGTAGAGCTTTCCAGTTCCTTATGTTTTGGGTAAATCAGATGATGATCTTTTGGCCTTGGTTCAGATGCTTAAGAATGTTTGACCTTATGGAACAATCTTACAGATGGGGATATGCTAAATATCTGAATAAAGAGGTCGTCTTTCTACAAAATCTGTAGGCTGCATTCCAGAGTATTTTGAGTTCCTTTGTTCAAACCTCTTTGAACCTCTGTTCAAAATTCTGTTACTTAGCTAAGATAATTAAATCCTCTGAGAGGGAAGGAAACGTACCATAGCAGTTTTTAGTTTTGTTAAACTGTGTTGCACTTCTTAAAGAACAGTAATTGTGTAGAATAATTCTAGGCAAAAGGTATAGTTCTTTTGTTTCTTGACTGCAGTCTTTTAAGCACAACATGCTAACAACTTTTTTCCTACATGTAGGCTCTGTTTGTAGCCTCTAAGCTGAAGATCTTTGATCATCTGAAACATAGAGGTCCACTGAAGGCTGTGGATATTGCAAATGAGGTTGGAACCTCTGTGTGTGGAACAGAAAGACTCCTTGATGCATGTGCTGCACTTGGATTACTGGAGAAGACACCACAAGGTGACTACTTTCTCCTCTCTGCAACTGCATATAGTACTGAAAGACATGCAGGACTGAAAGATGCTTTGAAGTTCAGAGGGTCTGACTTGATATTGTGGGTAACTTGGGTTGGGGGGAAAGGAGAATGAATTGTTGCTGCTTTGCTTTCATTATTAGTAGCTGGAATTGTTTAATTTTGGGACAGGCTTTACCTCAGGAACACATTCAGGTTTCCTTAGAGGAATCCTTAGATTGCTTCATGGTGTACTGACCAGACTTCTAATACGTTGCGTGGACAGTCCCAGGGAGCAGCGTAATAGCTCAGATGTATTGTCTGCCCTTGAGTCACAACAGCCCCATGTGACGCTATGGGCTTGGGGAAGCCTGCCTGGCAGAAAAGGACCTGGGGATGTTGGTCAACAGCTGGCTCAATATGAGTGTGCCCAGGTGGTCAAGATGCCAATAGCATCCTGGCTTGCATCAGAAATAGTGTGGCTAGCAGGACTAGGGGAGTAATTGTCCCCCTATACTCAGCACTGGTGATGCTGCACCTGAAATACTGTGTTCAGTTTTGGGTCCCTCACTACAAGAAAGACATTGAGGTGCTGGAGCTTGTCCAAAGAAGAGCAATGAGGATGGTGAAGGGTCTAGAGGGCAAGTCTCATGAGTAGCAGCTGAGGAAAATGGGGTTGTTTAGCCTGGAGAAAAGGAGGCTGAGGGGAGACCTCATTGCCCTCTACAACTGCCTGAAAGGAGGTTGTAGCAAGGTGGGTGTTGGTCTGTTCTCCCAAGTAACAAGAGATAGGACAAGAGGAAATGGCCTGAAGTTGCACCGGGGAGGTTTAGATTGAGTATTAGGAAAAATTTCTTTACTGAAAGGGTTATCAAGCACTCAGAGAGGCTGCCCAGGGAAGTGGCTGCGTCACCATCCGTGGGGGTATTTAAAGACGTGTATATGTGGCGCTTAGGGACATGGTTTAGTGGTGGACTTCATAGTGTTAAGTTCATGGTTGAACCCAATGATCTTAAGGGTCTTTTCCAACCAAAATGAGTTTATGATTCTATCTAAAATAAAGACCAAATTCTATTCCCTGCTGCAGCAATCAGAGTCACAATCTTAAGTAGGTAATCAGGGTTTTGAGGAGAGCTCTGGAATGTGTCCCTCTTCATGGACAACAGCTTAACTTTTAGTGCCCCTAACTGAAACAGTGCTTGAAGGTGTATGTAGGTGAAAGAGTCAGTATTAGGATCAACTTTTTCAGTCTGCACTGTGTAGTTCTAAGTTTCTGTATGCATCATTTACACAGTAAGACTTAAAATGGTCAAGTGCTGAGAAAAGGAAATAAAGGGGTCTTTCAGCTCTGTTAGAGGACAAGATCAAGGACAAAGCCCGAAAGGCAAGACATACTGCAGAAAGGTTGAATTTAAGGGAAGGAGAAGCCATAATCTAAAGAAAAATGCAGTCAAGAATGAGGAGCTTCTAATACTCTCCCTTGAATATTAGGTGACTGTGGTACTTTGGTTTAAAAAATAATAAAATAATCGGTGCCTATCTATATCTTCCAGCATAGAAATTTTTTTTATAAACAAAGTACTTACTCCTTTAAGAATGAGAAGACTTTCAGAATTATTTCATAGAAGTCTTTGCACAAAAACAGTATGTTCATAAGTTCAGGATTTGCTAGCTATTTAACAACTACACAAGAAAACATGCCTTCAGTTTTTAAATGATAGTTGTGAAGTACTGCAACAAAGCTGGTTACAATTGTTTTCTTCCCATAAGGTTACAGTAATACAGATTCAGCAAATGCCTACCTGACTTCAGATGGTGAATACTCACTTCATGGCTACATTATCCACTCTAATGACCACCTTTGGCCTCTCTTCACAAACTTGGAGTCTGCTGTGAAAGAAGGCAGCAGGCAGAACCATAGAGCCTTTGGAAAGAAAGCAGAGGATTTATTTAAGGTAGTATAAAGTCCTTATTAGTATCAAAACTAGCTGTGAGGAGCCCAGAACTGGATCTAGGGGCAAATGGAGACTAAACCATCTAAGAAAGCTGGTCAGTCTCAGAAATCATAGAAACACAATGCAACTCACTGATCCCAGACTTCTGTCCCCTTCAACTTTAAGCTCTAAAGTGCTGGAGCAATCACAGAATATACTGGGAAATTTGAGTGCTGATGAAAATTCTCTGGCTAAAGTGTTGTCCATCCAGCTAATGCACTCACAGAACAACCTCTGGGCCTGTTCAATTTACATTTATGTCTCCTTTTTATAACACCAAATAGTACCTTATCACACATGCACTTGCTCCATATTGGATGCCAATCACTTGGTATTGATGTGCATCCAGGTTCAATCTGTGCTGACTGTGTAATCAAATCTGTTTTCAAAGTTGCTTTGTGTTGATGCAGTGGAGAAGGGTTCTAATCTCTTATGAAGGTTTGTAAGTTTGTATATTCTTCAAGCTGGTATATATTGCTGATAAGAATTGTAATCTTTTCTTTTATCTGTTTCCATCTCTGTAGCATTCCTTTTCCAATGCTAGCCCAGGGGATATGTTCAGACTGGAGAATCACTTAGGGTTATAACTAGCCGAACTTGTCAATTATCCACCTGGTAAAGCAGGTTGAGGGGCATAAATATTTGTCCTGTTTAAGGAGAGGGCTTGTGGAGTGAGTGGGAGAATATGTCAGGACTTCATCTCTGACAGCAGTGCTGGCTTAAAGTCTACTTGAGACTACATCCTGAGGTTCTGAATTTGTACTTCTAGATGCTGATGAAGCCAGTCTCCTAAAGGAAATAAGGGCTTTTGGAGGCTTAAGAATGTCCTGTTAGCCTGATGTTAGTACCTACATTACTGGTGGACAGAGCCTCCTTTAGGAATCCTTCAAAGGCTCTTTTTAAAGAGGGTTTAGATACTTTGCTTTAGGATAACTGCTGCAGTAGGTGCTGAAATTTATGTACAAAGTAAGTGTTTTAACATAGGTGAACTGGTTCTCATCCTTTGTTAAACATCTGGATTACCAGCTTGAGTTTGCTTGGGTGATGCTTGTGGCAGGAGTCACTACCAGTTCAGGCCTGGGCTACATATGCACAGGATGGTAAGTCTAAGCAGAATATATGGGCTGCCTATGGCACTATGCATACCACAGCCTGGAAATGCTTCCACTTCATGGTAGTTGTAAAGCCAGGCATAACTGATGAAATCTGTATGAAAGAGACATAAAGGGATTCAGGCTTATGTATCCTTTAAAAGGTAAAGGCATGAGGTTCTGGTACTGAATACTTGCTTCTCCCCTAATCAAAAAACCCCATTTGAGCTTTAATGTTTCTGGTTTAAGTTATGGTCCAATCATACAGTTATTTTTCCATCATGGGAGAATAAATGTCAGAATTAAATGAAAGCAATCTGTGAATATATCAAGGAGGAGCACTTTAGGAGTCTGAAAGAAAAAACTCTGTCATTTCAAACAGATTAAAGTCTAGAGACATCTTGCTGTGGAGCAAGTAAATTGCTGTGTTAGTAAATGTATATCAAAGGCACAATATATCTTTAAAAAGCACTTCTCAGATTACCCCTTTCTGCTATGTTACGCCACCTTCAGTGGGCAGAAGTGTTGAATTTAACAGCCCTTGGGACATCACCAAGACCAGGTTCAAACCAGCCAGGTGTATGTCCTTTGAGATGCCCTGCAGAAGATACTCTGTGTGATCAGAATTTTTGAGAGGATGCAAAAATCTGCTTGTTGCTACAGTGAAATGGCAAAGGATTTGGATGAGCGACTTGTCAATGACACTTTTAACTCATCTTTTAATTTTAGAGTTCTAATGTTAATAGTTTGCACCTACTGCCTTGGTTGTACATAGTTTTAGTTAAGTAATGAAAATAAACTTCAATTACTGTGCTTTTTTCCCCTTCTTAGGACTACTATCACAGCGAGGAGGTAAAGCAGCGTTTTATGGCTGCCATGCACAGCATTGCCCACCTGACAGCCAGAGATGTGGCTACAGCATTTGATCTTTCACGGTTTAAATCTGCTTGTGATTTAGGAGGTATTGCCTGTAATTGAACTTGTATACAAATTAAAAGGAAAAAGCTTGATTTCCGTTCCATATTTTATTACTTAAAACGTATATTTTTTTTATTAGAACTGCAGTAACTTTTACTGAAACTGTTATTTTTCTGGTATTGTAAAGTCAGAATAAAAGGACTGAGTGCAGATAACTGAAAGCAGAGTTACTTAAATGGCATTTGAGTAATTTGAAATAAGTGAATGTTTGTCACATTCAGTTACATACTGACACAGCTCAACACAGAAAACAAGATGGTTTGTGGCTCAGCTGATAAAATATTGGGCTGGGAGCTCCATTTCCAACTGTGCTGTTGCTGTCCTTTGGCATGTCCAGGATTTTCAAAAGTAATGAGGGATTTATTTCTGAATCCTTCTATATCGGGGTGTCAAACTTGAAACACTGCACTGCTAGAACAAAAAGTTTTGATTGTTTGAGAATTGTTTTTTGTGTATTGGTGTAATTATTAATATCCAAGGTGACCACCAAAATGTTGAAGACCAATGATATACCTGAAGAAACTCTTGTTAGTGTCCTTTTTTGCCCTGTGCTTGGAGTTGCACAGAAGGAGTGTTACTACATAGGGAAAGATCTGCTGAAGAAAGAACACTTTACTCCATGCCTGGGGAGGTGGACAGCATGTCAGAGGAATTAACACAATACTGGTGCAACCTTTGCCACTTGTGCAGAGATTCCAAGATTTTACCATCCTTATCCTTCACCATGCTGGAGAGCATGTGTCAAACTTCATGTATTAGTGCTTTGTAAATGGTCAATAGTTCTAGTGCTTTTCATCCACAAATTACAAGTCCTTGCCTTTTCACTAATGTTCTTCTATCCCCAAAAAAACCCTGAGGTACTGGTATCAAAAGTTTTATTAGCAATTCTATGAAAGTAAGGAGTCATGCCTGCGTTCCTCGAGCTTGAAAGCATTGCTCTATCCACCAGGAAGTGCTGTTGCCCATGTTAATTGTGGAGCTGACTGTCTACCTCTAATTCTGATTTGATGTCTCTATTTTAATGTTATATACAGACTTGTCTTTAAAAATGTCTGCAAATGCTGGGAGAGAAGATTTGATTTTTTTTTTTTAAACTTTCAACAGGTTGCACTGGAGCTCTGGCTCATGAATTAGTACAAATGTACCCAAATCTCAAGGTCACAGTATTTGACCTTCCAGAAGTCATTGCAAACACCTCTTACTTTCAGCCATCAGGACAACACATGGCTCCAGTGACATTTGTATCAGGTAAATGTAATGCATGTTCTTTTGTCCTATTCTGTTATCCTGGAGCACAGAGTAGGCTCTTTTGCTGCAGAAAATGGTGTGCTACCCTGCTTCAACCCCAAATGTGTCTTAGTACAAGGCAGCGTAGGCTCACCCATGCTAAATGGGGACATTGTATTTCTCAAGCCTGTAGGGATAAAACCAAACTGGCTATGGTTGGAGAATGTGGATAAATAAGGAAGTATGAATTAGTAATTTTTGAGCACCACTGGGAGTAGAGGCTGCATGTCTTTGTCTCAGGCTTTTCTTTTCTATGCAAGATTGACATCGTGGCTACAAAGGATTGTCTCTTTCCTTACTTTAGGCTTTCTCTCCATTTTTATGTGTTACAGAATTCTTAACTGTGATTTGCTCTTTGACTGTGCTTTCCTTATCTGCAAATCAGTGCATAGCTATACCTGTTCATTCTTGTTTCTTTACATCTGCTGAAACTTCTAGTTCCTCCGCAATATTTTCATTTCACTCTGTAAGAGTGTACTCTGTGGTTTCTGTAGGAATGTACTAACTCTGCTTTCCAACAGGTGACTTCTTCAAGGATAATCTTCCAGAGGCAGATCTTTACATCCTTTCACGTGTTCTTCATGACTGGCCTGATGAAAAGATACATGTGCTGTTAAGCAGGATATCAGCTGTTTGCAAACCAGGTAAGTTTTTCATCTTGTGGGGTTAAAGGTGCATGTTAATGCATAAACATAATGAGTAATCATAAGAAGTTCATACTAAAAAAGCATATTTTTCTGTCCAGTCATAGTAGCCTTTGCTTGAATGTCTATGCTTGCATTATGGTAACACCTACTAAGAAGAAAGGAAATGAAGCTGGTAATAAAACTACATAAAATAGGCCCTTACTGTAGTTACAGGCTTCACATACAACTACGTCATCTCCCCTATCTCTGCCATGCCCAGTCTTTCTTACTAAGTCCTGTATCGTCAAATAACTAAGCATGTGCTTATGACTATATGTACAAGTAGTCTAACTGAAGTTCCTTCAGGTTAATCAAGAAGAAGCAGTTTGTCTTACTATCATTTTGCTATCTCAGTAGTGCCCAGAATATGGTAAACTGGAGTTCAGCGCTACTGATTTCATGAGAAATACGTAGCCTCATCTGCTTTCTCCTACATTTGCATCAGAATATCTCAAGCTGGAAGAGGTCCATAAGGATAATCAAGTCCAGCTCCCTGTTCCTTGCAGGACTATCTAAAACTAAAGCATATGACTGAGAGTGTTGTCCAGACAGTCGTTGAACTCTGACAGGCTGGGTGCCCTGACCACTTCCCTGGGGAGCCTGTTCCAGTGACTGACCACCCTCTCAGTGAAGAACCTTTTCCTAATGTCCAATCTGAACTTCCCCTGACACACCTTCATTCTATCTCCTCGTGTCCTATCACTGGTCACCAGAGAGGAGATCAGCACCTCCCACTCTGCTGCCTGCCTTGAGGAAGCTGTAGACTGTGATGAGGTCACCCCTCAGCCTTCTCTTCTCCAAGCTGAACAAACCAAGTGACCTCACCTGCTCCTTGTAAGTGTGGTCCTTGAGGCCTTTCACCGTCTTGGTAGTCCTCCCCTGGACACATTCTAATAGTCTGATGTCCTCCTTATGTTGAGGCACCCAAAACTGCACACCGTGCTTGAGGTGAGGCCACACCAGTGCAGTGTAGGGTAGGACAGTCGCCTCCCTGGACCAGCTAGCTATGCTGTGCTTGATGCACCCCAGGACATGGTTGGACCTTTTGGCTGCCAGGGCCCACTGTTGACTCATATTTGGACAGTATTAAAATTCAAAGAAGACAAAAAGCAGAAAAGCCTGACTGCTAAAATCAACTGATTGCTTAATCCAACAGGATTAACTGTAGCTATGAAGTTTGTTTCATAGGGGAGCATTCAAAATTAGACTAGGCCATAAAGCATAATCCTGTTTATAAACTGAAAGAAAATTGTGGGTGGCTGTCTTAACCATATGCAAAGATTGGGGTATGACAGATGCTTACAGGAGTTGCTTGGTTCAAATGTAAATAAGACTGAGCGTAGTCAGGAAGTGACCTGAACTTCATTGAAGTGGAGACAGTGCTCTAAAGTCCCCTTTCCTTTTAACAATTTAATGGTTGCTTCCAGGAAGAGATGACTGAAAGTAAAGTTCTGTCGCTGGTTTCTACTGAAGACCATTAAAACACTAGTCTGAGGGTCCTCTATAACTCTCTGAACAAAACAGTAAGAACTTGAAGCTAGAAGTACTTTACTGAACCATTTTTGGTTGTTTTGGAAATGCAGGAAGTGCCTTGCTAGTGGCAGAAATTGTGCTTGACGAAAAGAAGACTCACCCTCTTAGAGCTGTACTACAGTCCCTCAGTATGACTGAAGGAAAGCAGAGAAGTGGCTCAGAATATAAACAGCTACTGGAGAAATATGGATTCACAAATACGGAAATTAAAATCACAGGAAACTTACTAGATGCTGTTTTGTGCTTCAAGAAGAATCTGTCACCATAGTGTGCCCATAAGCAAACTGGGATGCTGAGTTTTTACAATACTCATGCAATATACCCATCGTCAACCAGCACATATTGTCAGTTTAATATCATTTTGATCCTTTATCTGAAGCATAGTTGTTACAAGCTTGGAATAAAAGTTGGACTGCAGCTTCTGCAGGAGTGAGTCCTATGCATTTAAAAAGTGTCTGGGGCAGGCCAAAGCTCCTGTGTATTAAATACCTTCATGTCCAGTTCTTTTGGCTAATTTGCAGACCGTATTAAGCTTAGACTTGACATAGCTGTATAGCACGGCAAGGTAAAACTGCAGTCTTTTATGAGCCACAGGAATACCTTTTTTTTTCCTGGACCTTAAAGATAATTCTCTGTCTGCAGTGTATTCAGTCGTTACTACTCATTTTTATCAGAAATGAAAAAATAAAAATGAATACCATATGTCTGAATTTGAGGGTGCTGGTCCTCTTGTTCACTTTTCTGTGACGCTTTACTGAAAAACATCTCCAGGATACCCTTTTTTAAGCACTCTTTCTGCAGGCAAAAGTGAAAATAGGACAAAGTTCAAACATGTTCCTACAGCAGCTATAATGTCACGGAGAAACTTCAGCAGCCTCTGACCTCTAGCCACAGCATGTACCCACACGGGCTGCAGTTGACAGCTGTTCTTATTGGTTCCTGTCAGTTTGGGGATTTTTCTGAATCTGCTTAAATGGCCATATATACTTTCTGTCTCATTACTTGAGATGAGTTTTAGGATTTATGTATAAATTCTCCTATGAAAATTAAAAATAGAAGTTTCTTCATGTTCCAGTTTTTAATTGGAGAAGTATATACTGTATCCCATCTCTTCAAGTAATTTGTCACTAATGTCACCTCTTCTAATATTTATTTTTCCTGATACTTCATTGGTATTTATTTTTTCTATTTAAAGTGTACTTTGTAGTGGAAGTCTTCCTGGAGATTAAAGTTGCATTTTCAAACTATCTTTCTTCTCTATCAGTTGTCAGTTTCTTGCCTGTCACACTTCTACAGCAATAAGTCTGATTAAACCAGTGTGGAAGAGGTCATGCCTATGCTGAATCACCAACTTCAGCAAATTAAAGAGAGTTGATGAGCAAGAGTGAGAGTTGTATCTGCCTGGTAGACTCTGTCTTATGTTACATAATCAGAAGTTACTTTGCTCTTTGAGCACTGAGTAAAGCAAAAGTGCCACTGTGATTCAATTCATTGTGAGAAACATGCTTACTACAGAGCATTTCAGCTGCACAAAATTGAGGAATGTCAGGCTTTTACCACATTGGGGTCTTGATTTCTTAGCATGTTTTTATGAATGGAAATTTGACTGATGTCATCTGTACAGACACTTAGAGATAAGGCAAAATATTCAACAACTGAATAAATTTAGAATATTTCTTTTCCATAGTGACATGAAGCTTGCCATTATGCTTAACAGGTTTGTATTTTGAGGGAGACTTATTCTAGCAATCAGATGTTTCTCATCTCATACTTATTCATAAAGTTAATAATGCTATTCTTTAAGCTGCTATAAGCTGTTTGAGTCAGACTTTTTCAATCCTTAAGTCGGCACACCTGTAACTGTCACAGACTTTAAAAGTGTACCTCTAAGTACTATGTATCTGACTAAAATTTGAATAGAATGTGCTTGGCTACCACACAACCTCAACGTACTCTGTGATTAAAGCACACCACTATACATACACACTAAGCATTAGTCCCCTGGGCATGGTGTCTGTGGTAATGCACCGCAGCTTTGCACTCTCAGGATAATTAAGCATTGGAGCAGGTTGCCTAGAGGTTGTGGAATCTCTGTCCTTGGAGGTTTCAAGGTCTGAGAAAAAAGCCTTGAACAAGGTGAACTGAGTGTAGAGCTGCCCTGCTTTGAGCGGGAGGTTGGACCAGAGATCTCCTGTGGTCCATTTCAGCCTAAGCTGTTCTATAATCATTTGATGTAGCCCAGTTACCTGAGAAATTATAAACCCATCTTCTCTCATTAATGTCGAAAATGAGTCTTTCAGTTGTTCTGGAGAAAGCTGGTATGTTTGACTGGTAGAAGAGGTGGTGTTAAGGGTGTTACACTGAAAAGACTTTCTAAACAGTGGGCATAACTGAGGAAAATTGGACCTGTTCACTAATCAAGACATGAAGAATAATGGGGCTGAGTTTTAAAATCTTAATTAACTTCTGCCAATAAAGCCTGTAGGTTTTGTGTTGCTCCTTGGGAAGTGACACTCAGCTATGTCTTCTTGGTGATGCTTTTACCTACATTCTGGCTTAACAACAGTTTAGAGGAAACGTGATGTACAGAAAACAATTTTTTGACGTGGATAATCGTGGAGGTTAACAGAATGATAGATGAATAATAGAAACAAGAACTTCAGCACTTGCTCACTGAACACAAAGGTAAGAATCCTTGAAGATAGAAAAGTTTGTAAGAAAAAGAGACACAGCTTGCTTGGCTGTCCTAGCTTAATCATTTTTATATCAATTTTTGATGATGTTACAGCTATTAACAGTACTTGTGCCTGGACAGAAGCGAAGGGTAGTACATCATCTGAGCCACCCTGCACAAAATCTTGGGAAGAGCTATTAGACAGCTAAGCCCCTTTGTGTGAGCTCTCTCAGTTCAGTTTTGGATGTGTTAGCTGACTCCTGGATAGTGAAGTATTTAATGTGGGGTTTTGTTTTGTTTTTAAAAAATGTTTTTGGAGGGCTGGCACTCCCCCCCCCACCCTCCATCTTTCAACTGGAACAATGATGATCTGGATTATTAATTAAATTACTTTTTAATTCAGAAAAGACTGTTATGATCATTAGTTTTTATCTCCTATAAAACCACGGCCAAAATTTCTTCATCATAGTATGCTTCCTGAAAGGGTTGAAAGTTAGGTCTGTTTCAGTCCCTCTCATGAAGTTTCCATTCACAGAATCACAGAATCATCTAGGTTGGAAAAGACCTTGAAGATCATCTAGTCCAACCATTAACCGAACACTGTCAGTTCCCATCTACACCATATCTCTCAGCGCTATGTCGACTCTACTCTTAAACACCTCCAGGGATGGGGACTCCACCACCTCCCTGGGCAATCTATTCCACTGCCTAATAACCCATTCTGTAAAGAAATACTTCCTGACATCTAGTCTAAACCTTCCCTGGTGCAACTTGAGGCCATTCCCTCTTGTCGTATCGCTTGTTACTTGGTTAAAGAGACTCATCCCCAGCTCTCTGCAACCTCCTTTCAGATAGCTGTAGAGGGCGATGAGGTCTCCCCTCAGCCTCCTCCTCTTCAGACTAAACAACCCCAGTTCCCTCAACATGTGCTCCAGACCCTTCACCAGCTCCGTTGCCCTTCTTTGGACACGCTCGAGTAATTCAATGTCCTTTTTGTAGTGAGGGGCCCAAAACTGAACACAGTAATCGAGGTGCGGCCTCACCAGGGCCGAGTACAGGGGTAAGATCACTTCCCTGTCCCTGCTGGCCATGCTATTTCTGATACAGGCCAGGATGCCATTGGCCTTCTTGGCCACCTGGGCACACTGCTGGCTCATGTTCAGCTGGCTGTCAATCAACACCCCCAGGTCCCTCTCTGACTGGCAGCTCTCCAGCCACTCCTCCCCAAGCCTGTAGCGCTGCTGGGGGTTGTTGTGACCCAAGTGCAGCACTCGACATTTGGCCTTATTGAAACTCCTACAGTTGGCCTTAGCCCATCGCTCCAGCCTGTCCAGATCTCTCTGCAGAGCCTCCCTACCCTCGAGCAGATCAACACTCCCACCCAACTTGGTGTCATCTGCAAACTTACTGAGGGTGCAGTCGATCCCCTCGTCTAGATCATCAATAAAGATGTTAAACAGGAGTGGCCCCAAAACCAAGCCCTGGGGGACACCACTCGTGACCGGCCACCAACTAGATTTAACTCTGTTCACCACAACTCTTTGGGCCCGGCCATCCAGCCAGTTTTTTACCCAGCAAAGCGTGCGATCATCTAAGGCTCGAGCAGCCAGTTTTGCCAGGAGAATGCTGTGGGAAACAGTGTCAAAGGCCTTACTAAAGTCAAGGTAGACAACATCCACAGCCTTTCCCTCATCCAATAAGCAGGTCGCCCTGTTGTAGAAGGAGATCAGGTTTGTCAAGCAGGACCTGCCTTTCATAAACCCATGCTGACTGAGCCTGGTTGTCCCGCATGTGTTGTAAGATGGTACTGTGGATGAGCTGCTCCATCAGCTTCCCGGGCACCGAAGTCAAGCTGACAGGCCTGTAATTTCCTGGATCATCCTTCCGACCCTTCTTATATATGGGTGTCACATTGGCCAATTTCCAATCTGTCGGGACCTCCCCGGTCAGCCAGGACTGCTGGTAAATGATGGAAAGCGGCTTGGCGAGCACCCCAGCCAGCTCCTTCAGCACCCTCGGGTGTATCCCGTCCAGTCCCATAGACTTGTGTGTGTCTGTGTGGTGTAGCAGGTCACTGACTCTCTCCTGGATTGCGGGGGAGTCGTTCTCCCAGTCTCTATCATCTGGCTGAGGAGGCTGGATTCCCTCAGTACAAGTGGTCTTGTTATTAAAGACTGAGGCAAAGAAGGCATTAAGGACCTCAGCCTTCCCCTCATCACTTGCTACCAAGTTTCCTTCAGCATCTAGCAGGGGATGGAGACTCTCCTTGGTCTTTCTTTTGCTATTGACATAGAAACATTTCTTGTTGTCTTTGATTGCTGAAGCCAGATTAATTTCCAGCTGGGCTTTGGACCTCCTGATTTCCGCCCTGCATAGCCTCACAGCATCATTGTAATCACTGTGAGTGGCTAGCCCCTTCCTCCAAAGGCTGTAAACTCTCCTTTTCTCCCTGAGTTGCAGCCAAAGCTCCCTGTTCAGCCAGGGGGGTCTTCTCTGCCGCCTGCTCCTCTTAGAGCACCTGGGGACTGCCTGCTCCTGAGCCATTAACACTTCCTTCTTAAAGAGTGCCCAGCCTTCCTGGACCCCTATACCCTTCAGGACCATCTCCCAAGGGATCCTGTCAAGCTGGTGCCTAAACAAGACAAAGTCAGCCCTTTATATTAGTAAATTTACATTATTAAATCTTCATTAACTGTAGAGAGAATTTTTTTTCCCCTGTACTAACTTAATTTACTGTGTCTAATTTTTGAATGTGTTCTTCCCACATTGGCTGTGCTTTCTGGATGTATTTTTCCAGATTTACCTGCATGTCCCAAATAACTTTCCGTGGCAAATTATGATGACCATTCTATTTGTGTCCTCCTTTCAGAGTGCATAAAATTTGTACACCATCTTGCAAAGCTGTAATATAATGGTGACTTAAAAATGGTAGTCCTGCATTAACTCTACCTAGCAACTTTTGCTGTGTAACCAGGAACAGCAATTCCCCGGTCTCTCTGTTGAAGGCAAAGGAGAATCACACAGAAATGGGGGCGGGGCACAGAAACCACAGAATCATTACAAATGGGCTTCATCGCCCTAACTTTAGATACCTAAATATTAGACATTCGAATCATCTAGTCACCTTGAGCTCCCCAATCAGTAGAAAAACAGGCATTTTCAGAGGATGATTAGTCTCACCTATCTGTGAAAGGAAATTTCCTGGTTTTCCTAAGAAAAGCGATTATACATTTCATAGTGGATAGAGCATATTTAAGAGGGTGAGCTGAAACACAGCTATCTAATCCATGAATTAGGGCAGGAGAGTCCCACTGGACGGATAATGTATGTTCAGGCTCACCTCAGACATGCTTGTCTAATCCTTTTTCTTTGAGAAACAAACCTGTGTCATGTGTTCATCACAGAGTAGGCAGCTTGAACTTGCATTTAGTAAGGTAGCTGATGATACAGGGAAGAAACAGGGAATCTATTAATAAGCTGCCAGAAGGACTTTCATGACTCCTGATAGTTAACACCAAGGTTTCAGCAGTCTTACTTATCCGCAGATGTCAGTCACTTCTCTAAGAAACTGCAGTGTTAGGTTTAATGTACTTTTTATCAATTGTTAAATGACTGAGGTGTACAGGTAGGAATGGCTTTGAGGAGATTGTCTTAAGGGTCAGAAAGATAATGAATGTTATACAGCACTTAGGAGTACTAAAATCAGTGTAAAATGCTGCTGTTTTGATCTGAGTTGGTGGCCTCCTACCCATGCTGTGCCAAGAGAGAGCACCACGTAAGATGCAAGGCCAAAAGACAATTTAAGTGCAATAATGCTTGTTTTGTTGGTAGCCCTCTCTTTGTCTTCCCTTTCCCCTCACGGGTCTGAAGATGGAGGAAGAGGCTGTGTGTAAACAGGATCATTTAAGTTCTGCTCGCATCCCTAGGTCAGTCCCTCCTCAAAGACCTGCCATCCACCCTTTTGTCTGCTTGGCACTGTTTCAGTATGAATGTGAAGCAGCAATATATCCCAGAGAGATGTAACTACTATTCCTGGTTTGCAGTTTTCCGTAAGCCTCATGCCAAGCCTACAGAAGTCGTCCCCTCTTCCCCTGAAAACAGAGACGTGACTTGACTTGTGAGTGTTTGATCCCTCCCATAGTGTGGAAGGGAATTTCCTGCGTTTTGTGAGAGGAGTGGATTGTACATTTAATAGTGGATTAGTCATTTAATAGCAAAGCAAATCCATAAGTGATAAATTAAATCACCTGTGTCTTGGAGTTTTCACCCTTATATATGGTAGCAGAAATTCTCTTGCCTGATAACGGATTAGTACTGTTGCATGCATTTGTTTTTAAATTAGGCTGTGGGATTTTGCTGGCTGAAATGGTGTTGGATGATGAGAAGAAGAACAGGAGCACAGCGCTACTGCAGTCTTTGAACATGCTTGTGCAGACAGAGGGAAAGGAGAGAAGTGGCTCTGAATATCGAGGCTTACTGGAACAACATGGATTCACAAATGTCAAAATCAGATTGACAGGAAATTTGTTAGATGTCATTCTCTGCGCTAAGACCTAGAAAAAATGTATTTAGTAGTAAAATCGGCATGTCTCTAGTCATGTTTGATGTTTTGCAATTATGCAAATATGTTCTCAGTTTCCCATCAATATCATAAACAAGAAATGTTATGTCAGCTTTCTGAAGTTTCTTTTAAAAAGGGGGAGGGATTGATTCTATTTATTTTGAACTGGAGTAAAACGATACCAGAAGATTCTGGCATCGTTTGATGGCAGTGATACTGTGGCTGCACAACACCTCTAGTACCCTCAGAAATGTTATCAGCACCCCTATGTCAGTATTCATGTTGCTGAGGAATCACGGTTTCTTCATACTTGGTGCAGTTGCAATTGTCCAGTTTTCAGACCAGCACACATTGCTTTGCCCTGTTTTGGGAGGTTAATGCAGGTATCGTTTCAATACTCCATTTTAATATCATTTTATGTTACACTCTCTACTGTAAATAAAGAAACGTTCTCTAATGAAGTCTGGAAACTGCTACTGCAATGGTGTAGTCAAGATTGGAAATAAGAACTGAAGTAGCAGCTTCTCAAGAGAGTCAAGACAGACTCCTCTGCCTTCTGTGAGGTTTCTGGTAAAAGGCAATTGTATAGAAGTGCGTTTCATCTGTGATTATAATTGGAGATGAAATGTGGGGGCACCACATTTGGTTCAAGAACGTCATTCTCTTCCTTTTTAGCCCTACTTAATTTGTGAGCTCTTATAAAAGTGGAGCATATGAGATTAGATAAAGAACAGAAAAGAAAAAAAAGGTGCAGAAACAGAAGGAGAAGCATGGTCCCAAAGAGAAGAGGATTTCCCCCAGTCAGATGCATCTGAGCTCCCCTGGTGAACAGGACAACTATGGACTGAACAGTTTCTTGTCACAAAAGTTACGTGCGTTTTACCTTCATTTTTCAAATCAACAACACTTCAGAGTCCTAGAGTATGAAATTCTTTTTTAATCAATAGAAAATTTTATGGGGAAAAAAATCCCAGCCTTGCACATGTTGTGTCATGCCATGAGAGTATTAACAGTTACGAGCTTTTTTTAAAAGAAAAATACATACTAAGCTGTGTGTGTCTGCCTGAGAATATGCACCACAGCCTTTCATTAATTACATCCAAAATACAGTCCTGTAACACTGTATGTGCCTAACCCTGTGTGGGCACAGCGAGTCGCTTAACGATATCCGTATTACAGTTTAGAATATAAAATAGCACACAATTTATATCTTTTGATGTGCAAAAAGAAGGTGTGGTGACGTATAATAAATAGTCTATCATACTATGATGGACTGCCAGGCAGAGATGAAGCCGATGCCTGGCATCCTGTTCTCACAACATGCCGTCTCAGGGATGCTCTCATTTTGAAATCCTGCAAAGTACATACATGTGTAAGCAGTGGTTTCAGACACCTCAGCTACTGCAACTTTGCGGTTCACCAGCCATCTATTTTAAAAAATGTTTGGCTTTATTTACTTTTGTAGAAAACATCCATTAAAAGTGAAAGCAATAACAAAAGGTACTCGAGAACTATTGCCCTCCAGCCAGAACAATTTCAAGACTTACTTTTAGAAAGAACAGGTATAGTTTCAGGCAGAAGTTTGGCCATTAGTTATGAAATTTCACTTTCAGCATATGATAAATTTAGCAGAAATTACTGAAGGAGACTAGGCCTGTCTTTGTAGGGACAGAGGCCTTGCCAAAAGTGCCTGCTCTCGGGCAACCTGCGGAAGAACCTTTCAGAGCATCTAACTTTGAGCGCCCAAACCAGAAGCCGGGACCACACTTCCCCACCGTCCCTCTGGGAAACGCGGTTACGTTCTTTGGCATTTTATTGTCTCGGATCAGCTCTGTGACGGGCAGAAAAGCCCAGCGATGTGACGCCTGGCACCGCGCTGGAGAGGAGGAGCAGGTGGGAACAGAACCTGGAAACAAGGAGGTGCCTTCGATCAGCATTACCATGAGGGCGGGGAGCACGGAGCAAAAGCCGCCGGCGCCCGGCCGTGCGGGACACGCCGTTCCTGCGCGAGTGACCCGTGAGACTCGGCCGGTGCCTCTGCGCTCCACCGCGAGCGGCACAAAGCGGCGCCAGGAAACCCCTCAGAAAGCGACTGCTGTGGAAGAACCTCGTGCGAGGCGCGGGGCCCCGCGCACCCTGCCGCCCCGCGGGCGCCGGGCTGGGGCCGGGGCGAGGCCTCTCGCCCTTCACAGGTGGCGGCGGCGGGCGGCGGGGCCGGCACGCCCGGGGCGACGCGGCGCTGCGCCACTGGCGCCGCAAGGCGGAGGTGGGCGGGCGGAGGGGGCGGCACCGCTCCGCCCGGCGCGCGGGGGAGGCGGCGGCCGCCGCCCGCCGTCACCGCCGCCCTGAGGCGACCCGGCCCCTCCCGCCCCGGGCGGCGAGGCCACGCCCCCGGGGCGGAGCGGCCAATGGGGCGCCGGGGGGCGGGGCCAACGGGGCCCGGCATTTAGCTCATGCGCGGCGGCGATCCCGCCCTTTCGGCTTGAGCGGCAGCGGCGTGTCTTCCCCGGCGGCTCCGGCGCGGCGCGAACATGGCGGACCAGGCCATCTCCTTCCTCAAGGACTTTCTGGCGGGCGGCGTCGCCGCTGCCATCAGCAAGACCGCGGTGGCGCCCATCGAGCGGGTCAAGCTCTTGCTTCAGGTCAGCGGCGCGGCCGAGCCCGGCGGCAGTGGGGAGCGGGGGCAGCCCGTCACCTTCCACCCTGCAGGCGCCCGCCGAGGCCCGCGCGGGCTTGGCCGGGCGGGGGGCGGAGGGCGGGCGCCGCCCCCTCCCCCGTCCCGCGGAACAAAGGGCACTCGCGAGGCGGCGGCCCGGCGGGGAGGTCACGTGGGCGGTGGGTGCCCGCGGCGGCGGGGAAGCCGGTTCCGCTATGCCGGGCGCGGCGATGCGGCGGGGGCGGGCTGGGGGAGGGGGGAAGGAGGGGCGTGGGGGCGGCTCCCAGTGTCATTTCCTCCCGTCCCGCTCCTGGCGCCGAGCGCGCAGAGGGCGAAGCGGGGGGGAGGGCGGCAGCGCGCCGCCATCTTGGTGACCTTCACGTGACGGTGCGGCCGGGGAGCGCATTGGCCCGCCGCGCGCGCGGGGCGGGGCCGGGCTTGCCGGCGGCGCGCGGGGCCTAGCGTGACCCCCGCGGGCGGGGCGGGGCGCGCGGCGGCCCGCCGCCCCAAGGTGACTCGCGTGACCTTCGCGGCGGTCGCGGCCCCGGCCTCGCCGCGGGGGGCGGGGGGGCCGCCGGGGCTGTCGGCCTCCTCTCCGCCGCTTCCTCCCCTCCCGCCGGCTGGAAGTCGTGTCGGCGCCGTGCGGCTCGCTCAGACGCCCCCTCGCCTGCAGGCCGCCCCCGTCAGTGAGGGCAGCCGGCTCTAGGTAGTCCCAGACCTCACGTACTTGTCCGGTGGTTGCCATTGTTCCTCACGGCTGGCCCTTGTTGTCTTGGCAAGCCCTGAGCTCTGAAGAAGCTGAGAAGCAATTTGAAGCCTTTTTCTGGTTCTTAGGATTGTACAAGACCTCCCCTATCAGTGGTTCTTCTTCACATACAATTTCTGGTCTTATGTGACCGTAAAACCTAAACTTTTAATTCTTGAGAGTTAACTCGTCAATGCTCGAGTTCTTTGGTCTTCAGCAAAATATGAATACATGACAGGTCTTCTTAGTCTTAAGATTCAGACTAACCTAGGAGCTTTTCTTCTTTTTTTTGCTTGGAAGTTTGCTGTTGCATCTGGTTTATCATGGTTAACAGAGGCTTAATCTCTGTGTACAACAGTCATCAGGCATTCAGACTTAACAACTCTTTGTTTTATAGTAGAAGCCCAGCTGTAGTGCAGGCCTGTCAAGACATACAGTCAAAATACATACTTTTATTTGCAGGTACAACATGCAAGTAAGCAAATTGCCGCTGATAAGCAGTACAAGGGTATCATCGATTGTGTAGTGCGTATTCCAAAGGAACAAGGAGTGCTGTCTTTCTGGCGAGGAAACTTGGCAAATGTCATCAGATACTTCCCAACTCAAGCTCTCAACTTTGCCTTCAAGGATAAGTATAAGCAGGTGTTCTTGGGAGGTGTAGACAAGCACACTCAATTCTGGAGATATTTTGCTGGCAACCTGGCTTCTGGTGGTGCAGCTGGAGCCACTTCCCTCTGCTTTGTCTACCCCTTGGATTTTGCAAGAACCCGTTTGGCTGCTGATGTTGGAAAAGCTGGTGCAGACAGAGAATTCTCTGGTCTTGGGGACTGTCTAGTCAAAATCACCAAGTCTGATGGTCTGCGTGGCTTGTATCAGGGGTTCAATGTCTCTGTGCAAGGCATCATCATCTATAGAGCTGCCTACTTTGGGATCTATGATACAGCAAAAGGTAACATTTCAGAGGGGATCTGATAAACCTGTTTTCAGAACTGTATTGTCTGTGGCCATTCTTAGATGTTACTCTGTGTCTGTCTAGTAACTATGTGAGTGTGGAGGTGGAAGGGCATATTGGTGCCAACATCAGTGACACTGCAGTGTTCAGGACAAAACTTGAGTGTGTGTTTGTGGCAGCAGGCTACTTTAAAAGTGCTCCTGGTTATGTACTTAAAGGAGTCTCCTAGTGCCAGCAAAGCGTGCTGGTAACCATACACATTTATTCTGTGTTACTTATTCTGTGTGTTACTGTTGTTATATTGGACCAATTCAAGT
This sequence comes from Strix aluco, assembly GCF_031877795.1. Lineage (NCBI taxonomy): Eukaryota > Metazoa > Chordata > Aves > Strigiformes > Strigidae > Strix > Strix aluco. Next base: position 61,728,134 of record NC_133932.1, read on the forward strand.
GTGTTTAGCAGAATGGTATTGGGTGGTGCTTTTGCAAAGCACTTGTTTGTTAAGCTTGACATTTGGGCATAGAGGTCATTGATACGAGCTTATAGTCTAACGTAATTCACAGGGACAGTGACTTAGTTTAGTGACTTCCATTTCTAAAAGGAATAGTTAAGATTTCTTCTCATGCCAATCTGAAAGAATCCTGGTGCTTAAATGTTACCTGTTTTCTTTACTGAGAAGAAAGTCCTGAATTTCCTTAAATGTTTTTTATATTGCTTTAGCATGTTTAAAGTTTATCAAATGTCTTGTTGTAATTTCAAAGTATGGCTTTACAAAGTTTGTCTAGTAAAGTAGCTGTCATACAGTGAGTGAATGGGAGGAGGATGTACAAGATAAAAAGCTAATTACTTTTTTCATTGCAGGCATGCTCCCGGACCCCAGAAATACTCATATTGTTATCAGTTGGATGATTGCCCAGACGGTGACTGCTGTGGCTGGTGTGGTCTCCTATCCTTTTGATACAGTGCGGCGTAGAATGATGATGCAGTCAGGACGCAAAGGAGGTAGACTGTTCATTTGTGCAGTTCTTTAACAAGATGGACTTCTTTTTTCACAATAGTCATCCCTCAGCACGTCCAGTTCCTTGTTCCATAAATCTGATTTAAACTATATAACATTTAAATGATATGAGGAAATGCAGTAGGGCTCAACTTGTGTTTGTCAGGAATTATGCTGAGGACTTTTCTTCACAGAACAGAAGAGGGACAAACAGACTGCCTGTTTGCAATGACAGATTAACTGAAGGAATTAGGGGACAGTATAATTGCCAAAAAGAAGGCTTAACATTTTTTGTGACTTGGCTTTTAGTAACTAGCCAGGCAGATAGGAAGCGTTTCTATTGCCTGAACTACTGAGTATTGTGTTACAGTCTTAAAATGTGGTTTGGGACATCATGGAGTAGCTAGAGGAGTGAGACAGGGCAGTTGTTAAAAACATCTTGGATACAATTACAGGAGTTAAATTACTCTTTGCTCTTTTTCTACAGCTGATATCATGTACTCTGGAACAATTGACTGCTGGCGGAAGATTGCAAGGGATGAGGGAGGAAAGGCGTTCTTCAAGGGTGCATGGTCAAATGTTCTCAGAGGCATGGGGGGTGCTTTTGTGCTTGTGCTGTATGATGAATTCAAGAAAGTCATTTAAACAGCCTAACTAGAATTGGAAATCAAGTCGAGCAGATCATGTAGAATAACTACCATTATGGACCATTGACCTTCAAGAAATTCCTGTGAGTCTTATTTATCGGAGCCAGATGATATTTGTAGATGGGGCTAGAAACTGACATAGAGGACTGATCCATTTCTCAGTAACATGCATGAAGACACTGAATCTGGCAATTCAGTGTAGTGGTTTTTCTTTTCCAGCAATGAGGAATGAGTGGCGTTGGTTCTGGGTCCAAACTGGCTGGGTCCAATTTAGGCAGAAAGAATTGTTTGCCTGTGGATCAGTCCCCGGTTTCAAGTCCTATCTTCTAGGACCATAAAATTGTATTTGAAAGTACTTGCTAACAAATCATGTTCTTTTCCACTTGTATTGAAGCACTATGTACCATTTTGCACAGCTGAACATCTAGCAATTTTGTTCTTAAATTGGGGCATTCTGCTGTAAAACAATAAACATACTTACTCTGTCTGTGTTGAAATTATTATATAAAAGCTTTGGGAAAGCCTCTTTTGTTTGAAAACTTGTTTCAGATAATGGTTCCTCTGATACACTGCACTCTGTAACAGAATAAGCTTGATTTTTTTTAAAAAAAAAATTGAATGTGAGAACTTGGGGGGGTTGGGGAAGCATGGGCTATACTAATAGAAACCACTCCCATTCTTTGTGCCTGATAGTGTATGATGGGCTGCTGCAAGTGGCTTTTTGCATGATTCTTAGAAATTGATTTGGAACTTTTCATATCATTTAATATGTGGTTTTTTTTCTGTTGTAGTGCTAGGAGAACCCAAAGTCCCAAAGACAGTCCAAAAGTAATACTCTTGCCCTTGGTAAAACAGCTTAAAATGAAATAATTTTTTAAAAATTAATGTAGAAAGCAACATGGCATTCATGCAAAAACCCAGGAACCTGGTAAATGCCTTCAACTTCTGAGTAACTTATGTATTGTATTGTTGCTGCTGTTTGGAAATGCTGATTCAAGTTACTGTTTGGCCTGATCTGTAGCAGTGGTCAGTACCTCTGTGGAAGGTGAATTTAATCTGAAATGAGGTTCATTCTAAGAGGTGAGACTGATGGGGCGTGTGAGGAGGAATATGTGTGCTTCTGTGTAGCTGTAAAATACAGATCAAGGTAGGTCAGCCTTCAATATGAAGTGATTGATTGTGAGAAGACCAAAATCAGACTGAATAATTTCTCATACTGCTATTTGAGATAATGTAATATCTCTGTGCTGTTCTTCATATATATGTAATCTTTTGTACTTTGTAATCTGCAAAGACATGGTAGGGAGACCAGTAAAGGAAAACAAGGTGTTCATCTTCCGATCATGGTTTTTAAGAACTCTCCCTATATCTTGAGAAGGAAACTGTGTTGCTGTATGAGTCACTGAAGGCTGACTGAGCTGTCTTGAGTTCTTTTGTGTGCCTTCTGAGGTTGCTATTCAAGATGAAGTATTTAAATTAACTGCTTGGCTTTGGCTGATTATTATCTTCCTCTCAAACATAATTTACCTTTTTCCTTTCACTGTTGCACAAGCACTGCTTTCAACATCTGAATGTGAACGTAAGTACATTGCACAGCTACTTTGTACACAGGCTAATAGCAAACTTTATGTACCTACTGCAAGTGGTTTTATCCTGTTCGGTAATGGTAGCTCCCTTTGTGGTGCGGGCAGGTCACTTGATGTTGACCTTGCCAATCAACTTGCTGTTGCAGTTAGGATTACATTGATTTGAGGGGGGCGGGGGGAGAGTTTTTGTCTACATAATTGCTTAGGTCTCTTTTCTACATGAGTGGCTTGAAAGGTAGAGATAATGATGATAGGATACCTCACATAACCTCACAGTAAGTGTATGGGGGCCCACGCTTTGTGAGGAAGAATCAAACATGACCATTACTCGAGCAGCTCCTGAAAGGGGGAGGATGTTTTTCACCCTACCTCCCCCGTCTCTCCAGAACTAGGTTTTAACCAGAAGAAATAGGAAAATAAATCAATGCAAGTGTAGGTGTGTTTTTAAGTGGGACTGCAATTTACCTATGCTGTGTGTTCAGCATGTACTACTTGGTGTTCTTTTTTTTTTTTTAGTTTATGGCTTCCCTTAGTCATGCAGCAGCAATTTTCAATGTGTGATTATGCAGTGTGGGAACATAAGAGGCAAACAATAAATGAGACTTTTAAAAAAAGCATTTGTTTTCTGCCTTATTGAAACACTTGCTGAAATTTATTTATTTTGAAAAATGTTTTTAACAGGAAAAGATCTGGAGTTTGTATAAGAAAATTCTGGCATCTAAATCCTATATTGTTTTTAAAAGGCATTGGAAATGGGGCTTGCACGCTTTGAAGGGAACAAAGCAAATGCATTGGTATGAGGAAATACTTACATTTAAAATCCAGTTCCTAAATCATTACAGATTTTATTCCAATTCTCACAACTGTTACACTGGATTTTTTTTAAGATTTAAATAATACCTGTGTGAGCTAGTCCGTAGTAATATTGCAGAGGTTCACATTTGCATAGGAAGTACTGAGCTCATGAAATGGCTGACTGGCAGCCCAGCATTAGTAGTTATGTTTGGCAAGCATCATTTTATTTCCCAACTTCTGTTTTGCATAAAGTCTATTGAACATACTCTTGACAGTTCGGTATTGCTAGTTGCAAGGTTGAAGGGCAATTTTAAACATTTTTAGATAGCTAGTTTCTGCTTAAGAAAATACTCTGTATAAAAATGTTAAGCTGGGAAAATTAACTGTGGCGTTACTAAGCAGTTCTCTCATCCTATAGGAAATCATCGTATTCAGAGAAAAGAAGCATCATAATGAAGATGGGAAATAACTTTCTTCTGTGTTGTGAATGAGAGGCCTTGTCTCACACTGTAAAGAAAATCTCAGCAAGGTTTAAGCAAGTCTTCACAGTAGGTGTTTGCAGAAAGGCTTAGCTGCCATGTATTGTGTTTCCGAACAAAGGGAAAAGAACAAATTCTTATTTTCTCCACTTCTCCCCTGTTCCATTTCAGGTGGATTTTTATGGGACAAATAGTTTTATAGGTGATTATATTAATTTCTAGTCTGGTTTGAAGTACTCCTTGTCAGGAGGATCCATGATTTTCTTTCATGTTGGGGAATCCAAGTGTGTTTTCTGTTTGGAAAGTTAGGTCATCTCTTCAACTATAGTTATTTCCTCGGTACAACTTTTTTTTGGTAGATTGACGTATTCTGTCTAAAGAGAGAGAGAATTCTGTAATGTGAAATAAGCCACAGAGTCACTGTTGATCAGAGAATATTTCTAAATGTTAAATACAACAGTACCAAAGGCACCTCGTCTTGCTATTTTAATACACAAGAAATGTCTGCGAAGCAGGACAAAACCATTTTAAGAACAGTTAAGGATTGTTTGACTTTTAACATGTATGATCAGTAGCAGCCATTTGTCAGGGGAAGGAAAAAATAAAAGATTGAAATGCTGGACCACCTTAACTGAGACAATAGAAGAAATTTATTCAGTAACTATTGCTGGAATTTTCCGTATGTAGGCATTAAGTACACTTACAGAGAAATAATTTTGGATGCTATCATATGGTCTTACATTGCTCAACCTACAGTTTACAGGAGTGGAAGTTGCTAGGTAAGATCGTAGTACAGATACAGTGCTTGGGGCTTAAAATACTGAGGGGAGAGTAAGAGGGATAGTACTGGCTGGGGAGCGGGAGGGGGGTGGAAGCAAGCTTGCTGTCAAATTGAGGGTATGTTGCAGAACATCAAACCAGGATGTCTTGGTGGGGAATTTTGTCTAGGAAGTCTGGGATTAGTAAACACTGCAGGGCTTTGTGGTCATGGTGTTTTGTGCTACTTGGCCATTCTCTGAGGAAAACAATGCATCTGCACACAGAGGGTGTCTTGCAAGTTCTTGGAATGTATTTAATTCAGGAAAAGAGAAAAACAGAGTATTAAAATAGTTCAGAATGAGGGTGAGGAAAGCGTTTGGGGTGAGAATAACCAAAAAGTAAGGAAGATTAGTAAAATAAAATGGATTAGAGGAATGCAAGGTGTCTGAGGCCTTGAGTGAATTGGTTGGTAGGATCTTAGCCACAGCAAATAGGAAAACTGGCAGTTCTTCAATACAAATGTTAAAGATACTCAGTGCAAACTCAGTGCAGGAAGGTTAGGATTGTAAATCATGAGGTTTTTCAGTGATCTAAGGAAAAGTTGTATTGTGAAACAGGACAGATAATGAGAAAATGTGAAAGGTCATTGAGTAAGTAGGAACAAAATGAGGAAATGTGAGCTTTAAAATATGTGATTAGCAAAGAACATTACAGGTTTCAAAATAACTCATACACATTAGCACTAAATGCTAGGAAGATATTCCTGGTATTCAGTGGAGAAGGAGAGCTCTCCTGAGATAACCTATTTTTGCTTTATTAGCTGCTTTGGAGAATTACACCATTCAACCAGTGTTAAAGATACCTGACTGTAGAGAGAAGAGGTAAAATAGGCTTTAAGACTAGATTATAATAGGCAAAGAAGAGTCTAGCAACTGTTCAGACATGTCGGAGACTTAAAACTTATCTTCGCAGTGCCTGTTGGCAGGTATGAGGCAACCTGAGCTGAGGGCTTCACTTGAACTCCGACAGTTACTGCTGAAACGTTGCTGCCTGCGTGGAAGTGCCTGCGTGGAAGTGCCTGTGCCACCGTTTACAAAACCACATCCACAAATGCTTCTGGGTTGTAGTGGAGCGATTTGAGTAATTCTGGTAGTATATGCACAGGAATTTGGAAGCCCCTCAAGTTTAGTGAAAGCAAGCAATTGGAGAGTCTGCAATTTTTGAACGACTGCTTGTGACTTTACTTGCAATTACTATTTAATAACATGATGGACTATGGACTGCTGCTGCTCTGTAGCCTTAGCTCTGGCAGACTGATACGAAGTGAGATATCAGGTATTTATGATTTAAGGTGTATGAGGAAACTTATCGCTACCTACCTTCTATTAAAGCCAAAGATGGTAGGACCAAAGACAAGTCAGTCAGGACAATGTGCTGCTATATAGTTACCAAGACTAGACAGTTTTAGTAGCTTTGAGGATTCTTTGTAAAGGATTGAAGGAAAATTTCCGTCATTTTTGAAAGCCTCATTGAAAAGGGTGGTGTGGTCCACTGAAATGTAGGCAATAAACAGCTAGCCTGGTTTATTGACTTAAAATACATCTTTGCTTTAGCCAGCTGATACAAAGCATTCCTCCACTGTGCAGACACTACACAAACCACTATTCAAAGGAAAAAATCGGAAGAGAAGCATGAATGGTTTGAAGCCTGGTTGTCATGATGTGAAGGAAGACTGGAAGAGTTAGTTGCTGTTGGCGGTGTGTAAGATACTGTAAACAGGAAAGGAATAAGGATAAGAAGCAATTGCTTTTAAGTGCCATAAAACAGGCTATTAAAAAGCCTTCTAAAAGTAAGGTTAATTAAACATTAGAACACACTGCACAGGGATGCTACAGAATATATGTTGAACACGATTTGCACACAACATCGGAAATGTCATAGTTAATCCTATGCTGAAGCAAAGAGGAAGGCTAATTAAGCTGTTGAGACTTTTCAGGCCTGTTGATTTTCATGATTCAATACAACAGGATTTTTACATGGGTATAGGTCCAACTTAAAATATATATTCACATTGTATTATGATCATTGATATTTGAAAAAGCTAATGGAAATGCTTCCTCACTTAGGTTATTTTCAAAGTACGAACAGCAACCTAGCAAAACCAGTAGACACAGAAATTACCAGTCTCAGTAAAAGTGATAACTCTGGTCTTAAAATATGGCTACAAATATGTACAGGATAATCACTAGTCCCAGCACTGGCATAGAGCATTTCTGGTTTCAAAACAGCGTACTTTTCATGAGAGCAAATTAATTTTCAATGGATCAAATTTAACACTTACCTTTATATGCCAGTTCTTCTAGTCTTTAGACTATCGTGGTTTATAGTTAACAAACTTGACTGAATTGAAAAGAAAGCATACCTGCATATCTTCATCTGTTGATGCATTAAATTTGTCTCTTGGTTGTGGTATAGGAGAAAATATGCTCTTGAAACTGCAATATCTTTGGGTAGAAAATGAGATTGTGAAGAAGTTTAAAATACTGGTAATATAACTTACACAAACATTTTGTACTGTACCTTAGGGACATTTTTTTACTTTCAAGATTGAATAGCTATTGCTCTACAAATCACTAAATGAGAAGTAAAATATTTTGAGTGTAGACTGGTGGGTAACTTGTTACATTTATCACTTGGGTAATTAAAACTTATTTTGTGATGAGAGTCACAGTAAATACTTTATTAAACAATGACTTTCAATAAATCACATGACATAACTTTCTTCAACCACTAAGAAGTTTTATCAAAATGATGACATGTTCATTTGTCCTGATTCCCTCTTGTCTGGTACTGTGTGAAGCCAATGGCTTCAAAGCTTAAAAGTAAGAACAGAAGTGCTTTTGCAGGATCTGGTGGAATCAATCACTTACTAACTTTAATATCCTTTCCCCCTTTATCACGTGTACTGATTTTGCATGCCAAAGTGCCATCCACAACAATACTGCTAATAATACTTCATGACATTGATAATCAGATTATTTAAGTTTGTTAGGTAGGAAGGTAGAAGAAAGGAGGAATGTGTTTCATAGAAATAATACTCTATCAATAGTTTCTACATCAATAAGGTTGATTTACCTTTTGAAAAGACAATATTGGAGCAGTGTCACTGAGATTGTTCCAAGTGATATCAGAAATAAAATCACAAAAATAAAGTAATCTTTCCCTTGACCTGAAACATCCAAGAGAGAGAAATCTCTTAGCATGCCAAAATGCTGCCTGTGTGACTGTCAGTAACGAATGCAAATTTCACCTGATTTTTTGAATAATCTGAAGGACTTCAACTTGACTTCTTACAGGACCTTGTAAAAAAGTTCAGGTATACTTGATGCATTTTAAACCATTTCAAACATTTAAAATGTGGAGAATTGAAAAAAAAAAAGAAAGGAGAAGAAGGAACAGAAGGAAATGAATAACAGAGCAAAAGTGGTGGAACTGTAAAAAGATTGTTGAGGAAAAGGTGAAAAGGAAGATGTAGAAGGAAGGGGATGATATCCATGGCAAAAACTTAAGGAACTGAAAGGCAGCCTCAGCACTTCAGAATGAAGACAAGACTGGGTCTATCTCAGCCTGTTTCTGTAGCCCTGGTATCTGAATAACTGCTGCCTTCACAATCCCAGCTAATCAAAGGCTGGTATCAGCCTTCATTGCCAGTTTCCCATAGTACTGGAGCTTTTCCTCCACGTTAATAATTTCCACCTGGTTCTTTCCATGTTACTGGGTAAGAATTAAGATTTTATTCATATCTGTGGATGTGAGGGAGAAAGGGAGGCAAACAAGGTAATACTGAAAAAAACAAAAATCTATATTAATATTTCACAGTCTTACCAAACTCAATGGGTTCACTCCATTCCCCCCAGTTTGAGCTTAAGAAACAGTTGTTTCCACTTGCTCTGATTTTCAGAATGTATTTTTTTTTCTCATTGTAATTTTGGAATTCATATCTGTTGTTCCTTACCTAAAATCAAAGCAAAGCAATCAGACTGTTCATTTCACCCAGTAGGCAAATATTAATAAAATTTGGTGTTTGTTTTCCTCATAACGGTTTCTATAAATAACAAATTCATATGATTTTGTAGGTATGTACTAGTTAAACATACTTCTCCCCAAATTTAAAACCATGATAAATCAGTTCATCCTGCCACTAAATCTGGTTTTTTTAAGTTCAAAATTGGATTTTGAAGTTTATTGGATCTTTAATTTATTTTATTATGCTTTAAGGACACTTTTTTTCCCCTGGCCTTGTTTATGTATGCTAAAAAAACCAGGACAGAAAGCCGAAACTGGAGAAGTACCCTGTAAATTCACCTTGCGACCTTCACAGGGATTAATCATGCAAATAAGCCTTGGATGGTGTCTGTCTTTGCTAAACAGACTTAATGTTTTGAGACAATCCAATAACAGATATGTATTATCTGGGCTCATGATAAATTATACGAAGTCTGGAATCTGCCAAGCCTAAGGTGATTCCAGGGCTGAGAGGATCACTCGTGTGTCAGGGGAAGACTGACAGTGTATTAATGTCCACAGGTTTTGAAGATCTCAGCGTTCCCTCTGTCTAGCTGTCCTGAACTACAGTGGTATTTTTCCACCAACAGATACAAAAAAGAGAATTTCCAATTTTTCTTAAGCAAAATGTCACATTTGTCTTAAGCAAAATATATTTGTGCAATAAATGGGAAGTATGAAGTTTTGTGAAATGTATGGAAAATTCTGCCTAGTGTAAGCTGTGCCATCCAAAAGGGACATACTAAGTTTACACATAAAGATACCACAGAAACATATTTTTCTGAGTTTTCATTGCTGTATTAATACAAAAACTATAGATCTAGAAGTCAGTATATTTTATATAATGGTATTTATATGCTTAAGTGGGCAAAAGCACAAATTTGTATATGACAAGAATACTTACTCTAACAGGAGGATCCTTTTTCTCTTCTTTGGGCTCATCCTGCAAACCAAAGACAAATCTTCATTTTTATTGTTCTCTTGTCAAATAATCAAATATTTCTCCCTCTTTTGTTCTCATTTTCTTGCTTATAAACATCAGAAGTAATTTTAAACTGAAAAATCAATTGGATATTCTGCTCTAGTAATATCCCAGAATGTAGCACTTTATTCAGGGTTTTGGCTTCCTCCATTCCATTTTAGAAAAGGAAGGAAACATGGATTATTTATGAGTGGTTGTGAGAAGTATTTGCCTCTAAGGGCATATTTGCGCTGTGCGTTCTCATCCAGTAGAAGTATATCCAAATTATGCAAGCAATCAAATTATCCTCCAAACACAGAAGATCTGGAGGCTGTGATTTCACAATAGTTTGATAACATGGGGCAGAAAATTGATGTGAACAGCAAATTTACCCTCCTTACAGTCAAAGACTCTGTTAGACATCTGAGTGATCCATACTCAGGGGCCTTCCTCAAAATACTGTGAAGAGTTACTTACACATCCCATAAAATCAAAATCTAATTAACTAGAATCAAACATTGACCTGGATCAAAGAACCTGAACATTCTGAAACATGGTAAGTTGAAAAATGAGTGAATGAAATCAACAGCAGTAATTTTTGCAAGGATAGCAGAAAACAATGAAAAGCTGAGTTCCTGGAAACATCTATCACATGTAATGTCAGAGAGAGAGCTGTCATTATGGAAAAGTCAGAAAGAAGTTATTGGACGGAATGTCTCATTTCAGAAAATACACCTGCCATGCATGTTGCATTATAAAGTAGACTAGTATTTCCCCATTACTCATTGTCAGCTGAGCTCTTTCAACTTAGGACACAATGGAAGTCATCATACCATGCTGTGAATGGGGAAGATGCAAATGAGTTACTTAAGCTTTAGGTGTGCAGTGCCATTTTAGCTGTGTTACCTCTGATGGCCCCTCACGAAAGGTGTGAGTTAAATCTGCCATCTCCATGTAGGTACCTCTAGAACCTTCAGTACCTATAGCACCTTAAGGGGAATGAGGACCTACTGCTCAGCTGCACGAAGCCCTAGATGTGCATTGACTGTTATGGGATATCTGTGCTCCTTTGCAAACATCTACATTAAGGTGTCTCAGTCTTTGAGATGAATTTCACAGCCAAATGTAGGAATCTACTGAACTCCACCCATTCTGATTGTGGTACGGAAAAGAAAAGGCAATATGTATTTGATAATATTGTATTTGATAATGTCTTTTGATAATATTGCTTAAGTCATATGTTGTAACCTATATCTTTATGTAAAACATTCTAATTATTTCACACAAGATCTTACTGTCAGTTTATACCAGCCAGCTGGAAAGCTATGTGTACTACAATTGCTCCTTGAAACAGCTACCAAGTATCACAGGGATGGGGAGGAAGAGTGATATTTCTTGCCTCCTTGTCAAACTTCTGGGCTTAAAGAATTTTGCTGCCCTTTGTCCTTAGGGGTGTTGAAATCAGGTCTTTTAGGCACTGAGATCTGTGGAGGAGGATTTGACACCTCAGCCTCTCTGCTCCGTCGTACAAGGTGAAAACCAGACATACCTCAGCTATAGTAAAGCACACACTCTGTGTTGTTCTATACTTTTCCTGTGGTCACTATGGTAAGTTGGCAGTGCTCTGTCTATAATGTGGAAGACATCTCAACTCACTTTGGTACATTCATGTTTACATCTGATATAGCCATTTTAGGTTCTTCTCTTATAGCCAAGAGAATGAAAGAAGCACTTTAGGGACACAATTTGCCTGACATCTACCTTGGAAGGAGATGGGTAACACCAAACCTGACTGTAGAGAGAGTAGATGGTAACTCACTGAAAAGCAAACACATCCATTGCAGGCATCTACCCTGGACCTGTGTGAACTTTCTTTTGAGTTGCTGGTATCTAATTTTTCAGAAGAGTGGCTTCTATTTCAGTGCTGTTTTCAGAAGGGAGGTTTTGATGGAAACTGTAGACAGAGGGGGGTCAGGTTGGCTCAACCAGGCTCCAGGGGAAGGACAGCATCTGAGGGAAGGCTGCCAAAGGGCAACAGAGATTGGCAGAGGTGGTGAAGGAGAAGTGTGGAGGCTGAGGGGAGCAAAACAGTCCCGTGTGTCTAAATTGAGGGGCAGCTGTGAGCTTTCCAGCACCTGCAAAATGCTGTCAGGGTGGCTGAAGCCGAGGTTCCCTGGGAATCAGGGTGAGCATGGGGGGCCCTGGCCTGGGCAGGAGGCTGCCACCAGGGCAGCCCCCTTGTTGCAGATCGCAGGCTGCCATCATGCGGTCATCTCCTGTGAGACGTGCTCATGCAGGAAAGCATCTCAGGTGCTCTCCCAGTCTTTGGACAGAGACCCCTCATAACATTTCCCTGGTCTCCTCTGCTTTTCTGCTTTGCACCTCTGATTAGTTTGAAATAAGCTGTGGGACGCAAGACCAGCAGAGCTGGAGCAGGAGGACACCACAACTTATGAGAGAGAAGTTGATAAATAAAGGAAACAGAAGTTTCCACATTATAGATATGCATGTATGTAGGTATGGTGCCAAAACCAAATAAATAAATTGGTTTTACCTTCTTTTGTATGCTGATTTCATACTGAAAACAGTTTACATTTTCCATATGACTTGTAAGGGGTGGTTGCCATGTTATTATGCAACCTGCTGAATCTCTAGTACAATTGACCGTGACATTTAATGGAGGAGTGAGCACTTCTGGAAAGAAATAAAATAATTAATGTAGACATGGTCAGTAATCAGCTACAACTCATGTTCATAGCAAAATACATGTGAAGTTGAGGCAACTGATATACAACTGTGCTACTGATGTCAACAAATGTTATCTAGTAAACATGAGTAAAATGTATTAGCAAAACTGGAATATATCACTTCAGTTGTTGGACATCTGAAGTAATTGAAGTTCATGTAAAAAATTCATGTAAAAATGTATGAAGGATTTTGTGTAATTCAGTAGTACAATCAGCAGAGTGCCATTTTCTTCTACATCTAAATTTCTTCTACGTCTAATTTTCTTCTATGTCCAAATTTCATGTTGGCAATTTCCATATGTAAAAAGATGAAAGTTTCTAGAATGTATGGTATTATTCCTGTAGAAGATCAAGTCATCTGAAATCATCTGAATATAGTTGACTAGGTGTGACCTAAGTGCCTAACCCCTATAGTCAGAAGAGACCTCATCAGTAGTGCCCATGATGTCTGCAAAGTGGTTTGACACACCATGGGGCAGGCGTGCTCGTCTGAATAGCTCTGGGCATTGCAGCCTGCATCAGCTGCAGGCAGGAGTTGGTCTTACACTGGGCATTTTGGACCACACAGGACACCCAGGAGGACCCTGGTCTCTGGACTACAGGTACTAGACCACATCTGCAAGCCTTGTGGATGCCTCAAGTGTCTGAGGGTGTCTCAAATGGCACTAGAGGCATGTTTTTAGACAACTGAATACTGTCCCAGATTTCTTTTGGAGCTTAAACACCTAGTTTACACATAGCTACCCACATATTTAACTAACGCTGTCTTAATTTGCAAGTTGAATCCTCCCTCTGGTTTTAGGACATGTAGCTCTTGTGGCTCTCAGAGAGGCGTGGAATTAAGGGATGGCAAAATGAGCCCATCAGAAAGGTGGCTTTGAAAGATTAACCACTGCACTTCATCACTTGGATTCCGTGGATATGTTCACATCACTTCTCTAAGAAGTTATTTCAGGCTGCCTCTGACTTTGCTTGTTTTAGTTAATTTTTGGAACTATGTTCTGTCAGCTGTCAGGAGCAAAATCTGTCCTGCAGTGCAGGATCCTGCAATGGCTACAAACATAATTTTATTCTTCTTTTATTTTCAGAGAAAAATTCCCCACTTCCTTATTTCATAAAACAGTAATAAAATAAAAATGTTCTCTTACTTACCAATTTTATACAGTTCAATGTACTCATCATAGAACTGTATCGGGGAGTCTTTGCTAGACCCATTCACCAGGAAGTAAGCTCTTTCAGTCTTTATCATCACATTTTGGAATCTACATCCCATGTTTCTGCCATTTTCATCTTTAATGTAAAGCTCACATTCCATCACATCATTGTCTCTGTATATAGCAAGGTATTTTAGTTAAATGTGGGCAGTGTGATGTGTCAAATGAGATTCCAGACTTTCCTAGACTGAAGCAGACCTACTTACCTCGAGTTCTGCCAGTAGAGAAAATATTGGGTATCTCCTGGAGCATCCCTGCCTGCCTGCCAAGTGCACTTCATGAGGGATATGTTATAAATCACACAGGAGAAGTTTTCAATGGCTGACCCATTCAAGCCTGCAAACACAGGAATATCTGTGATGAGGAAAACTTGTGTGACTGCTCCAAGCTGGAGGATCTTGCACACGCTTAGATATGTTAGACACCTGCAACTCCAGCTGGTTATTGCTTGAGTTAGGCATGACAGCTGAGAGGAAGCTGGACTCTCATCCTATTTTGACTGTCTCTGAAATGTGAAACCTGGGAGCAAGTAGGGGATTCATACAGGTAAAGGGAGGCACATTGTCTTTTAACACCATCCTTGGTGCTACAGAGAGTAGTATCTCTCCTTTTGCAAATAATGCCCAGGAATCCACTCCTGAAGTGTTTACACACAGCATTTAAAAAGCTGGGACTTTTAAAAGTAAGGTTGGGCTTTTTTCTGCCTGCCAATCAATTAGCTATATCTTTCCACCCTGATGCAGACAACAGTGACTTGATTCTTCCTTTTCTGGAGGACATTGAAGTGGGAACCTCATTTCTTTGGAAGCTCCCTTGTGGCTCAGATGTGCAGGCATGCTCAGCCTCCTTCTCTCTTCTCCTTTAGCCAATTTTCACCTTCTTTTTGTGGTGTGCCCCAACTTCCCCAAAAGGGTGGAGGCTTCCTCTACCGCTGCCTCCAGCCCCCTCCAGCACCCAGTGTTGAGGGCATCCTGTGGAAACAGGGGGGAATCCCCTGGGGAACCTGCATGCTTGGAGGCTAGGGCCAGCTGGGGAGGAACACCAAAAGCAAGAGGTTTTAAGAGGCAACGTGTCCTGGCTTATATTTTGAGGGTCACCGTGAGAGTGTTTCCTCTGTCAAGTCCCTAGGAAGAGATGAGTTCCCTACTTTCTCTGCTCAGATATAAGCAAGCTGCTAATTTCATCACCTCTGTCAAGTCTGAAATACCCCAGTTCTGCACAGCTGCAGGAGCACTGGTGACTGGGCAATTTTAGTGGAGGAGAACTCTGAGTTGAGAAGGAAGGGGAAAATGTGCCATAAAACTTCAGATTTGGAATTATGAACCTAGGATCTGCCTAAATCCCACTTTAATTAACTCCCACATGGGGAAGACTCAGAATATCTTTGTAAAGAGTTGCCCCAGTTCCATGGGTACACAATGGCTGAGGGAACACACATGTCTGTGTGTGTGTGACCAGCAGAAGTAGGGAGGTGATAGTCCCCCTGTACTCTGCACTGGTGAGGCCGCACCTGGAGTATTGTGTCCAGTTTTGGACACCTCAATACCAGAGAGATATTGAGGTGCTGGAGCGAGTGCAGAGGAGGGCAACAAAGCTGGTGAAGGACCTGGAGAATAAATCCTATGAGGAGCACTTGAAGGAGCTGGGACTGTTTAGTTTGAGGAGGAGAAGGTTAAGGAGAGACCTCATCACTCTCTACAACTACCTGAAAGGACATTGTAGAGAGGTTGGTGCTGGTCTCTTCTCACAGGTAATCAGCGATAGAACAAGAGGGAATGGCTTTAAACTGCAACAGGGGAGGTTCACACTGGACATTAGGAAAAAATTTTTCACAGAAAGAGTGGTCAGAGAGTGGAATAGGCTGCCCAGGGAGGTGGTGGAGTCACCATCCTTAAGGGTCGTTTAGATGAGATGTTGGGGGATATGGTGTAGGGGAGAACTTTGTAGAGTAGGGCTGATGGTTGGACTCAATGATCCCAAGGGTCTTTTCCAACCTGAATGATTCTGTGATTCTGTCTCTGTGTGTGTGTGTGCACGTGAGTATGCACACCAGGGCCAGATTAGGAGATTGCTACATTCAGTTTGCCTCTAGCTGCTTATCACTGTCATTTTCTTTCCTCTCCTGCTCCCATTTTATGGGTTTCACTGATCTCCAGACTGTGCCTTTAGCTAGCTCTATGGTCTGGCTCCTGACAAACTCACCAACAGCCCAGCAGAAAAACGTTTAATAAAGAAATGGACGCTAACATCTTAATTTGTGACAGCCAGAACAGTTATTTAAATCCAGCCTTAAAACACTGTAATTTAGTGGCATTTTGGAGCCCTAGTATGAAAGAGAATAATGCAATTACTGATACATTTGTAGTAATGCATGTCTTGCAGAATTATGGAAACATTCATTACAGAGCAAATTATTTTTAGCAGATCTGCAAAAGATCATTTTAAATAGTTACCTGCTGTGTAAGGAATTGTTTTCTAAGGCAATGTTTACCTTTAAAAATTGCAAATGGAGAAAACCTTACCCAGACTATAGACATTACCTCCAGGGATAAAGGTGCAGTTTTCTGAGGTGTTTGTGTTTGGCACTTCAATGATAAAGAATACCCCTTTGTGCAGAGGCATGTATTGTTCCACTGGAAACCTGCATAGTGGACTATTCACCTGAAAAAAAAACATGTTGATGTATTATTTCTGTTTTTCCTCTGCTGGTGTTAGATGATGCTGGCTATGGAAGTGCAACTCAGAAATTCAATTCGTAAGGCCAAAATCTTGCCTGTATATGTATGTGTTTTAGTCTCAAGAGCAAAATCTCTCCTTTACCATTTGAGGATGACGTAGAATGGAGCTGAGTGATCAAAAGCATAACTACACAAAAATCTTTGCAGCTCAGGAGTTGGATGCTACACTAGTGTGCAACTATTAGAGAAGGCTAATAATACCCCAGTGGCATAACAGAAGATGGGTAATAAATAGGGGAACCACAGTAGAATTTAGTCAAAATATTAAGCAAAATAGAAGTCCTCGTCTGACCTCCCCAGGGGTCAGAAAGGTGTCTACGGCATTACACTTATAATCTTCAATAAAGGTGTGATGTGGTTTTGTAATATGTATTTCTAATTAAGGCATCTGCTTTGCTAGGTTAAATAAGCCATCTGTATCTCTCTGTCAAGCTTCCTATTTTTCTCTTTGGATAATGTGGGTTTATAACACAACCTGTGCTACAAGCATGATCCAATTTACTGGGAAACAAGGAAAGAACTTGAGATAATAAAAATCCATGGCAGTGTTTGGGGAATTATTTTTTTTTAATTCAGAAGGTCTCTTGCCGTGTCTCTAAATTCTCTAGGAGATTCACAGCCCCTTTTTTCAGCAGCTATATCCCTATTCATGATTCAACATAGATACAGTTCAGCCTATCACCTCTTTTCCATTTTGGAGCCAGAACTTCAGTTCTGCACAGGGTGCTCCTCCTGCAGCAAACGCACCCTGACATTGGTGATGGCTTTCCACGGCCCCTGACAGATCAAGCTATAGACTGCAAACAATCACTGATCAGATTTTATCTGCAACTGATTCATTTTTTCAAAGTAAGTGAAATTGATAAAAGGTAAAGGAAAAGGTGCGATTATTTATCTCAACGAATATCAAGTTTACCTCTATCTCTGTATTTTCCATGTCACTGTTCGTGATGGTACATTTGTACACAGAGAAGTTCTTGCTGCTCTCCCAGGACAATTCCATTATTCTCCAGTTCATTTTCACGTTTGTAATAGGTGATTCTTGTGCCTCTGCTGCAAGTGTTACAGAATAAGTTGAGTGAAAATATGCTATTGTTTTTGTTGAATGCAGAGGATAGTATCTGTCAGACCTAACATGATAATTGCCAGATTAATTACAAATATCTCTGATGAATGAAGAATTAAACCCTGTTTCTCAGATGATATCTGCAAAAATGTACTTACACCCCATACACTGGATGTCAGCATGCAAGGGATGAAATAGCAGCATACACCACCAAATCATGCAAATGAATCCAAGAATATCAAACATCTTCTCTGGAAAGTGAAAATGAAACCCTCAGGGAAAAACAAGAAAAGAAAAACAATGAAAAATTATGCCAAAGTGTACTTTGGTTTCTGCAAACTTCTTTTTTTTTTTTTTTTTTTTCATGGAATGAGTCAAAGATGCTGTCTAATTCACCCCTAGAAAAAAACTATTTAAAAAAACCAAGCAGAGAGTATGCATCAGGACATCTGGCAGGCACCTCTTCTTTGAAAGAACTGAACAGGCTCACTACTGTCTATTACAACACAGCAGTTTGAGATAGAGAAGCCGCAGACTCTCATTATGATACATACACTCATGCTCAGTGAATGATACATAACTGTGTTCTGTGCAGAGACTGTGATTTAGAATTACTGTTGTCCCACATATCTATCCTAACCATACCATCAGAAAGTCAGGTTTTCTTGCTTTCTGATCCTGTGAACATCACTGCAGATCTTCCTACTCAGTGCTCCAGCTTCTGCTGCAAAGTGAGCATTTAGACTGGTTTTCAACCATTTGTTGAAGGCACCTTTGGGGAAGTGGGTGGTTTGGCTTTTGGTTGTGTCAGGCTATGGATGACTCACTTCTCTGTGAGTGCTCTGTTAAAGCCAGCATCACCACACCAGGCATGTTCAGAGCCTGTACCTGCTCCTGCCAGCATGTCTTAGGAGTGCATGGAAGATGTCCATGAGATCTGATCTAAGCAAAGCAGGAAGAGAAAGGTCTCAATCTCTGTCAGGTTTTAGCAGGAATTAAATGCTACATGCTTACCTTTTTTTGACTATGGCAAATCTACAGTCTTGATTCAAAGTCTTTTGGGGCTTATTTCAGGATTTCATGTAGTAAGGCCTTAATAGCCCTTAAAATAATACTTTGAGCAATGCCCTGAATCACTTCTCATTCTTTTCCTGGAGGCTAAGATCAAAGCTCACTGTGGACATACTGTTGGTTTTGCATATGTTATTTACCAGTTTCAGTGCTGTTTTCTATCATCTTTTCTTCTTTTATTTTCTGACCACAGATCAGCTAAGAACAGCTTTCCATTCAGAAAGGTGCCTTAGGAGCTGGAATTTTGATGGGGCCTTTCCAAAGGTTATTTGGCACTGGATAGCCCTGGTTTCAGCTGCTTTTCCATTGTCCTGAATATCCAAAATAGCAGCACTTATCATAAACTTGATGACACTTCTGTCAGTTCCTGAACCTAACCTGAACGAATTTTTCATTTTTATATGTCATCCCTCACTTCTCACCTCTTTTCATGGAAAACTGAATATACTAAAGAATCCAGATTATTAGGTGTAGTTTGCTGTATCTCACTATTAAAGATGATAATTTTTTCTACACTTTCTTTGCTATCATCATAGAATGGTTTGGGTTGGAAGGCACCTTAAGGATTATCTAGTTCCAACCCCCCTGCCATGGACAGGGACACCTTCCATTAGATCAGGTTGCTCAAAGCCCCGTCCAACCTGGCCTTGAACACTTCCAGGGTGGGGGCATCCACACCTTCTCTGGGTAGCCTGTTCCAGTGTCTCACCACCCTCACAGTAAAGAATTTCTTCCTCATATGTAATCTAAATCTACCCTCTTTCAGTTTAAATGGTTACCCCTTGTCCTATCACTACATTCCCTGATACAGAGTCACTCCCCATCTTTCCTGTCTCCCCAGAGCCTTCTCTTCTTCAGACTGAACAACCCCAACTCTCTCATCCTGTCCTCATAAGGGAGGTGCTCCAGCCCCTAATCATCTTCATGGCCCTCCTCTGAACTCACTCCAACAGGTCTATGTCTTTCCTATGTCGGGGACCCCAGAGCAGAACACAGTGCTCCAGGTGGGGTCTCATGAGAGCAGAGTATACGGGGAGAATCACATTTTCCATGTGCCCTAGCATAGTTTCCAGGAGAATCCACTCCATGACCTTGCTGGGCACAGAGGTGAGACTGACTGGCCTATAGTTCCCTGGGTCTTCTTTATGTCCCATTTTAAAAATGGGGGTTATCTTTCCCTTTTTCCAGTCAGCAGGAACTTCACTGGACTACCACAACTTCTCAAATATGATGGATAGTGGCATAGCCACTTCATCTGCCAGTTCCCTCAGGACCTGCAGATGCATCTCATCAGGTCCCGTGGACTTGGGCGCCTTCAAGTTCCTTAGATGGTCTCAAACCTGATCTTCTCCTGCAGTGGGCAGTTCTTCATTCTCCCAGTCCCTGCCTTTGCCTTCTGTGACTTGGCCGGTGTGGCTGGAGACCTTGGTGGTGAAGACTGAGGCAAAAAAGTTGTTGAGTACCTCAGCCTTCTCCATTTCTCGGATAACCAGGTTTCCCATTTCCTTCTGGAGAGATGATGTACCTATAGAAGCTTTTTTTGTTGCCCTTGATGTCCCTGGCCAGATTTAATTCTATCAGGGCTTTCACTTTCCTAACCTGATCCCTGGCTGCTCGGACAATTTCTCTGTATTCCTCCCAGACGTTCTGTCCTTGCTTCCACCGCCTGTAGGCTTCCTTTTTATGTTTAAGCTTGTCAAGCAGCTCCTTGTTCATCCATGCATGCCTCCTGATATTTTTACCTGACTTTTTTCTCTTTGTTGGGATGCATAGCTTCTGAGCTTGGAGAAGGTGATCCTTGAATACTAACCAGCTTTCTTAAGCCCCTCTTGTCTCCAGGGCTTTATCCCATGGTACTCTGCCAAGCAGATCCCTGAAGAGGCCAAAGTCTGCTCTCCTGAAGTCGAGGATAGTGAGCTTGTTGTGCTCCCTTCTCACGGTCCTAAGGATCTTGAACTCCACCATTCATGTTATAATTTGTTTTGGGTCCAGAAATTGTTGAATCTTACTGTGGACATTAATAAACTTTGAAGATGTCTGCTTTGTAATCAAAATAAGATGCTAGCTCATAGAACTATGTTCATAATAATTTTAAACTAATATAAATATTGTGTTATACAATTGAACTTGGGCTATAAAATATACTTGAGAGGACAGGAAAAAATGCTGAACCTGCTTAGAGCTGTTTTAGAGAATGTGACTCTCAAGTCTTCATGTACAGTTCATTTGAATGAATATTTACATAATTACAAACAGTATACACCTTAATTCTTGGTATTTCTGGTCATCTGTGCCTACAACTTTGCTTCTGTAAGTTGTCAATATTTTCTAGAACCTAGTTCTGTCTTTGTGTGTCTTTCAGTCCAATTTCTTGAAATAAGATAGTATATGCTAATGATCCTTTTCAACAAGCAAAGCTACAAAAGACAAGTTATTTTTCAGTTTTTCCTTCCTTTCTGACTTGTCTCCATCATGTCTTGATTATGAAACAGACCTATTAGCATACCTGCACATATCCCGTGTGGGATGAATTTTGATATTAAGACATCTAAAAGTATCTACAAATAAGTATTTACGTAAGCACAAGTTGTTTAAGCTCCCGTTATAGTCAATGGAGATCTGGGTGAATACCATTCACTGCTTCTGATACAAATAATTTCTCACTATTTGTTTTAAAACCTTTGACTATTTCTATATAGAAGATTTATGAACTTTTTTAGTATCTTCTTATTTTTTATACATTTGAATCTGTTTCCCTCTGCTGAGTTTCTTTGATTTGGATGTCTTTTTCCTAAAGGCATTTTTTTAAGCAGCAATGAAATCTTACACCTGGTTAGGTTTCTTTTGCCTACTTCCTTCTTTTTTTATCTCTCACAGAGTGTGTGAATATTGTTTCCGATGAAGCAGTGTGTAGACAATGTGTAGGAGGCTACCTCTCCCCATCCAGGCTGTGTAAGTGTAGGAGAGGGTTGACATAGCTACCTGGTTCAACAAGGTAATTCATGTTGTCCTTCTCTATCTTAAGAAACACTTGGTTCTCTATGGGCTGGAGTTAACTTTCCCCAGAGCAGCCCATATAGTGCTGTGCTTTGTATTTGTAGATAGAACAGTGTTTATGATAACACACCAAAGTTTTGGCTGTTGCTGAGCAGTGCTCACACAGCATCAAGGCTGCATCTCCAGCCACCCACCCAAAGGCCAGGAGGGTGAGGGTGGCCATAGCCAGAACAGCTGACCCAAACTGACCAAAGAGATGTTCCAGACCATATGAGGTCATGCTTAGCAATAAAAGCTGAGTGCAATAAAAGCTAGGACCCTGAGAGAACTTCAAGACATATGGAAAGATCACAGACACCAGACAGGGGAACAGATTGCTTCCTGGCTGCTCCGATGCTGGGATAGCAGGCCAACATCAGGAATCAGAAGATAAGGAAGCCCAACAGCTAGGATCCCTCACGAGGGACTGGGCAATTGACACAGGAATTGGAAAAGAGGCAACAATCCGCAATCTCTGGAGGTGGCTTCTGTCAAGCATGAATGCAAGATATCCATTCAGTGGGGCTCTTGTGAAATTACCAAGGGAAGTGGACTACCACTGAGAAAGGTATCCAGCACCTGAGAGAATTAACAGTACTGAAAGTCATCTACAATGACCTGGATGATAACCAGGTGTCCAAAGATTTGAATGACTTCCTGTGTATGTGGGCCATGTGGAGGAAGGTTGATCAAAATACACCAGCATGATATTCCAGCAGCTTGGTGATGATATATTGCCCTGGTTCGAGTACATCAACTAGGGAGAGTCCATCTTCTTGGCTTTGAAATTTTGAAGAAAATCTCTCTCCCTCCTCATCCCCATGGAACCAGTCCCCTCTGGCCCTGGTCAGAGGGAAGGGGAGTCCCAGGTGCATGCCACGTGGCACTTTCTGGTTCTTCCTGTGTTACTGGGCAGGAAGAACATGAGGAAGTGGGATGGTGAGCCCACTTTTAAACTGGAAGACGATGTATGTGATCTGAGGGGGAAGGCAGCTGCTAAGAAGGGGCCACCTAAGAAAGCTGTCAGCTTAGTTGCTGTTGAGACAGAAGAAAGCGATCAGCAATTCCCCAGATGCAGAAGGACTGCAATTACTTGCCTGGTGAAGGGACTTCTGGACTGGCACTGTAAGGGTCAGACAGTGAACACTCCAACAAGGAATAGACGGTCTCTGCCTTTGGCCAGGAGGAGGAAAGGAATGACTGGGTTTACAGGACTGCATGGATTTGATGGCCTGGCATACCAGATCCACAGAAGTATGAATCTTTGGTAGAAACCAGTGCATAATGCACCCTGGTGCCATCAGGGTATAAGGGCACAGAACCCATCTGGATTTCTGGAGTGACAGGGTGTGAGGAACGGAAGGAGTTAATGCCTCAAACATTCATCAAGATGAAAGCCTCAAGGATGAACTATCTGCCTAAGGAAGCACAGAGTGCATCGAAGGGTGCATGGCTCCACTCCCTTGTAGCTGTATTGCCAAGTTCCCTAGATAAACCTCAAAAGCGGGAGATGTAGACTGAGTAAAACCATATGTTCGGATTAATGCCTACACTTTAATTTATGACTATACCCTTGAAGAAAAGCTAAAAGATTGGTAAGAGGGAAAACACACAGCACCAGATGGAGCTAAAGGCTGGATGATTGCCCAAGAAGCAAAAACTGGGGAAAAGGTAAAGGTGGCAGGGGCAGATCATGACCACTGACTCAATTGGATGAAAGGGTTAGTGCACCCCATCCCTCCTCAACACAGAACCCATGCTCCACCTGTTCCTCACTTCTCATGCAAATGAGTTCATGGAAAACCCACCTCTCTGTCTAGTATGCAAATCATCTGATAAGATGAACTTAAAAAGCAACAGAAAACTTTGCTGGGTGTGCACCCACCACCCAAGATTACCAGACCTGAGACAATGCTGGAACCTGGTTGTGGTGATCTGGATTCTTTGACTCTCTCTCCCTTCCTTTTCTTTTACTTCATTTCTTTTCTTTCTTATAGATTTGTCAATAAGAGGCCACTTTGCTTACTATTCTTTTCCAAGTTTAAGTTGTTTCTACAAGTAAAGCATTTTAACTGGTTGTTTGGTGTCGTTTCACCTTAATTTAACCCGAGGGGATCACGAAACCTTTACAACTCCCTGGGCTCCCAGATTGGGTTGTAACACAGGAGTATCCTGGAGTCTGAGGTGAGCTTTTAGCAGGGTCAAGTTGCAAAAACACCCTACTGTTACTGGCCCAGAGGCCCTGGGTATACTTGACATAGACTACCTTAGGAGAGGGTACTTCAAGGACCTAAAGGGTACAGATGGGCTTTTGGTGTCATCACTGTTAGTACAGAGAAGATTAAACAGCTATCTTCTTTACATGGCTTCTTGGAAGATCCCTCCATTGTGGGCTTGTTATGAGTCAAAAACAACAGCATGTGCCGATTGCTATCATGATGGTGCACTGGTGGCAATATCGCACCAGCCAAGACTCACTGGTTCCCAGTCATGAGCTGATTCATCAATTGGAGAGCCAAGGAGTGATCATCAAGGCTCACTTACACTTTAATAATCCCATAAGGCCAGTTAAAGGTGATGGAGGGTAGAGGTTAACAGTGGCCTATTATGGCCTGAACAAAGTCATGCCACCACTGAGTGCTGCTGTACCAGACATGTTGGAACTGGAGTCAAAGACAGACAAATGGTATGCTACAATTGATATTGCCAATGCATTTTTATCAATTACTTTGTCAGCTTTCATGTGGAGGGATGTCCAATACACCTGGAATCAACTGCCCCAGGAGTGGAAGCCCAGTCCTACCGTTTGTCATGGACTGATCCAAACTGCACTGGAACAGGGTGATGCCCCTGAACACCTGTAATACACCAATAGCTGTGTGGGGCAATAAAGCAGAAGTGTTTGAGAAGGAATAAAGAGTAATTCAGATCCTTCTGAAAGCTGGTTTTGCCATAAAAAGAAGCAAGATCAAAATACATGCACAGGAGATCCAGTTCTTGGGGGTAAAATGGCAAGATAAACGTGATCAATAAGATAAGAGCTATGTCCTCACTAGGTAACAAGAAAGAAACACAAGCTTTCCTAGGCCTTGTGGGATTCTGGAAAATGCATATTCCCGGTTATAGTCATCTTGTGAGCCCTCTCTATTGAATGACCCAAAAGAACTCTTTTGAGTGGGGCTTTTCACAACAGCAAGCCTTTGAGAAGATCAAAGAGTAGATCTCTTATGCAGTAGGGGTTGGACCAGTCTGTACAGAACCAGCTGTGCAAAATGTCCTCTACACTGCAGCTGGGGAGCACATCATCACCTGGAGCCTCTGGCAGAAAACACCAGAAAACTCAAGGTTGACCTTTAGGGTTTTGGAGCTGAGGGCATCAAGGGTTGGAAGCCCACTGCACACTGACTGAAAAGGAGATAGTAGCAGCATATGAGGAGGTTTGAGCTGCTTCAGCAGTTCTTGGGACAGAAAAACAGTTCCGCTTGGCACTGCAATAGCCTGTACTACACTGGATGTTCAAAAGAAGCGTCTCGTCTACACATCACACAACCGATGCAGCATGGAGTAAGTGGCTAACATTGGTAACTCAACAGACTAAAATGGAAAACCCCAACCACCTAGGAATCCTGGAAGATATCATGGAGTGGAAGGCAGAGGTTTTGTAACATTGCCTGAGGAGGTGACCCATGCCCAAGAGTCACCACCATATAATAAGTTCTCAGAAGATGAAAGGCGTTATACTCTGTTTACCGATGGATCCTATCATGTTGTAAGAAACCATCAGAACTGGAAAGCTACTGTGTGGAGTCCCACACAAGAAGTCATTGAAGGAGGTGAGTCAAGTCAGTCTGCACAAGTGAAAGCCATACAGCTGGCCCTAGAGATTGCTGAACAAGAAAGGTGGCCAGTGCTCTATCTCTATACTGACTCATGGATGGTGGCAACTGCCCTATGGGGGTGGCTACAGCAGAGGAAGCAGACCAATTGGCAGTGAAACGCAGGTAAACCCATCTGGGCTGCTGCACTGTGGCAAGACATTGCTGCCTGGGTAGAAGACATCGTTGTAAAGGTATGTCATGTAGACACTCATATGCCCAAGAATCACGCTACTAAGAACATCAAAACAACAAACAGGTGGACAGGGCTGCCAAAATTGAAGTGGCTCAGGTGGATGTGGACTGGGAACATAAGGGAGAACTATTTGTAGGTCAGTGGGCCCATGAAACATTGGGACATCTAGGGAGAGTTGCAACATATAGATGGGTTTGTGATCAAGGGGAGGACCTGACTATGGTGGCCATCAAGCAGGTAACCCATGAATATGAACAATTTGCCACAAACAAGTGAGCCATGTGAGTAAAGTCTCCCTGGAACAGAGGGTGGTGTCTGGGTTTTTGATATGGTAAGACCTGGCAAATTGACTATGTTGGGCCACTGCCATGGACCCGCCAAGGCATGTGTTACATACTCATCATGGTTGAAGCAACTACCAGGTGCCTAGAAACATACCTGTAAACCATACCTCTGCCCAAAACACCATCTTGGGCCTTGAAAATCAATTTTTATGGCAACATGGTACCCCAGAAAGAATTGAGTCAGAAAATGGCACTCATTTCAGAAATAACTTCATAGAATTCTTGGCCAAAAAAAAATGGCATTGATTTGGTGTATTACATCCCCTATCACTCACAAGCTTCAAGAAAAATTGGGCAATATAATGGACTCTTAAAGACTATGCTGAGAACATTGGGCACTGGGGCATGGAAGCACTAGGATTTAAATTTAGCAGGAGTCACTTGGTAACCAGGGGATCTGCTAACCTTCTTGGTCCTGCCCAAATAAAGCCCCTGCATACTGTGCTAGGAGAGAAGGTCCCTGTAGTGCACATAAAGAAGTTGCTGCAGAAGGCAGTGTGTGGTGTTCCTCCTTAGGAAAAGGTAAGCTCATTTGTGAGACTGTTTTTTCTCAAGGACCTGAGTACTTGGTGGGTAATGTGGAAGAATGGGGAGATCCAATGTGTACCTCAACTATATTTAACCTTGGGGGAACATAATCCACAATGTGAATTCTATGCTGTAGGAAGCAATGTAGCAGGAACTACTTGAAACGACAAAGAGTGAGCTTCACAAGGAACCAGTGAGTGCAGCCATGACCCAAACCAAGCTGGTGTTGGCACCTAACAATCAAACATGCTATTTCCCCTGTCCTGGGTAACCACCTTGACAGATGGACCAAAGTCATAACCTGTTTTTATGGACATCCTGGGGAGTGGCAGAGGCCATGGAATGGGGAAATAATATCTATCTATTTGTTAAGGGATAGAGAATATTAATTAATGAGAATGTATAAATCTGTATGTTGGGTATAAACACGGTTTAAGTATGCAGTATAAGTTGTAAGTGTTGGTAACGGGATTTCAGGAATGAGGAACAGATACAATGGGATGATCAGAAGACATGTAAATGTATTAAAGTATGTGGGACCTGAGCGTGACACAAATGATATGGAATAAAGGGTGAAGATTGCATTGGGTCCAGCTGGGCTGAAGTTAACTTTTCCTAGAGCAGTCCATATAATGCTGTGCTTTGTATTTGTAGATAGAACAGCATTGATAACACACCAGCATTTTGGTTATTGCTGAGCATCAAGGCTGTCTCTCCAACCCCATTGCACCTATCCCGCAAAAGGCCAGTAGGCTGGGGATGGGCAAGAGTCTGGGAAGGGACACAACTGGACAGCTGATCCCAAAAGACCAAAGGGAAATTATATAGCATATGATGTCATGTTCAGCAATAAAAGCTAGGACAAAGGAGAAAGCGTGTGGGAGGAGGCATTCGTTATTAAGGCATTTGTCTTCTGATGTAACTGCTGTGTGTACTGAGGCCCTCTTTCCTAGGGAGTGGCTGGATATTGCCTGCTGATGGGATTTAGAAAATAGAGAAGGGGATTGAGAGACTGGCTTGGTGGGCGCCTGGTGACCAGACAAAGTCAAACCACCACAGTATTTTTTTCCTGTTTGCTATCACAAATGACTCTCTACTTTTTAAACTAGATTAATTCCCTCTGTTCTTAGAGGTTTACATCCCTCACCCCAGAAAAGTCTACTACAAATTTTTGCTTGTTGCAGTGTCAGAAACCAAGGAGTCAGATGTTATAGATCATTGTAGGAAATTTAAATTACTAAGGAAGTGTGAGTACCTGCAAAGGGCGAATCCACATTCATTTACATGGCATGGAGGTCTGAGCAGAGCTAGTCAAACACTGGCATCAGCTCTTGTCAAACACATTTGTATCTTAGGTACCATTTTCTTTTTCTCAGAGGAAGTTAAAACTCTTTGTAACAGATTTCTCTATTCCCATTATTTGTTTTTCTACATGAAGAAGCAACATTGGTTAATGGGTTTTTTGTTTTAGTATATTCTAGTAGTGTAACTTCCTAGAGGCAATTTTTTTGATTGTATGTCTACGTTTAATTCTAAGACTGTGAGGCAAATTCTTATAAACTCAGGAGAAAGAGAAACATGGTAATATTTTGTTACTTGTCTGTCCTTCTATATTAATTTTTATGGTCATTTCAGAGTGCTGATTCCAGACTGACTCCATTTGTGGTGAAAGCAAAAAGCCGGCCAGAACATCTAAGCAAGCTGGAATCTTGAATATTTCCAGAAGGCACATCACATTTCATGGAAATTGTCTTGATGTGACCTGTACATGGATTTCAAGAATCAAGCAGGACACCATGTTGGTGTTGCAACAGAGACAGTATATTCACTGTAGCCTGATTCTTCTCTGCTTATCTCTTGCAGCATCAATCTTTTCTTTGTAAATCATCATGCTACATTAAGGATGTGGCCACAGCTGCTGAGAAACGATATTGAAGAATCTTAAGTACAAATAGTATGGAGGGCGGGCTGTGAAATGCTTTGTGAGATATTGGTCTCAACAGCAATCTCCCCAGTAATGCACATAGGAACCTCGAGACCTCCTGTCCTTCTCGTCTGTCCCTTTTCATATAACCATAATTTTCTCCATTTTTTGCCATCTGTTCAGTCACTAGTAACCTTTTCTCTTTCTTTCCGCATCCTATGTTCCTTTTTAGGCATTTGTTTTCCTATTCTCTGGCAACTGTCTGCTCACATTTTCTTTATAGTCTTTTATTTATTCTTGTTGTCTCCCTCTTCTGCTTTCATGACTGCTCTGCTTTCAAAGTCTCCCTCAGGTTTCCTACACATGACAGTCCCATACTGCAAGCACTCTTCACGTTCTCTCATGGAAATTCTTGTTTGGAGCACTGCTGAAGGAGTCATCAGCAGCCTTGACTGTTTAGAGGTGTACTTACTGGCACCATTGCCTCCAGGCTCTGGACATGTCATTGGGCTTGCAGGGGGAATATCAGGGCCTGTAAGCATTCACTTTCCTCATAAGAAATGGCCATTTCCATTGACCATAGTACTAAGAGAGTTTGCTTCCCGAAGGATTTGAGTTTCACAGTTGACTGACTTTTAAAACAAATTGCACAAGAAAGGTTTAGTGTTGGATTGTGTCTATGTTCTCTCTATCACCTCAGCTAAATGCACTAACACATAGCCAGGTCCCCTGGCTTTCTCTGACCTGCAGGAGCTGTGGTGAGACCTAAGCCATTTACCTGACCAATCCATACTTTCTGCCCAGTGGCCAGGCAAATGGATCCAGCACCACATCTGTAGGAACTTTCTGTCTCCAGGACCTCCCCCCTCTCTCAGGCTGGTCTTTTGCAGAGAGGTGTGGTAAAACTCCCTCTGCTCTGAACAGACCTCAGTATTGAAGGCATCAAAAGGAACATATACTTATGTCAAACCATTTGGGAGTCTTATTTGGAGGATCAGATTGGAAGAAACATATATATTCTCATGTAAGTGGTATTTCCTCATATTTCATTAATATAGGAGGTAATATAGAATCTGTGAGGATGAAAACCTGCATCCTTAACTCTATGCTTATTTCTACTTTGCTTTTTTCTTTTTTCTCCCCTGGCTAGCCTCACAAGTGTCTTGACCTCTCAGCGTGTGTCTACCCTGCTATGTAGGGGAGGGTCCCAGAGGGGACTCTAGCACCTATTTTCCACACTCCTCAATTCTTAGCTCACTCCCTAGCTCTCTCCAAGACAGGTTTGCTATAAACCTAATCTATCCACCTAAGCTATGTAAATATGAACCGGCCAGTGACACTTGGCCTTAGAGCTTTCTTTCGTTTAGAGGTATGTGCAGAGCCTGCATGTTTAATTTTTTCCCTATCAAAATCTTATCAGCGAAAACATTGCTAAACTTATTATCTAATGTTACCAGATGTATGATGTGTTTTACTCAGCAGTACTGATCATATTCCTGGTAAGTTGGATGCTAGCAAGCATGAGCCCGTTTTGTCTTCTGTAGCAAGGCACGATCAAACTCAGTCTGCTCTAGAATGATCTCTGTATCAACATGTCAGAAGGAAAATACAGTCACATTTAAAAGCTGTGGTATGCCTGTAGTAGTTTTTACGGAAAGCATCCATTAAATACTGTCTTAAGCACTTTGAATTCTTACCCTCTTAGTCTGTACAGTCTATTGTCTTCACTCTTAGGCTGTGAGTGCAAGATGCTACCAGAAAATGTCACCTGAGACCAAGGTTCCTTGGTTCTAATTCCCAGCTTTACCAGTGACTTTATTGAGTGGCTCTGGGAAAGTTACTCCTGCTCACTTCGAGAAAATTTGAATTTTACTTATAGGGTGATGCACAGATAAACTGATGCTTGTACACTGCAGAGAAACTGATGCCTATATGTTGCAGACATATAGAGGGTACCATGCACTGGTTAAACACACCAGGAGGCATAGAAATAGGAGTAAAAACCTTACAGCGCATACCAAGCAATGAAATATTCCTCTGAATTTGCTACCTAAATGCAACTTTCTCAGAATCAGTTCAGTCTTTAGATCAGTATTTTGATTCCTGTAGATGATATAAAACTGGAACAAGTGGTTGATGTACCACTATTTCGTGTCAGAGGGACCTGGACAGGCTGAAGAAATGGGCTGACAAGAATCTCATGAAATTCAGCAAAGGGAAGTGCCGAGTCCTGCACCTGGGGAAGAACTATCCCAGGCACCAGCACAGGCTGAGGACAACCTGCTGGAAAGCAGCTTTGCAGAGAAGGCCCTGGGGCTCCTGGTGAACAACAAGCTGACCATGAGCCAGCAATGAGTCCCTGCAGAAAAGAATGTCAAAGACACTCTGGGCTGCATTAGGCAGAGTGTTGCCAGCAGGTCGAGGGAGGTGATCCTTCCCCTCTGCTCAGCACTGGTGAATCCAGACCTGGAGTGGTGGGTCCAGTTCTGGGATCTCCAGTACAAGAAAGATGGAGACTGAAGAGAGTCCAGCAAAGACCCTCAAAGATAATTAAGGAGTCTGACATATGAGGAGAGGCTGAGAAAGCTGGGATTATTCAGCCTGGAGAGAGGAAGGCTCAGGGGTATCTTATCCATGTGTATAAATACCCAGCTGTAGGGAGTAAGGAAGATGGAGCCAGACTCTGCTCAGTGGTGCCCAGTGACTGGACAAAAGGCAATGGACAAAACCTGAAATACAGGAAATACAATTTAAACACAAGAAAAGACTTTTTACTGTGAGGGTGATCAACCACTGGAACAACTTTTTCAAAGAGGTTGTGGAGTTTCCAACATTAGAGATGTTCAAACCCGCCCAGACAAAACCTGGAGCAATCTACTGTAGCTGACCCTGCTCTGAGCAAGGGGTGGGACAGGACAATGTCCAGAAGTGCCTTCCAGCCTCAAACATCCCAAGATTCTGTGATTTACTTTTTTTGCAAGAAATAGAATTCTACATATTTCTAGTTAAATTAATTTATAGAACGGGTACAGAAAATAGCATTTTTTTTAAATTATTGCAAAATAAATGTCAGATAACAAATGTTACATAATGCAACAGACATCATAGACATTTCATAGTCTTCCTTGAATCTTGCAGAAACCTTTAGAAGTTTTAATCAAGTAGGCTAAAACATCACCAAAATGTTGCTTAGACTTTCTTAAGCCTGAAGCTAATCCAGATTTTGTATGTGTGCTAGTATAACTGTACCTAATTGAATCCTTGTTATGGATTCTGCAAAAATCCTTGTGTATTCTGCACAAAACATTCTGTGGCACAAGAGAAAACAGTAAACAGCATAGAGAAACATACCTCCTCTTGAAAAAACTCTCCTCCTTTATCTTGTTTGGATCGCAGAAGCAAGGGCACTTGAACCTGTAGTTGTGGATGTGCAGGCGTCAGTAAGTGTTTTGCTCTGCCAGTTAACTTTTTTTACTGCATGCTGATATTAAGTAACAAATGCTGCAAGTCAGAAGGTGACTCAGTTTATCATTTCCCTTACTGCTTTTGAACTTCCTTAAATTTCCTATTTTGCAGATGTTAATGATTTCACATGAACTGATCACGCAACTAACTCTTCCTTCCTGTTATGTTGTATGAACTAAGCAATAATAGTCACAATATGCAAACTTATTGTATTAAAAAACATAAATACTCAGTAGTCTTAATACATTAATATGCTAATAGAATTATCTCTCCTACAAACAAACACATTTTCATAAATAATATGTTCTGGAAATAACAGCAGTGTTGTATGACTAGTCTATGTTTAAAGTGCTTACAAATGGCCATTTATTTCTATCAGGACCTGACTGGCTATATATGTCATTTATAACCTTTGCACCAGCCCAGGTTCTACTTTGAGGAAGATCAATCCTTAGCATGCTTTTGCAAACAGCCAAGAAAATTCTGTCTTGCATATTTGTAGGCAAAGAAGTGGCAAGGAAAGTATCAGATCCAAATTTCTGAACTTTCTCACTGCAAGATTTTGGGTTGGCTTTGTTTATTTCATCTGAGGCTACAATATCAATGGGGTTAGGTGCAAAAGTGTCTGAATTTTCAAATTAAAAGAAAATATAAAAAACATTTACTGAATTCAGTAATGTCAAGTTCTCAAAAGACTTTGCAGTCATATAAATATGAGAGTCTAAGGCACAATATTTGCTTTAACTTCCAGCATCTTTAGATATGGCTCTGGGTCATGATGGGCGTTAGCCACTTCCCAGTTTGTTTTACATGATATCTAGCATGCAGATATGTAATCTTCATGTAAAAGATTCTTTTTTTTTCTTGTTGTTCTCAAACGCTTATAGCAAGAGTGATTTGAATCACCCCCTACCTTCCATTCCCAACACAGGCACAATAGCAGGAAGGTGAAGAATCCCCCGGGCTTCTTAGTAATTAGTGTGTTAGAGGAAGAACTTTTCTTAACCCTGCTTTCCTTGTACCAAATTTTTTTTTTTTTTTTTTACCCTGTATGTGGTCAGATCCACCAATAGCAAATTACTTCACAGACATTTCAAATTTTAAATGTCTTGCTTTTCAGTCCACACTGGTCAGTCTTGCCCAGCTTTACTCAGTGATTCTCACCAGAAGGGCAAGTTAAGTGAGTAATACTGAAGGCAGAGTGTGTGTGAGGCAGCGGCTCAGCTACAGAATTTGGTCTCCAGAAGCATATACCTAGCATTGACTCAGTCCTTGCCAGCAGTTTTGGTACCTTGGGAACAGGACTGGCGTGTTTCAAACCTTCTACTCACTAAAGGATTTTATTTGCTTATTTTATACAGCCTAAAGAGAACATAGTACATGTGTCAGTGTGGTTTGAAAGTGCCTGTTCATCAAATATGCTCTACTTGGTTACCACCAGCCACCTCAGTGACCACTACCACTTTGTGTAACTTTTCTATAGCACCATCCTTCTGTGCCACACATATTTCTGATGCAAAGTGTGTGTCTGTGCCTGATTAATTTTGATGAAGGGATTTTCATCCTCTTGTGGTGGCATGTTTGGTCAGGTTCTAGGTAACCTGAGGGTTGTCTTACAGTGTCATCTGACCAGTACATTCAGGCTGCCCAAACAGTGGTTAAATTAGATTTAACTGATCCATTTTAAACTCTAGTTTGGACCAATTCATCAGGGCTCTGTGTGCACCAACTGGTGCAGCCACCCTTCCCTTCTTCTCGAGGTCTGACTGCCTGTGCTACCTTGCTGGGTGATGTGGATAGTCCCTGGTTGGGGAGGGCACAGCACTGCTGGCCCTAAGGCTGCCTTCAGGTCCTGGACAAACCCGAGGCTCTGACTCTCCTGGCGACCAGCTTCCTTCAGGACACATGGAATCTTTTGTGTTTCCCTTCAACAGGACTCACCTTCTCCTGGGAACAGCCATCTCAACAGATTGTCTACAGACTGGTGCTTATGGTAAGCCAGCAATTATTTTGGTTTTGTTTCACATGCTGTTCTGTGTTTTATTCTAGTTCAGTATTGGTAACTCTCAGTCCTAGAGTAGTCAGGGGAGACCTCTCCAGTTCTCCCAAGACAGCCCCTTCCAGCACCAGAGCTCTTAGTCCATGGGTGTAGAGTGCTCTGCTGGGATCTCATGCAGGTGGTGTTCCACACTGTTGATGTAGATGTTGATAGTCAATTTGTGAACAGCTTGTCATAAATGAAAGACAGAAAATTCACTCTACATGCCCAGAAAAATCTGTTGTTAATAATGTCTCAGTTTAACATTAACATTTTCAACATTAGGAGGAGATCTGAGAAAAATACAAGACTAACAAAAGCTTCAGCAATATTACCAACCCTTCATAAGGAAACAGTAGATAGAACAATTGTGTTCATATCCTTCAAGAAGTTGGCAAATGTTATATGAAGCTGTTTTGTAATAGACTAACAAGGACTGCTGTAATGCAGAGATTTGTGAAATGCACAGCACAATTTTTCAAAACTCTATTTTAAAATGATGTTCTATTTTTTTACCATTTCCTTTTCCAGGCCATGTAAAGTCAAGTGAGTAGTGGATGATTTCAGGGTTCCTTCTGGACTATTACTTCAGACTGTCTGGGTCCCTCTGGATGACAGCCCTCATCTTGAGCAAATCAGCTGGTCACCCCTATTTGGTGTCATCTGCAAACATGATGACAAGGCACTTACATCACCTCCTCCAGGTCATTGATAAAAACATTAAACCAGATAGGTCCCAGGATAGACCCCTGTGGTACCCAACTTGCCGCACCTTTGGTAAAATCATACTGACCATTCCCAGTGACCTTCTTCTCCTTAACTTGCCTGGAAATTTGCTCCAAGAGGACTCACACCATGAGTTTTCCAGGTTGATAGGACTGTTGTTCTCTGGGTTGAACTTTGGGCCTTTTTTTGAACATGGGTGTTACAACTTTCCTGAATAAGTTGAAATATGCTATCCCTTTCCAGGGGAAAACAGGAAGCAAATGAGGAGTTTGTTTAGCATTTTATTTAACAAGACCATAATGTCACCTCCTGAGTGTCTCGATATTGTCTTTGTTATACTTTCCTATTACCTTCCCTGCAGAGAGCAAATGAATAGTTCATAGCTCATGGCTCGGTTTTGGTGGGTTAGAGCCAAACTATGATTCACTCTGGCAATTTTGGCCAAGAGGAAAGATACTGTGAAAGGTTGTGTATACTAGTATAGTCTAGTACAACCTCATTACTCTTTTAGCAAGTGATTGTGAGCATTTTAACTCTGGCCACTGAAGCATACTGAGAGAAATACAAAGATGGTTTGCATGTGTGTTCAGCACGAACTCAGCCTCATTAAGAAATTGGCCTTGTTGTTCTGATCTGCTGCAAAAAGCTTCCCAGGCGAGTCTTTGACCAAAAGGCAATCATTAACTTTGTCAAAGGCAGTAGGTGTGCCAAGAGCTCTTTGCATCCAGCTACACTATAAGTTGGACAGTGTGGGGGATCACCCCTGGCTGCACTGGTAACTGGAAGGCTCCCTAGAGCTGGAACATGTCCAGGAGCAACTGTTCTCAGCACTGATTTGCAAGTAATGTCCTGAACAGCTCCTGGACATAGTCCAGAGGTTAGCTCAGATCAGGGCTAATTTCTAAAGGCAGTTTGCATGTGTCCACTTTATTTAAAGGTTTAATAAATTGTAACTGGGCTCTTACATGGTAGTTGGCCTCAGTGCAAGAGAGTAGTCCGGGGAATATTTAGTCTAATAATCAAATGTCTAGTATCATTGTAAATCTTGTCTAAAAATCAAATAACTATGTTCAAATATCTAGTATGGAAATCTGAGCCTTCGAGTCTCAAAGCGAAAAGCAATTTTACACCAAAGCATAAACCTGATGTGTCAGTGATTCCTCACCCAGTTATGAAATACTTTGTGAGACCCCCAAAATCTGAATCTCAGAGACCAAAACCAGCAGCAAGATATATGAGATATCAAAATTATTGGGGCTACTCAGAGGATTAAGATATTTTTCTTGTGAATGAAAGTGCTCAAAGGCTAATTCTGTTAAGGGAGAAAATCACTGTGCGTTTTCTCTTTGAGTCTTAAGACAAACTTAGAAATCATGGTGAGCTTCTAGCATTACATCCTTTGGTAGGAACAAGTAGATGGTTCACCAACCAACCATCCAATCTGGGGAGTCAGATGAGAAGACTCTTGGTACAACTCTAGATCAAGGCTGAGCTTTGAATTACACTTAACCAAAGATAGAATTCTGTGGTCTGCTCAGATTCTGACTTCCTTGCTGGAGTATGCTTCTTTCCCAAAGAAAGGAGCCCAGAAATCAAACTGTACCAGTAAAATAAAGTTTGTTGCTGTGCTCCTGATCTCTGTCAAGGGTATCAGGAGACACCCCAGGAAGTGAGGGTATTTGTCTCTTGTCTTCTGAGATGACCTCATGGTCTCTGCTGACTACTTATCTCTTACAAGGGCTTACAAGGTCTTACATTGTCTGCCCATTGCTACACTTTACAAGGGATGCATAAATTAGGTTTTTGCCAAGTACTGATAATACTGTTTTCTGTAGAAATGTTACTTAATGTTCTTTCTTTGCTTGCTATTCTTTTACATGTGGAGACACTATGGCAGTATGTGATAAAGACATGGCTATGCCCACTCCAGTATATACCCACACAGTTAAATCAAACATTGAAATATATTCTTTGGGTACCATTTAAATACAAATAGATCAAATATTAGGATTTTTTTGTCTCTCTAAAGTGAAAAATCTCCTTGATCCTGGCTTAGCAAAGTAAAAGGGTGAGGGAGGCTGTACAAAATAAGAAGGCATTTGTCAAAAGTTGGAGCCCTCACCACAGAAGGAAAGCAGGAAAGTGTGTGAATTCTGACAGGATAAATACAAGAGCAAAATAAGTCAGGTCAAAAACACTTTTAATGGAAAAACCTGTTAAAGGAATAAAACAAATCCAATAAGAAATAATTTCCCAGAGAAGGAATTTTATCAGAAACCACTAAGCAAATAGGTGATTAAGGTATATTAAAGGATTTGTTAAAGGAGGTAAAGTGACAGCAGAAAGTATCAGTAAATATTTGGTACTACAAATAGTGTCAAAGATGTTGTCATGCTGGGTCTTTTCTTTGAAAAGAGTGAGAAGGAAGATCACACTCAAAATGAAGTGCCAAAGGGATTAGAGAAAAAAATCAGCATCGCATCATTAGACCAGGAGAAAAGTCTAAGCTGCCCTGAGATAAGAGGAGGATCCTCACATGGATGGTTACAAATAATTTGGGAAAATAGAAACCAACCAAAGATGACTGTGAGAAAGTTCAGTAACCTGATAACCAGTGAATGACTGAATGATAAATTAGCAGATGAAATGCCAATTTCATATACAGTGTACAAAAATGTAAAGTTGCACACATGATGAGAAATCCTAACATGCTGAAGTGCTGGATTGGCTGGCTGGACATTTTACTCTGATATGGTATAGCCTTTATGCCCCTGTATATTGCTATTGCTATATGATAAATTCCCAAACACTTTTCTGTCTGGTCTAAACATGCTTGACTTGAGGGGTTCAAAATACTTTCCAAATACATTTGTTTGCATCATCTGAGCATGACAGAACTCCACGTGTCCTCCACAACAGGCAAGACACCACTAGCAGGACAGAATCTCTTCTAAAACCACTTATGCTCATAAATTGCATGCACATGTAGGGATCCAGCAAAATAAGAGTGTAAAGAAACCCCGTGATCTACCATTGGAAAGAGTAACCATTTGTGAGTTAGTAAAAGTGTTAGCAGAACCTGGCACAGTGTTACTAGGAAGAGAGGAGAAAATTAAGAGCTGAAATGATAACAATTTTCTAATGCTTAGAAAGTTTAATTGCAATGGCCAGCTAAATCTAACATTTAGTGGGGAAATCTCTCACTCCTGACACATTTAGGTACTACTGCTCTAAGCAGTGAAAACAGGCCATAGGACTTTTACAGTACTCTACCCAACAACACTAAAGCAGGGCCTTTCCTGCAGAACAGTCTCAGATTTGAAATATGGCAAAGTAAACCTCCCAGGCTTCTGGGAACATGGCTTAACAGAGCCTACATCAAGAACAATACTCCAGAAGATATCCCTATTTACATCTCTTTAGAAATGGTTCCTCTTTGTTTATCACTTATTTGAAAAAGCTGTCCTAGTCCTTTCAAAAGTGGTCCATCCATACAAATTAATTTATGGCAAGGTAAGGTCGTGCCAGACACCATGATCAACAACAGAAACAGAAATATTTTTTCTGAAAAGCTTTGATGGAGCTTATATGTTTTACAGGAGTGAACAAAAGTTGGGTATACACTCTCCATAGAAAATGAAAAAGGAAAAAACAGTTGGTGCAAATCTAATGTACCCTTCCTCCAAGGTGAACCATTGCTCTGGGCACAAGAGTCTGTTCTTTCTCAAACTGTAATATAAGTCTATGCTTGTCTCAAAATCTCAACATCAGGTATAGCACTTTCCAGAGATTACATGTGGTTGCTGTATTGTGCATATATGATACTTCTTCATAAGTCTGACAAGCTTCCAACATTCAGAAGAATCTAGGCCTCCTTAGGCTGCTTTCTCTAACTGTATCTCACCTCATACTGGGAACTGTAAATACCATTGGAAATGTCCGAACACTAAAAAGGATGAAAATTCTCACCAGACTAGACCCTTTCCATTCCCAGTTATGTTTAATATTTTTGTCAATGATCTGGACAAGGGGATCGAGTGCACCCTTAGGAAGTGTGCAGACAACATCATATTGGGCAGAAGGGTAGGAAGGTTCTACAGAGGGATCTGGATAGACTGGATCAATGGGCCAAGGCCAATTATATGAGGTTCAATGAGGCTAAATGCTGGGTTACACTTGGGTCACAACAACCCCATGCAATGCTACAGGCCTGGGGAAGAGTGGCTGGAAATCTGCTTGACAGAAAAGGACCTGGGGGTGTTGGTCAAGAGCCAGCTAGATATGACCCAACAATGTGCCTGGGTGACCAAGAAGGCCAATAGCATCCTGGCTTGTATCAGAAATAGTAAAGTCAGCAGGATTAGGGAAGTGATTATCCCCCTGTACTCAGCACTGGTGAGGCCACACCTTGAATACTGTGTTCAGTTTTGGGGCCCTCACTACAAAAAAGATATTGAGGTGCTGGGATGTGTCCGGAGAAGGGCAATGAATATGGTGAAGGGTTTAGAGGGCAAGTAGCATGAGTAGCGGCTGAGGGAACTGGGGTTGTTTAACCTGGAGTAAAGGAGGCTGAGGGGAGACCTCATCGCCCTCTACAACTGCCTAAAAGGAGGTTCTAGTGAGGTGAGTGTTGGTCTCTTCTCCCAAGTAAGAAGTGATAGGACGAGAAGAAATACGCTCAAGTTGCACCAGGGGCGGTTTAGATCGGATATCAGGAAAAATGTCTTCACCGAAAGAGTTATCAAGCATTAAACAGGCCGTCCAAGGAAGTGGTTGAGTCACTATACATGGAAGTATTTAAAAGAACTGTAGATCAGAGAATCACAGAATCGTCTAGGTTGGAAAAGACCTTGAAGATCATCTAGTCCAACATTTAGCCTAACATTGACAGTTCTCAACTACACCATATCCCTAAGAGCTATGTCAAACCGATTCTTAAATACCTCCAGGGATGGGGACTCCACCACCTCCCTGGGCAACCCATTCCAACGCCTGACTACCCCTACTTCGGTAAAGAAATGCTTCCTAATATCTAGTCTAAACCTTCCCTGGCGCAACTTAAGGCTATTCCTTCTTGTCCTATCGCTTATTACTTGGTTAAAGAGACTCATCCCCAGCTCTCTGCAACCTCCTTTCAGGTAGTTGTAGAGGGCGATGAGGTCTCCCCTCAGCCTCCTCTTCTCCAGACTAAACAACCCCAGTTCCCTCAGCCGCTCCTCGTACAACATGTGCTCCAGACCCTTCACCAGCTTCGTTGCCCTTCTCTGGACACGCTCGAGTCATTCAATGTCCTTTATGTAGTGAGGGGCCCAAAACTGAACACAGTAATCGAGGTGCAGCCTCACCAGTGCCGAGTACAGGGGTAAGATCACTTCCCTGTCCCTGCTGGCCATGCTATTTCTGATACAAGCCAGGATGTCATTGGCCTTCTTGGCCACCTGGGCACACTGCTGGCTCATGTTCAGCTGGCTGTCAATCAACACCCCCAGGTCCCTCTCTGACTGGCAGCTCTCCAGCCACTCCTCCCCAAGCCTGTAGCGCTGCTGGGGGTTGTTGTGACCCAAGTGCAGCACCCGGCATTTGGCCTTACTGAAGCTCATACAGTTGGCCTTAGCCCATCGCTCCAGCCTGTCCAGATCTCTCTGCAGAGCCTCCCTACCCTCGAGCAGATCAACACTCCCACCCAACTTGGTGTCATCTGCAAACTTACTGAGGGTGCAGTCAATCCCCTTGTCTAGATCATCAATAAAGGTGTAAAACAGGAGTGGCCCCAAAACCGAGCCCTGGGGGACACCACTCGTGACCGGCCACCAACTGGATTTAACTCTATTCACTACAACTCTTTGGGCCTGGCCATCCAGCCAGTTCTTTACCCAGCAAAGCGTGCGATCATCTAAGCTTCGAGCAGCCAGTTTTGCCAGGAGAATGCTGTGGGAAACAGTGTCAAAGGCCTTACTGAGGTCAAGGTAAACTACATTCACAGCCTTTCCCTCATCCAATGAGCAGGTCGCCCTGTTGTAGAAGGAGATCAGGTTTGTCAAGCAGGACCTGCCTTTCATAAACCCATGCTGACTGGGCCTGATCATCTGGTTGTCCCACATGTGTTGTATGATGGTACTCTGGATGAGCTGCTCCATCAGCTTCCCGGGCACCGAAGTCAAGCTGACAGGCCTGTAATTTCCGGGATCGTCCTTCAGACCCTTCCTATATATGGGTGTCACATTGGCCAGTTTCCAATCTGTCGGGACCTCCCCGGTCAGCCAGGACTGCTGGTAAATGATGGAAAGCGGCTTGGCGAGCACCCCAGCCAGCTCCTTCAGCACCCTCGGGTGTATCCCATCCAGTCCCATAGACTTGTGTGTGTCTATGTGGTGCAGTAGGTCACTGACTGTCTCCTTCTGGAATGCAGTGGGGTCGTTCTCCCAGTCTCTGTCCTCTGGCTGAGGAGGCTGGATTCTCTCAATACAACTAGTCTGTGGTGCTTAGGTACATGTTTTAGTGGTGAATTTGGCAGCGTTATGTTGGACCCAATGATCTTAAAGGTCGTTTCCAACCTAGATAATTCTATGATTCTAATGATCCACATAATTCACAAATTCCTTGGTCTGCAGTATCGTTGGATCAGAAGGTGAGAAACACTTTCCTACATCTATATAAAATGAACATATTATTGAAATGGGCTACATTCCTTCACAATAAGAAGACCCAAGCACTCCCCTTTTGCTACTGCACCTCAGTTCTTTCTTATTTGAATAAGAATCACAATTTATGATGTTTTCTGACTGCAAACGTTAGTATTCTTTTTGGGATTCATGAGAGACAGAGGGCCCTTCCAGTCAGTGAAACAGAAAATGAAGAACTGGCTTTGAAGAACGTTATTCCTTTTCCTACCTCAGAGGGACCACCAAAATTCATGAGTTACCTGAGCTCCTCATCTTGTCCAATACTCGGCTTTCCTACACTCCCCCACGACCTAACCTTAAGGCTATATATTAGGTGGAGAATGCATCAGAAATGAAAAAGAAAAATAACTACTGGTTCAAACTGACAGCTCAGCACTGAAAAGAAACAAGAAGATCCTTCTGAGTCAAGCCCTATTCCCAGGGGGAATTATGCAGTAGTTCTCTAGGCAACTGTACTAGTATGTATGTTGTATGACTCCAGCTTTCCCAGCTGCTTTAAGTGTACAAATGGATGTCGCAGTAGAGACGGACACGACAAACATCAGATTGTGTGAAATGATCAAAATGGCTGCAAAAGCACCTTTATTGTTCTAACAAGCCTTTTTATAACCTTCTTCAAAGTAGGTGTTCATACAGGATTGGTTTACTTTAGTAACTAACAGTTCATGATTGGGTGATAGTTTCTCATCTTAGCCATCAGGACAGTTCTTCTTATCTTAGTTCTCTAATCTTGTTTCCATGGCACTTCTCAGGACTTTCTGGCCTCTCATGGATACACTGGAATCTCGTCAAGGTTAAATTCTTCTTCAGTTAGACTAGAGGCAGACCCGCTGCCTCCCCCGACAAATGGGTACCATTGTTTCACAACAGGGACTTAGAAATGTTGACCAGGTTTGACAAGAGCCATTTAAAGAAATATGTAGAGAAATATTTAGGTTGGAATGTACATCTGAAGGTCATTGAGTCCAACCTCCCACTTAAAGAAGAGCTAACTTCAGTGTCAGATCCAGTTGCTTGTCCAGTTGTGTTTTGAATATATACAAGGATGGAGATTTCACAGACTCTCCAGACACTTGCTCTAGAGACCATCCAACCACTCTCACATGTAAATCACTCTTTTTCCTTATATCAGACTGGACTTTCTCTTGCTGCAACTTGTGACTGTTCCCTCTCCTCTTCATGCTGTGCAAGTCCCATACAGGTCTGTTTTGTCTTCTCTACAAGCAGTGGAAGACAGAAGTAGATCCCCTTAGCTTCTATTCTCCAGGCTGAAGAATCCCAGTTCTCACAGACTTCCATAATCATCTTGGTGCCCTGCTGCTGAACTTACCCAGTTTGTCAATGTCTTTCATGTACTAAGAGGTTGAAATCTGGACACGGAACTACATGTGCAGAGTCATGAGGGCTGAGTAGAGGGAATAATCACTGCCCTTGACATGCTGAGTCCAATCGTCCCAGTATAGCTTAGTATGTAGATAGTTTTCATTAACATAAGGAAGCACTTACTGATTTGTGTTCAGTTTGTTGCCCACCAGGACCTCAGAGCCTTTTCTGCAGACTTGTCAGTCAGTCATTCTTTAGGATACATGCAGTTAGTTTTTCCCAGATATTTGGCTTTGCATTTTCTTCAGGAGGTTCCGATCAATCCATTACTTCAGTCTGTCAAGGGCCCTCTGAAAAGCAGGCCTGCCCTCCAGTATATCAGGCAGTGTCCTCAGTTTGCTGTCATACGCAGTCTTGCTAAGGCTGCATTTCATCCCATTGTCCAAGTTACTTTAGTACTAAATACTATGAGTCTCAGCACTGATCCTTGAGGATGGTCATGACCAGTCACTGCATTCAACAACAGCCTGGGCTGTTTTCACAGTACCTTGTCCTAACCCTATGGTTCTGCAAAATTTATGTTCAGCTCAATAGTAAAGCCCTCTATTTGAACAAAAGAACAAAGAAATTAGCTGTGTCATGCACTCAGTATTTTAAAATACTAAATTAAAGTAGTAAAAACGCAAGTGAGCAGTAAGAACATAAGAAGAGTGAGAACATACTTACAGAAGTGGGCTGATATCAAGTTAATGGTGGCTGATGTCTTAACTTGTAACACACTTAAGCACTAGGATTAGTTAGGGTTTTAGACATACTCCTGTCCTTTGAGATTCCTGTTGATTACAGGCCACCACTCAATGGGTCAGCCCATTTTCAATCCCATTCTCAATTTTCTAGTTGCCCATGCGTACTTGAAAAGGTTTGAGGAAACTTCAAGTATGAATAGGCCTGTTCTTGACAGTAGAACAATGGCATTCAGGCACCATAAATTTTTTAAAACATTTTTTGTTCATCTCAATAAATTCATTCTTATTCTTTTTAATATGAGACAGAAACATTATTTTTCCTTAAATAAATTAAAATGTAACTAAAACTTCTTGACTGAAATATTTCAATCATATTCACAAAATAGAAGATATCCAATAAGAACAAGTTACCCAAACAGTTAGAGTTAGCCAAAATGTGCTGGGTTTGTGGGGTTTTTGTAGTGCGGCAGAGGGCTACAGCAGAGGCCCCCTGTAAGA
The DNA here is from genome assembly GCF_031877795.1 of Strix aluco. Lineage (NCBI taxonomy): Eukaryota > Metazoa > Chordata > Aves > Strigiformes > Strigidae > Strix > Strix aluco. The sequence goes on from NC_133932.1 coordinate 61,772,190, forward strand.
AGCTTCTTGAAAGCTCTTCTGGCTTCAAGTTTGACCCTCTTTTGCACCAAGGCCAAGCCAATTAGCAATGGTGGTTGCACCTCTGTGATAACATATTTAAGGAGAACCTGAGAGGGGGTGGAGACTTTGAGGGCAAGTTATAAGAAGGGCACCTGTGTGAACACTGAGGTCAGTGGAAGGAAGGAGGAGGAAGGGGGTGAGGTGCGTTGAAGTAGAGAACCCCCTGTATCCCGTGATGAGATGGCAGGGCTGCTCTTCCTGCCACCCATGGAGGTCACCAGAGGAACAGAGATTTACCTGCTGCCCATGTAGGAACCCATGCTGGAGCAGGTGGCTGCACTAGGCTGGGAGTCTGTGGGAAGAAGCCCCTGCTGTTGTAGTGCAGTGCTGGGAAGACTGCAACATGTGGAGGTGACACATGCCGGAGCATCTTGAGAAGAATGCATCCCATGGGAAGGACTCATGGAGGAGAGAGATTGTGGAGGACTGTCTCCCGTGAGAGGGATGGCACATGGAGCAAGGGGAGAATGCAGAGGAATGCTTCCCCCTCACCTTTGAGGAAGAAGTGGTGGACTGACTGCACTCCCCATCCCCTGCCCCTGTACCGCTGGGGGAGGGAGATAGAAATATTGAGAAAAAAAGCTGGGCCGGGGAAGAAAGGAGGGGTGGAGGGAGGTATTTTAAGATATGGCAACTCTCACTGTCCCATTCTGTCTGTTAAGAGTTGGTTTTGTTAGTGTGTGAATTAAAGTGATGTTTTTTTCTTCCCCTAAGAAGTCTGTCTTTTACCTGTGACAGTTAAATGGGTGAGAGACCCCTCCTTTTCCTTATCTTGGTTCCTGAGCTTTTTGATTAATTTTTCTCCTTCCCAGTGCAGGGGGGAAGGAGTGAGTGAACAGCTTCATGACACTCAGTTGCCCTTTGGGTTCAAACCACAACACAAAATTAAAAACAAATACAATGGCATTTAAAAAAATTACATGTGAGGTATCATTCTCTTTTGGCTGCATTACTGTTTTTGACAAGAAAAGGACGAAAGTGAAGAAAGGCTATATATTATTCCAAACTTTCCACAGCAATACACAGTTGCCTGGGCTAAGAAATGCACTTTCAATTTCCTCATTTTTTCTTAGTTATTTCTCTACATCAACAACTAATATTATCTCTTCATTTTCAGATGTTACTGACTGAATTTTGCTCTCCATCAGCTGAAAGGAAAATAAAAACTTCCATTAGTTTTATACATAAAGTTAGGCTAGCCTCTACTTATGCACAATTCTGAGAGCATTTCGACTTTTGTTGCATATTTTATAGAAATATTTTACTTCTTTGTTTCTTAGCTGATAAGCTTTCCTTAGCTGGACATAACAGTGAAATTTCAGCAACTTTGTAATGTTGACACATAATTTTTGACTGGCCTGGAAGTGGACAGGGAGAACGTGTGCTTTTCCCCAGTGTACCATGCAGATTACCGCAAATTATCTCAAACAAACGCAGAAGGATTAACCTCACTGAGGTGTGAAAGCAGATAAGAACATGTAACTTGCTAGTGAACTTCATATTGAAGCTGGCCTAGTGGATGAGTAGGAGGGAACTGTACCTGGAGAGACCCAATGTGAGAGCTGGTGACCTGGTGGGGAGACCCAGGGACCAGACACAGAGATCAGATGTGAGGAGCTTGTGAATTTATGCTTGTTGTGAATGAAGAGAGTGAGGGTGTCTGCCTGTCTCACTGGCAAACTTCAGCCCTGCTCTGCTGGAGAGGAGCAGGAGGACTGAGATGTCTGCAACCTTATTTATGTGACTGCTGTTGGTGTTGACATCGTTCTCGTAAAGGCAGCTGTGCTGGCCTTTGTGGCTGGCTGCATTAGTGTCCTCTATGTGTGTCATGCTACATGTGTGTGCCTTGTGTTAGGAAAATGCACAGCCCTTACCGCTGACATTGGACCTACCAATGGGAGCATCAGCCCCTGCACCTGTGAGACTGGAACAGGAAAAAATCCCTGATTCTGGAAGACCACTGCATTTGACTTCACTTAATAAACTCGTCTGCTGATTTTTTCTTGTAATTTCTCAAAATATGGCAAAGAGTTCTTCTCTGTGTAAAGTTCCTTATCATTTAAAAAATACCTGCAGTAGAGTCTTGTATGTATTTCACACATTTAATATAAAATAGAAAGACAACATACCTCTGGATTTGTATCAGGCAGTCCACAAAATGAGCTTTTTGGCTCTGGGATTTGTGAAAATGCAGCTTTCCAACAGGTAGCCCTGAAGATCAAAAGGGATGGTATAGAAAAGAAAAATTAAGTAACCATCATGTGTCAAAACCATTGTACCTCAAAACAGCTCTCATCTTGCTCTTCCAATATAGAAGAGAAATGAAAAATATACATCATATCAGCACAGAATGTATACATACTAGGAAAACACCAAGAATTGGAATGTTAATAGTTTCATTTTTGGTTAAGGATTCACTAGTAATTATTTTATTTGAAAGGAAAAGGAATTTGTCCTGCTCTTTAAGTCACTACAACCAATGAAAAGTGGGTGTAAAAATTTTAGCAAGTGGGAAGAACAACATCTTCTCTGAATGACTGTGTATTTCTATACAAAATGCATGATATGGCAGAATAACCTTTTTCTTTCTGTTTCACTTGCGTGGTTTAGTTTGAGAAGCAAGATGCTTAGCTTATGTTCTTTCAGATACATTCAGTGTGCTTAGGACAATTCTAGTGAACACTGCAAAATCTTTACTGCTAAGTACAATCAGCCTGTGGGTTTTCAATAAAGTCACCAGTTCAAGAAATCAGAAAGCCTATTGCATGGACAGTCTACATTGCAAATATTCAGAGCAGCTGTACTGTTAACATAAATAATTGCAAATAATTGCTCTCCTTCCATGTTGACAGAAGAGGCCCTGGAAAAAGATGCGTGGATCAGCCGGGGAGGGACTTTGGGCATCACCATTATAGTACTTGCCTCAGGATCACTCATTTGGATTGATTTGTACTATGGTGTGAGTGAAAAAAATTTATCTATACTACAGGGACACCCCTACCTTATTTGTTTAAGAACTTCAGATGTTTCACACACCCACACAAAATAGAATAAATGCATAAATTAAGTTTACCTTTGGCAGAACAAAATTGTGATGATTGCCACTAAGAGTGTCGCAATTGCTATCACAAGTAAAATCCATACTGAAGAAGAAATAATCTCTTCATTTCCTGAAAGAGAAACAGTGATAAAGTATTATTGTTATTAAAGAGGAATAGAGGCACAGCTGTGTCAGACATCTACTGTGGTGACTAACTGGTGAATGTCAGTCTGAAAAGTTTCACTTGGTATAAAAATCATCTCTTTAATTTAGCACTTCAGCAGTAATGTCTGCTGGGAGGGATTAGCATTGAGCCTGTTCGTCGCCTGCAGTAAGCAGGGATGCACTTCAGCTGCAAATGTATAAATTTTTATATTTATTTCCAATGTTAGATGGATTTATTTCCAATGTTAGACTGTTAAGAGATTTATTAAGTCTCTTCCTCCTCTTCTTCTCTGTAGTGTGGAGTGAAACAAAATGTTTGTCAATTCTTTATACATCTGTGTGTCCGTAGGTGCGCAGCAGTGTGAAGCAGACAGGCCATCACTGGGGGGAGAGTAGTTCAAGGCATGGAGTTGTTCTTACCAAACTCAACGGTTGCGCTCCACTCCCCCCAAGCCGAGCTCACGAGACAGGCACTGCCAGCTGATCTCATTTTCAAGAGGTACTTCTTTCTTGTATTGGATCTTTGAAATGTATGACTATTTCCCCCTTCCTAAAAACAAAGTAAAACGGAGTTGTTTTTCTTTGTTTCATGTCTAGGTGTTGATAATATGTAATTGCCATTTACCAGTGAAACTTTTATGAGGCTATGAGAGGATTGCTTGTTAAAGCAGACTGTTGTTCCAGAGCAAAAAATAAATGTATTCATGTTTGTTATGTATATAATATGTATGCATACGTGTATCTCAAAAATAACCTGTCACTCAGTAAAATTTTTAAGTTTAGAAGTTTTTAATCTTTTACGCTATATCCTGTAATTTCTCATGATATAGTCTGATTTACTGATAATTTCCCTCAGCACATTGACAGAGGCAGAAATTCCTGCTAGAATTGAGTGATTTGAGGAGTTAAGTGTTTGCGTGCACCTCACCTTCCCCAGTCTTTGCACTATGACTTTTCAGGAAAAGCTTAACTTTCCAGTCAAACCTGTAAAATAAGTAGAAGACTGCTATATTTAGTGTTACTAGAATTTACTGAAACATGTTTGCTCTTGGAGACTTTCAGGGTAGAGGTGGGATGTGCAAGCTGCACTGACCAGAAAGAGGTGCAGCATACCCTGGAAGACAGCCTTCATCCCAGAGGATTTTTGTGGTCTTCATTTGTCACAAACAAAATTAAATTCCTGAGAGGTGTTTTCTCTTGTCCCTTTTCTCTGCTGTCACTGATGTATAACTTCAAATTCTGTTCCAAATATTTGAAGGGGAGAGGACAGTATAACGTAAAATGTAAGGTTTTTCAAAATATTTACAGAATAGTAATAAAGTTCTGCCCTTGGATGTATAATAAATGACATGTCATGATGACTTAACAGTTTGACACATTCAAGAAATTTATAAATAAGGATCCTATAAAGCAGAGGACATTGAACACATACTGATTTAAAGGCATTTGCATACTATTTACTTTTCACAAATGACTATGAAACCAACATGCATTGCTGATTAATAGAAAAAGCAGACTTACTTGTATAGAAGTATATTTGGTTTTTCCCTCAGGATTACCCTGTAAATTGAGAAAAAAACTTTATTTTTATGATTGCTTGGTTTGTGTTTATATAATAAGTAATTTTTATCTATCCCTTTTTCTGCATTACTCATCTATTTGTCAGTTCGGTCAGAAGAACTAATAATTTATCTAACATTTAGTATCTAATATATAATTAATCTACAATGTCAAGTTTATATGGTAACTAATTCTTCTATGGAAAAGTATTTGTTTTCCTTACCACCAGATCTGAGAAACAAATTTTATTTCAGATTTGTAATTAAACTGAAACACAAGCAAACCAGACCTGAATGAAACTGTAACTTTATTCTTACATACACCAGGGGTAAAAAAAAAAAAAAAAAAAAAAATCTGTGAAAGAAACTTTCTAGTTTATATCTAGTGTTTATATTTTACAATAAATGTCACTATATTTTAATATAAATACTATTTAAATATTTTATTTTCCCTCAGATGTAAATATTCAGGACTGACACAGTTTCACAGATATTTTACGCTGCCCTCCAACTACATTTTTGATAGCTAGAATAAAATTCACTGATCTCTTCTGAATAACCATATGTACTACCACGTAATGTACTGACCACACACAGCTCATAACTGTCAACTGTATTATCGCCGTTAGCCTGCCAGTTATGTATTTTTAAAATTGTTTTACATGCTGTATTACTATATTTTAAAACAAAATTAAATTAATCCAAACTTGTTTCATCAAATAACTGCATGCATGTTCATGTGGCACCTGAACATGAGTTTGCAAGGCATGCTGCTGTCCAGGACAGCTTCTAGAATCTGTAACCAAGCTAGCTTAAGCACAGGGATAAAGCTAGGAGAAAGTGCAACAATATAGTCTCCCTTTTTTTGTTTTTATGCTAAAATAATATATGAGAAATTAAAAGAATGAAGTCATGGAACACTTCAGAAAGTGAAGTTTCAGAAGGACAGCTGGCCTTTTTCAAATTTTGGAAGAAGAGATGTATTAAAGGGCCCTGTGTTTAAAAAAATGAAGGAGAAAATCTGTATGATAGTTAAAAGATACTCCCTCTTGCAGGGGATGGCGGCCTGACCTGACCTGATGGAGGTCTGTTGCTTGTCAGGGGCTGGGATCCAGGGTACTGCAAAAGGACTGCCAGACTCATCTGGCCATTGAATTATTACATCTTCCTGCTCTTCTGTGTGGGCACCAATGATATGGCCAGCATAACCTGGATGGTTACAAGGGTGATTGCAGAACACTGGAGACAGATGGTGTGTCCTCAGTCCTTCCAGTGAAAGGGAAAGGCTTGAACAGAATTGCACTCATTCAGCAGGTCAACACCTGTCTGAGTCTCTGGTGTCACAGGCAGGGCTTTGGTTCTTATGAACTTGGGACCCTTTTTGAGAAATTGGGGCTCCTGAGCAGGCACAGGATGCATCTCAGCAAGTAGGGTGAGAGTGTCCTTGTAAACAGGCTTGCTAACCTAGTCCTTGTACTCTGTGTGAAGGAGTGCCTGTGTATTCCTCTATAGCTCTGTCTTGGGACAAATAATGAACCAGTAAGAGAGTTTGTGAGTAGGCATCAGAGGACAGACCATCACAGGTGACAATGTAGTAGGTGTTTGTTCCAGATCTCCAGATCAAGAAAAGGAAGCAGATAAGACCCTCTTCAGGCAGTCTGAGAAAGCCTCACAGCCACAGACCTTGGTACTCCATGGAGGGGAAAGCTGTTGGTTGATCTACAAGAACAGCCTCCTCAGAGCACAAGAATGATCCATTCCAGTGTGCAGAAAATCAAGCAAGTGTGGCAGGTGAGCATGGCACGACATGAACCTTGAGTCTGAGCTCAGAGACAAAAAGGAAGTATGCAGAATGTAGAATAAGGGATTTGGGAGGAATACAAAGACATCATCTGTGTGTGTGCAGGAAGGGAGTCAGAAATGCCAAAGCTCAGCTGGAGTTGTGACTAGTGAGGGAGGTGAACACAAGAAAGGTTTTCATGAGTGCATTGGCAGCAAAAGGGAGGTTAAGGAGAATGCAGGCCTGGTGCTCACTGAGTTGAAGGAGCCTAGTGACAGGGGACATAGGAAGGTCTGAGGTATTTGGTGTGTTTTTAGTTCAGTTTTCACTGGTAAGGCTTGACTTCAGATTTCCCAGATAATCTGATCTGTAAAACCTTATCTTAAAACATTGCTGAAAGAGAAACCAAGTCATTTTATTGGTGTCAGACATGAAAAAATGTGATTGAAATTATGTTACTCATAGTGTTATTCTTTTTCTGTTTGCTCACAATGCAAGTAACTTTTAATGGTGAAAATAAAGTTTAAAGGCTGACTGTAATGCAATATATGTTGATCATAGTGTATTAGTAATACAATGCAAGTTTATACCTGGCAGTAGTAAAGCAATAAATTTGCAACACAGTAATTGCCGAACTTTGACATAATTGGTAGCATGAAAGCTCCTAATGATTATTAAAAAAATGTTAGGCACTTCAGACTACATGTGAATTGAATATTCTTTATAAACTGAATATTAGTCATATTAAAAGACATTAAGAAGTATATATTGCTTTACTGCAGTGAAGTTTTATTCCAGTGCCACACAGAGTTTTCTATAAGCTTTCTTTCCTGCAATGGCTAAGGGATTTGGAGAATTAATGCAGTTTTCACAGAATCACAGAATTGTCTAGGTTAGAAAAGACCTTGAAGATCATCCAGTCCAACCATCAACCCAACATTAACAGTTCCCAACTACACCATATCCCTAAGAGCTATGTCAGCCCTACTCTTAAACACCTCCAGGGATGGGGAGCCCACCACCTCCCTGGGCAGCCCATTCCAACACCTAACAACCCGTTCTATAAAGAAATGCTTCCTAATATCTAGTCTAAACCTTCCCTGGCACAACTTGAGGCCATTCCCTCTTGTCCTATCGCTTATTACTTGGTTAAAGAGACTCATCCCCAGCTCTCTGCAACCTCCTTTCAGGTAGTTGTAGAGGGCGATGAGGTCTCCCCTCAGCCTCCTCTTCTCCAGACTAAACAACCCCAGTTCCCTCAGCCGCTCCTCGTATGACATGTGCTCCAGGCCCTGCACCAGCTTCGTTGCCCTTCTCTGGACACGCTCGAGTAATTCAATGTCCTTTTTGTAGTGAGGGGCCCAAAACTGAACACAGTAATCGAGGTGCGGCCTCACCAGTGCCGAGTACAGGGGTAAGATCACTTCCCTGTCCCTGCTGGCCACGCTATTTCTGATACAGGCCAGGATGCCATTGGCCTTCTTGGCCACCTGGGCACACTGCTGGCTCATGTTCAGCTGGCTGTCAATCAACACCCCCAGGTCCCTCTCTGACTGGCAGCTCTCCAGCCACTCCTCCCCAAGCCTGTAGCGCTGCTGGGGGTTGTTGTGACCCAAGTGCAGCACCCGGCATTTGGCCTTACTGAAGCTCATACAGTTGGCCTTAGCCCATCGCTCCAGCCTGTCCAGATCTCTCTGCAGAGCCGCCCTACCCTCGAGCAGATCAACACTCCCACCCAACTTGGTGTCATCTGCAAACTTACTGAGGGTGCAGTTGATCCCCTTGTCTAGATCATCAATAAAGATATTAAACAGGAGTGGCCCCAAAACCGAGCCCTGGGGGACACCACTCGTGACTGGCCGCCAACTGGATTTAACTCCATTCACCACAACTCTTTGGGCCCGGCCATCCAGCCAGTTTTTTACCCAGCAAAGCGTGCGATCATCCAAGCCTCGAGCAGCCAGTTTTGCCAGGAGAATGCTGTGGGAAACGGTGTCAAAGGCCTTACTGAAGTCAAGGTAGACAACATCCACAGCCTTTCCCTCATCCACTAAGCAGGTCGCCCTGTTGTAGAAGGAGATCAGGTTTGTCAAGCAGGACCTGCCTTTCATAAACCCATGCTGACTGGGCCTGATCATCTGGTTGTCCCGCATGTGTTGTATGATGGTACTCTGGATGAGCTGCTCCATCAGCTTCCCGGGCACCGAAGTCAAGCTGACAGGCCTGTAATTTCCCCGATCATCCTTCTGACCCTTCTTATATATGGGTGTCACATTGGCCAATTTCCAATCTGTCAGGACATCCCTGGTCAGCCAGGACTGCTGGTAAATGATGGAAAGCGGCTTGGCGAGCACCCCAGCCAGCTCCTTCAGCACCCTCGGGTGTACCCCATCCGGTCCCATAGACTTGTGTGTGTCTGTGTGATGCAGTAGGTCACTGACTGTCTCCTTCTGGAATGCAGTGGGGTCATTCTCCCAGTCTCTGTCCTCTGGCTGAGGAGGCTGGATTCTCTCAATACAACTAGTCTTGCTACTAAAGACTGAGGCAAAAAGGCATTAAGCACCTCAGCCTTTTCCTCATCATTTATTACCATGTTTCCTTCTGCGTCTAGCAGGGAATGGAGGCTCTCTCTGGTCTTTCTTTTGCTGCTGACATACTTATAGACACATTTCTTGTTATCCTTGATTGCTGAAGCCAGATTAATTTCCAGCTGGGCTTTAGACCTCCTGATTTCCTCCCTGCATAGCCTCACAGCCTCTTTGTAATCATTGTGAGTCACTATCCCCTTCTTCCAAAAGCTGTAAACTCTCCTTTTCTCCCTGAGTTGCAGCCAAAGCTCCCTGTTTAGCCAGGGTGGTCTTCTCTGTCACCAGCTTCTCTTACAGCACCTGGGGACCGCCTGCTCCTGTGCTGTTAAGACTTCCTTCTTGAAGAGTGCTCAGCCTTCCTGGACCCTGTACCCTTCAGGATTGTCTCCCAAGGTATCCTTTCAAGCAGGTGTCCAAACAAGATAAAGTCAGCCCTTTGGAAGCCCAGGATGTCAGTTCTGCTTCCCCCTCTCCTGGTCTCTCTAAGAATAGCGAACTCTATTATTTCATGATTGGTGTGCCCTAGTCAGCCTCCAGCCGCCACATCATCCACCAGTCCTTCTCTGTTCACAAAGAGGAGATCCAGCAGGGCACCTTCTCTGGTCGGTTCACTCACCAGCTGTGTCAGGAAGTTGTCTTCCACACATTTTAGGAATCTCTGGGACTGGTCCCACTCTGCTGTGTTGTATTTCCAGCAGATGTCTGGGAAATTAAAGTCTCCCACAAGAACAAGGGCAAGCGATTGTGAGATTTCTCCTAAATGCCTGTAGCATATTTCATCCACCTCTCTGTCCTGGGTGGGTGGCCTATAGTAGACTCCTACTACAACATCTGCCCTGTTGGCCTTCACCCTGATTCTAACGCAAAGACACTCCACCCTGTCTTCACTACACTTGTGCTCAAAGCAATCATAACAGTCCCTAACATACAGCACCACTCCACCACCTCTCCTTCCTTGTCTATCTCTCCTACAGAGCTTGTAGCCATCAATTGGCACACTCCAGTCATGGGAGACATCCCACCATGTTTCTGTTAAGCCACTACATCATAATTTTCCTGTTTCATCATGTCTTCAAGCTCCTCTTTTAACAGTTAGTTGAGCTTGCAAGAAAACTCACCTATGAAATAGCAGGCCCGAACCAGGCTAAGAAGGTCCAAATAGCAGAAATCCAGGTAATGCCTTCAATCAGCCACTAAGTGTCCAAATCTGGTTGTAGTAAAGGCAGGTTTTTCCTTTATAGTCACTATCTGCCACCCTGTGGTCATTTGACGCAATTCTGCCACAGTTACACTATAGGTTTACTAACACAGCAATCTCATTCCTTTCCTATTGCTATAAAAAGACTTATAAAGCCAAGGATCTCAATTTCCCTTTCAATAGCTTAAATCTCTCCCTCAGTAGCCTGTGCGTATTCACACTGCCTTTCTGCTTTCTCTCACATATATTTTCCTTTTATTTAACATTATACAGCTTCAACTTTGGGACCAACGGGTGTGTTGCTTATATATGATATCTGGATAAGCTATTTATATTTCGTTTATAGAGAAATTTCATTCACCTCCATCAGCTCATACTTGTTAAGTGGATGCCTATTTCTCTATTCAGTATTTACAGCCCAGCTCTGCCCTTTCATGTAGATGCAGTCACCTCTGGAAGGACTCCAATCCACAACAGCTCCAACAGGTTTTGGTGAAAGAAGTGACATTTCTGAGTTTTGTCACAGCTGTGATACGTTCAAGTCTTGATTAACCATGCTTCTCCCCTTAGTTCCACAAAGTCACAGTCTTCCAGTGTATCTCCAACAATATCTCACTCAGGGGAATGGGGATAAAAAAAATGAGGCAGTATGGCGTAACAGGGTGCCTGAAAGGCACAACTACAAAGGAATATGGTGCTATGTATGAGAAAGGCTACACCATGTAAGGGAGACTGATTTTCTGTTCACCCATGTGTACTGGTAAATGCAAACATATATATTGATGTTAAATGTAGGTGAAGAAATTCCTCTTACCTTATACTTTATGTTGATTTCATATTTAAAACACTTGTCTTTGTTAGAATGACTTATTTGGGGTCGTTGCCATTGAATTGTGCAATCATTTTTCATTTCATCACAGTTGACTGTGATATTTGATGGAGGCATGAGCTTTTCTGAAATGATATAGCCAAGAATTCAAATAATTACAATCACTTCATCTCTTTTTGCTTTGATAAAAGAGAACGAAATTGCAAGTAACACCTCTGTGAAGAAAGATACTTACTTTTGTGTAGTTTTCTTAGCAACCTTGTTAGAAATAATTGAAAGACCAAAGTTCTTTAAGACCAAAGATCTTTAAATTCTCTCCCCAGGATCAGAAAAACAGGGACTAAGCCAGGGAACAACTTATGAGCATACAAAGATACAAGCCCCCTCATTTACTTTTCTAGATGAATAAGGTAGAGTCCTGTCTTCCTTTTATAAGGATATTTTTCACTGTGGAAGAACAAGCTGATTCTAACCCTAATGTAAGAAATCCAAAGGTAATTTCTTTCTTCAAGCCTCCTCACACAATGTTTCTATGACATGAAGGTGTTGTTTGGTGTTGTGAACTATGTAGTTTATTTCCCCTTTCCAATAAATTAGCCATACAAATTTAAGAAAGGCACTTCACTTTTAAGAATCTAGCCAACTTCATCATGCATACCCCCTAATTTCACAGATGTGAGCAAAAATATGAGGGCCTTTATATTTTGATCATCGCCAAGGACTTGATTATTGTAACAGCAAAAGATAGTCACTCATAACAGAAAGGGTATTAAAAGACTGATAGAGGAAAGCTTATTTTTAGCTAGACTACTCATTTACATCAATCCTTAGAACAGACCTGGCCTATTTGTGATGAGCTATTTGGTCAAAGAAAAGTCTTGTGTCATCTGTCATGAGTGTCAAGGAATGAAGCCTTGTTTGTCCATTTTTTTGAGACAATACCAAAACCAGTGGGACTTTTTGCCAAAAAGGCTTTGCCATAGTAAAAGTAATTACACAGGATTCTTCCAAGTAGAGCACCACATGTGAAAGAGCGTATGAAAACCTGGGGTATTTTGTACACATACTAATTTCTTTAATTGAGGGTATGGTGTTGACATATGCCATCCCCACTGGCAATGAGAAGCAGAAATCAGTGCTTGGATAAACTTCTGAGTCTCCTCTGTTGAAAGGTCTTTGGCCAGCAGTGAAAGGACAGCAGGGGGGAGTACAATCTCATAAGTCCTGTGGACCTTGATGGAGAAAAACCTAAAAGCAGTAAGGGTAGATTGCCAAAGAATCTGAGGCAGGCTGCAGCTGTGGAGCTTTCTTGCTTAATTTCCCTCATTGTTTTGTTCCTTCGGAATAGATTTTCTTGAAGATGCCAGTCTCTTACTGTCAACTTTAGGTGAGGCAGGGTACTTGATTCCTTCTCATGGATAAGTACTCTACTACCCTTATGAAATAATGAAAATGAAGCAGAAAGAAATTACTCACCAATTTTATACAGTCCAATGTACTCATCATAGAACTGTATCGGGGAGTCTTTGCTAGATCCATTCACCAGGAAGTAAGATTTTTCAGTCTTTATCATCACATTTTGGAATCTACATCCCGTGTTTCTGCCATTTTCATCTTTAATGTAAAGCTCACATTCCATCACATCATTGTCTCTGTATATAGCAAGGTATTTTAGTTAAACGTGGGCAGTGTGATGTGTCAAATGAGATTCCAGACTTTCCTAGACTGAAGCAGACCTACTTACCTCGAGTTCTGCCAGTAGAGAAAATATTGGGTATCTCCTGGAGCATCCCTGCCTGCCTGCCAAGTGCACTTCATGAGCGATATGTTATAAATCACACAGGAGAAGTTTTCAATGGCTGACCCATTCAAGCCTGCAAACACAGGAATATCTGTGATGAGGAAAACTCATGTGACTGCTCCAAGCTGGAGGATCTTGCACACGCTTAGATATGTTAGACACCTGCAACTCCAGCTGGTTATTGCTTGAGTTAGGAATGATTTGCTTCATTTTAGGTAGTACCACTGGAAGATATTTGCACTGACAGATTCAATGAAGAATTTGTCATGGATAAATCCTCCAAAGGTATGATTATAGCTGCATCTGATAGAATAAGTCTCAGGGGAGTCTACACTGCTCTAGTACAGGCTGACATCTAAAGTTGCTACCCCTGTGCTTTGAATTGTTTCTATTCAAAAGGAGACACTGGTGTCAAAATGCCACAAAGTGATACATTTGCTTGTCATCCTTCAGTACCCTGCTGTAGCATTTCTATTTGAAGGATGTACTTCAGTGTCCTCGCAAATGAGTGGAGAGCATGAGGAGCTTCCCTGTGGACTCTGGAGAGGGAGAGAAACCCAAGTGCAGAGCTGTGAAGTTTTTAAAGACCTCAGGGAGGTGTAGATGTAAACTTGCAAGGTGTTTGTGCTCTGCAGAGATACCTTCTTCCACCTGGGATTAACATCAGGAATCATCTGCTTGATGAGGCAGGAAATAGTGCCATTTTGTATATGTCAACTCCATGTTGCTTAAATGAGCAGATCTTGTACCTCATTGTCTTAACAGTCTCATATGTATGACCTCTCTCATACGAAGAGGAGTAGACTCTCTCAGATCTTTCATTATTACTGAAAAATATTAGGCATTACACCATGAATTACGCTGTGACAAAATTCAAAGTGTCACAGATTTCTCAAGGAAGAATTTAAAAACTACAGCCACAAACCTGTTTTGCTTTGGTTTTTAGTAACATTCTAAAGACATTGAAATGCAGTCAATAAATTATTAGTAAACAGTTAAAAGAGAATTGGCAATTAAAAACATGGCACCAAGCAAGGTGACAACTGGGGACTAAAAAATTGCTGAGCTAGTTGTAGGAACCTACTTTTCTTTTCACAGAAACATTGTTATAAGGCTGTGAAAAAGAACCTGTTCAATCTACAGGAAAAATGTAATTAAGGAATTAAAGGTTTCTGTTTTCTTTTACCCCCAGGCCATTGGAAACAGGCAAATCCTTTCCCAAAATCTAGCGTATTACCTTGAGGAATATATCTACATATACTTGAGTATGTGCCATTTATGTTCACTGCTGTGACAGAAAAGCTTGCCCGATTGTGCAGAGGAAGTGTTATATTTCCAAACATGCATTTCATATTCTCTGCCTGGAAAATGTCATGCAGAATTTTACTTTTTATTTGTTTGTCTATTGCTTTACATAATGCTACTCCCTCTAGAAAGGGCTTAAGCTTGTGCTTGATTTGTAACAGTGGGACCACTACGATAGCAAAGTAGGTACTGATGTCTTCACAGGCTCAAGAACTCTCTTCCCAGAAGTTTTGGGTAATTAACCTTTACCAGTGCAAGGTGAAGAGTTCAGTGCTTCCCTCCAGAAAATGTGATGGCAGTGTTAGGAATAGCAGTTCCTCCCTCTTTCTTCCCATAGTCCACCAAATCAGTTGAACTGCCTCAAAATAGGGCATATGTGCTTTCACAAGAATCAACACATGGCTGTAATGTGCTTTACACTCCTTTGAAAGACAAAGGGCGATACCCCACAAAAGACTGCCTGGGCAAGGAGCTGGCTTGAGGTTCATCTCCACCATTAGCTTTCTAAAAGCTAACACCTAATTTGAGCAAGTCATAGATGCCTTGTCTATGTAGTGGTGAAGGAAGACACAAACAGTGGCATATAAGGTGCATGGGATACCTTGCCTTCAAGCAGGGTCTGTACCTCTCCAGTGGCTTCTGACACAGTTTAGAGGACGATAATTTCCGTGCTTACATGGTTGAAATGAGGGTGACATGAATATACTCGAATCTGTGATTACTGATACACACAATATAACCACACGGAGTATCAGAGTGGCCCGAAATGTCTGAATTTTCTAGAAACTGCCTGTAGAAACATGAATGCTTACCATAGCTGTGGTATTCAACTTGCCTGACACAGTAGCATAACATAAATTGCTCCCTCTCTATTCATGCAAACCAGACTTTCAAAACCAGTATCTTCCTTTTACAGTTCCTGTTCCTGAAATAGCTTTATTTTGGAGATTACCTACTCAATCAAATGCAGAAGAAATATTAGCCAAATGGATGAAGACAGCTTTGAGCTCTAGAGAAAGAGAATTTAGTCAAGGCAGAAGTAATACATGTATGGGGGAAAGAATAATCCCAAGAGGACAACTTCATTACTTGCTTTGAAGTATCTGTGTAGCTTGTAGAGGCCAGTGAAAGAGAAAACTATTTTAATTAACAGATATAGTAGTTACAAAATAGGAAATGCTTATCTTGCTGTCTTCTCTGCATAAGCACTGAAAATAGACTAAATCAGAAGCAGAAGTTGCCTTTCCATAGAGTCATGACACTTCTCAAGTAACCTATTTACACAAGATCTGAGTTCTAGACCTTCTGTCTGCTATCAAAAGTTTGGATCTGAATTGGAGCTGAAGTTTGGAACTGATCTGGAGATTAATTTGGCAAGGAATGTGAAAAATAATAATTTCTACTTCTACAGGTATGTTGGTCAGAAAAGAAAATTAAATAAAGTGTACCTCCCCTGATAAATAAGACAGGAGAACTGGTGACAGCTGGCATGGAGAAGGCTGAGGTAGTCAATAAATTTTTGCTTCAGTGTTCACCATCAATCACTCTTCCCACATCTCTCAAGTCTCTGAATCTCAGGGCAGAGACTAGAGGAATGTCCCTCCCATTATAAGAGAGGATCAGATTTGAGACCACCTGAAGAACCTGAGCATTCATAGGTCCATGGGACCCAATGAGATGCATCCTAGGGTCCTGAGGGAATTGGCTGATGTAGTTGTCAAACTACTCTCCATCATATTTAAAAAGTCATGGCAGTCAGGCAAAGAAGTCTGGTAACTGGAGAAAAGTGAATATTGCACCCATTTTTAAAAAGGTTCACTAGGAAGATCCTGGGAACTATCGACGAGTCAGCCTCACCTCCATGCCTGGTAAAGTTACGCAACAGATCCTCCTGGAAGTTATGTTGGAGCATATAGAAGACAGGGAGGTGATTAGAGACAGCTAACATGGCATCACAAAAGGCAAATCATGCCTGAGTAATCTAGTGCATCTCCACAGTGGAGTGCCTGCATCAGTTGATAAACATCAGCAGCAGATGTCATCTGCTTGGATTTCTGTAAGACCTTTAGTATGGTCCCCCACAACTTTCTTGGATATGGACCAAATTTCTAATAAGTGAGTCTGGCATCTCCACTGCAAGTGTCACATAATAGGATCAGTAAGCTGCAGGACTGATTCCCAGATTTTTGGGTGCAGATGTTACTACCTAGCACATCTAAGACAGAAGGCAACTTAAACACAACTACCTGCAATGAGAAGCATGTTGCACTCCATCTTGGAGGACTGCCCCATGGATGTATTCTACTCACAGTCTGTGCAGTTCCAGCCAACACACAACTGGATGATCAGCAACATCCACTGGGTTATGAAGATGAGTGCAAGGGCAGCAACCATCTCTTCCTCCTTGGAGAGAGAAAACATTGAAACTTTATCAAGGTGAAAGATGCCAGTGTGAACTGCTTTCCCCTAAATTTGTGTAGTCTGACCTGCTCATATGCCTGCTTCCATATCATTTGACTATGTCTCAGTTCTGATGGAAGGAAAGATTAGATAGACTTCTCAAGCAGTCAGAGAAATGTTCAAATAAACAGTAACAAAGTTAAAGAAGTTGTCCTTTTCTGTAACAAAACACTTTGTTTTGTTTGTGACGATTTGTTTGTGATGATTCGTAAAACTGGTGATCTCAGGAGCAGTGTGTAAGTTATATACATACATTTGGTGACTGCTATCTTAAGGTCTAAAGATTATTTATCTATCTGCTATATACAAAGGTTAGTCTGCTTAGATGTCAAGCAGGTGGGTAAACATCTGCAAACAGAAAATATCAAAATAGGTCACAGCAATATCTATCAGCTCGTTACCCAGTGGTGAATATGGTAAGTTTGGTGAGGGTGTTAGCTCCTGTACTTTCAAGGATGTTTTTGAGTATATGCTTAAAAGTGGATCTATGAGTGATGTCTAACTTGTACAGATTCAGTACCAAACCCAGTAAGAAAATAAAAATTGTGACCAGGACCTATCTTAGGAGGCAGTAGGTACTTTATTTGCAAAATAACTTCATTCAGCTAAGTTCCATGTATTCCTCTGACAGCTTTTTAGATTTTGCCTGGCACATCACTCCTCCAGCCCTGGACTTCCTAGAATGTCAATGAATACCTCAGCAAACAAAATAGTCAGAAAGACAAAGATGGACCTACCTTCTATTTCAAAATGTCTTTATCTTGTTTATCTTTCTGTCATAGTCTTCAGGCTCAGAGAAGATGGAAAGACTCATATTTAAATGGTTGTATAGCTATAAATGGTGCTGTCTCACTTGTTGCTTGTGTTTTGGGGAACTGTCATACCATCGGAAGTGTTGCAAGATACAATGTTCATCACTTCCCTCCTGATTCTTACCAAATTCATGTAATTTCACAACTCGTGATTTCATATAACATGAACAAGCAGTTAGCTGGTTAAATTTTTCTTTCTGTTGTACAGAGCCCACTGGTTCTTGGAAATCTGGTGAGTGACGAAAAATCCTTTCTTTCACAGGTCTAAATAATACTGAGTAGTAGAAAGCAACTCAATACAAACCATCTCTGGGGGGCTGGGAGCAGTGGGGGATCCCCCTGATGGATCAGGGCAGGGCCTGGCAGCCAGGGTCCATCCCACCCCCAGCCAGGAGCAGGGCAGCCCGGGGCACTGGGGAAGCCCCAGCCCCAACATTGGGCACTTCTCTGTGGATGGGTCCAGGCCAGGCCAGGACATGGGCCTGTGGGTGGGCCTGGGTCAGCGGGGCCCATGGCTGGGCAGGGCAGGGCTGTGGGGAGCTGGAGACCTTATACCCTGAAAGGCTTTGCTTCACAGAAGACAATGTAATTTACTTAATATGGAGATTTATAATACATGTAAAGTAATTTCATTTCTTCACATGTTGAAATTGAAGCGTCACTAGAAAATATTACATTTTTCAAACAGAAAGATATGTCAATATTTCGGCTTAAAAAAAAGCAGATCTGTTTTGCTGGAGTTAAAAATTTGTAGGAGAGAGAACTGTCCACGTGCTTCTCTATCACTCCCATTTCTTGTGTATTATATTTGGAAAACATCACGTGCTGCCCAGCACCCTTCCAGGGTGCTCCAGAATTCACCTTTATCAAAATCCCAAGGTAATTCCTATCCTACTGTTTCTTTATTGACATATGGAGTGATATAACCATATCAGCACTAGCTCATATATCAGCTATTGATACATAACTAAGATAGTTATTTCCCAAAGAAAAAGCCAAAGATAGTGAGTGCAGTGCTGACTGTCTTTGGGGACAAAGAAGGCTTACTTTCTAGAGACCTAGAAATGCCTAGGGTCATGAGTATTTCTGCTTCCTAGATTCCTGCTAGAGTGTGAGATTGACGACTGATGAGCTATAAGTGGACCATCTTTTTCCACGTTCATTCTCTTATGTTGGTTGTAAACATGAATGATACTGAGTTGTCACTGAGACCAGCCAACACCCCAAAGAGGATATCTGACCTGCTTTCTTCTCCACAACTCACACAGTATAAAGGGAACAGGTGTAGCACAGCAAGTCTACTCATCATATTAACAACTTTTTGACTGCAAATGTATTTTCTACAAAAATAAAAATTGAACCAGCTCCTCTTCTGCTCACATGCAGTACTAGAAGCATAGAGCAAGGCATGAACTGAAAAACAATGTATTAAGTGATGCCTTATGGTTGTGCTCATGCATTTGATCATGTTTGTCAGTAACTCAGTACTGACTGAGGAGATGAACAACTAACTCACCTTGAGGATCCAGAACTTAAAAAACTCCAGTCATCCCTAGAAACATTAATAATGAGAAATCAACAGAGACTGGCTTGGTCTTTTGTGGTTTCAGAGGTAGAGATCTAAGGCAATGATGGCTTTATAAGGACCAGTTCATGAGAGTACACTTTCTTCATACGCTAGGAGAGAACAAAAATATGACAAAGCTTTCCTGAAGCGTAGTTATGAAGCAAATAGTGGGAATAAGGAGCAAAAAAGAATACGTGGCTATTCTACCAAAAAGCAGGTTTAGTCATAGAAGAAGCTCTTTTTGATAAGAATCACTATGGCTACCCCCTATCACATTGAAGGTGTCAATAGACAAAGCAACTGAAAGTTTAGACTTCAGGTCTGGGCCCATGATAGTCATTCAGAGGAAAAAGTAGTCCATTGTCAGAAGTTTCATTGTACTTCCAGATTAAAGAAATTCCATATTTATCCATGTAGGTATTTTCTGAACACTTATTGTGCTGTAAAGGTGGAAGAAAGGACTTCTGATCACAAAGAATGAAAAAACTCACACTTCATTGTGTCATCATCTTTGGAGAAAAACCATTCAATTTTGCAGTGGTAATAGACTACATTTGATGGAGAAAGGGGGAAGGGAAGTGCCCAGGGTAATAAAATCAGAGCTGTAGGAAGTGTCATGAAGAATCAAAGGGGATTCTAGAAAATGAAGAAAAACTGAGTTTCCGTACATCTGCATTTCTCTCCTTTTCCCCATACTTTTACCTCCCTTGGTCTCCATCCTCCAGTGGGTTAGTTCCCAGAGCATTAAGCAGTCTCCCACTCACTCCATCAGCAGACACCTGAAGCAGGAGCTCTGTTCACCTGTTGGCACCTCACACTGTAGGTGCAGATAAGGGAGGGAGTTGAGGTGAGCCATGCAGCCCAGAAATTGGGCTGTGGAGGAGAAAGGAGAGGTTCAATTGCACCAAAGTTGCATTTGCTGATCCTGCATCACTTTAAGGATGGTGTTTAAGGGCAGCTGTGGCTGTGAGGGGGCCGTAGTTCCATCCTCTTAGGGAGATTTCTTGTGTGCCCACTGATGCTTGTGTGACTGAATTGCTGGGCAGCGTCTGTATCTGAGACACCCTTTCATCACACTGTTTAGTACTGATGCAGTGGGATGTTGACTGCCCTGGGAAACTGTGTGTTTTTTCTGTGCCTAAGGTCCAGGGAAGTGCTGTCAACTTCCAGCTTTTGAGCCATCCCAATTAAGCATCTTGCAATAGGTGGACAAGGACAAACACATCTGTCCAGTGCTGGGTTCTCTTTCTCCAGCTGAACTCTCAGCTGTGTGGCTACTTGTGCACCCCAGGCAAAGTCCCATGCTCCCACTCTGAAAATATCCCAAGCCTATAGAGCAGGCAGCAGAGGAGCAGTGTGCTTTCTGGTGCTCTCTCAGATTATACACCTCTGTAACATTATGAGGAAGTCTGGGTTTTGAGGTTTTGGGGTTTCAGTACTTTTTGTTCTTAAGCTGAAATATACTGAAGCAGAAGAATCCAAACAGCCCACAAAGACAGTGGTGTTACCACAGACAAAGGAACTGTCTTACCCGGGGGATTTCTTTGCTTACCTATATTTAGGGCTAGTCCTCACCTGAGGCTTTCATAAATGCAAACTAATTAAAAAACATAAAAAATCCCCAAGCAAAGCTGGTGCTCTTCATGGTGCCACCAAACTCAGTTATCTTTTAGAGGCCAGAAAACTAGTGTTGAGTGTCCTCGCTATGACCCAGGAGCTGGAAGAGAAATGAGAAGAAGAAGAGAAAGAACAAGCAAGAGAGAAGAGAAAGTTGGGCAGAGACACTAGGGCTGTTTACAGACTTCTAGCTCTACAGGGAGCAGAGTCACTGTAGGAACATGATTAAAACCAACCTTTCTTAAAAGTCCCAAAACCTTGAAGAATAATTTATTGCTCCAACAGCTATAGGAGTGCTTACAATAAGTGCCTGGGCATTTCGCTATGCTGATGCGTTACAGCTTTTGTGTAGATGGCAAAAATACAAATGGGAGACAAGACCCTCTCTTTGGTACTTGCAGCAAGAACTTTCTAGTTTTTAGCAAATGTCTTTCTCCACAGAACAGAACAGCCATAGGAGATCAGAATAAAGGACTTCTATCTGTGTGAACATCTGAGTCACGTGGTTAGAAGGTTATATAGCATGACCATCCTTTCCCAGTGAGTGTTGTATTAGGTCTTTGCCCAGGGATGAGAAAGGGATACCTTAATCCCACCCCTACTCCCACCTCCCCTGTTTCATAGATGGGATTTCTGGTGTTCTCATCAGGGTGCTGGTTGTGAACAAGTTTTCTGAATGGCTTTGCAGTCTCAGCAGCTTTTGCAGTGAAAGCAGTGGGGATGTAAGGGGTGCACCAATGGCCATGATCAACTGTGAGTGAAGCAGGATGGAGAGGATCCAGTAGACTTTATCTGTTTAATTCCCCTTAGATTAAAGTAAGCTTTGTCTTTAGTTGGTCACTTGTGATGTAAGCGCTCTTATCTTTAGGCAGCTATAACTTAAACAGAAGGCTTCTGCTCTGGTTCTGTTTTACAAAGTTATTCAAGAGAAATTGTTAATGAAAGCTTATTTAGAAACACAGAATCATAGAAAAATTCGGTTTCAAAGGTGACTTCTTGGAGGTAATGCGGTCTAGTGGAATTTTATCACCCTGAGAGAACTTTATCTACCATAAGAGGATTTCAACCACCTGAGATGACTTTAACCATCCTGACACCTGCTGAAAAGGCAAAATGGCAGAGTATAAGCAAGCCAGGAGAATTACAGAGATCACCAGAAACAATATTTTGATGTAGATGCCAGACAAGATGACTGCAGGAGGTACTCAGCCAGATCTGCAACTCATCAAAGAACTGACCACAGATGTGACAGTCATTGACAGTCTTGACTGCAAGGATCATGATATAGTGGACTTTAAGATCCTTACAGAAAGGAGGAAGGCAAATAGCATGCTATATAAGTTGGATATTATTAAAGCAGACTTCAGCTTGCTTAAGGCAGAATAGAATCTCAGAACTAGTGCTCTACCCATGTCTCAGCTCTTGGCTGAGGCACTGGCAGTAATTCAGAGACTTCCACTATGGATGTGTTGGACTACTGCCAGCAGCTTTGGTTTAGCCTCCAGCACATCCTTCCTGTTCTTTCTTATGTTTTGGATACCATGACATGTACCATGGCTCATCCCTTGCAGTCCCAAGTAACCTCTCTAAACAGCTAATGACATCTTCCACCTTTGCCCTGGCACACAATCTACTATGCCAGAGGTGTCCTTACATACCTCACAGATGCAAGTCTCTGTGCTCTCTGCCACCATTTGCTTCCTACTGACCTTGTGGATGTGGCTGAAAGGCAGAGCTCAAAGGATTGTAGTGAATGGGGCTACAACTGGCTGGCAACTGGTCACCAGTGGTGTTCCTCAGGGTTCAATTCTAGGGACAGTTCTGTCCAATGTATTTATTCACAATCTAGATGCAGGGGTTGAATGCACCATTAACAAATTTGCTGATGGTACCAACCTGGGAGGTGCTATTGACTCTTTTGAGGGACAAGAGGCCTTGCAGAGGGATCTAGATAGATTGGAGCATGGGGAAATGATTAATGGGATGAAATTTAACAAGTCCAAATGCCAGATTCTGCACCTAGGATGGGTAATGTCAGGCTATATATACTATATAGTGTATATATACTATAAAGTGGTAGAGGAGTGGTTGGAGAGCATCCCTGCAGAGAAGCATCTGGGAGTGCTGGTTGTCAGCAGGCTCAGTGTGAGCCAGCAGTGAGCCCTGGCAGCCAAGAGGACAAACTCTACCCTGGGGTGCATCAAACACAGCATAACCAGCCGAACAAAAGAGGTCATTACCCCACTGTATTCAGCGTTAGTGTGGTCTCACCTTGAGTCCTGTGTGAAGTTCTGAACCCTACAATTTAAGAAGCATTTGGAGGTACTCAAATGCATCCAGAGAAGACAAACAAAGATGGTGAAAGGTCTGGAAGGAATGTCTGTAAGGAGAGGCTAAGGACTTTGGGTTTGTCTAGTTTGGACAAAAGGAGTCTGAGGGGTGACCTCTTTTCTCTCTACAGCTCCCTGAGGAGGGGAAGTGGAGAGGGAGGTTCTGATCTCTTCTCCCTGGGATCCGGTGGTAGGACATGTGGGAATGGCTCAAAGCTGGACCAGAGGAGGTTTAGACTCGACATTAAGAAGCATTTATTTACTGAGAGGGTGGTCAAACACTGGAACAGGTTTCCTACAGAGATGGTAGATGCCTCAAGCCTGTCAGTGTTTAAGAGACATTTTGACAATGACCTTAATAACATCCTTTGATTTGGCCAGCCCTGAATTAGTCAGGCAGTTGGACTAGATGATCGTTGTATGTCTCTTCCAACTGAAATTTTCTTTATCCTATTCTATTCTATTCTATTCTATTCTATTCTATTCTATTCTATTCTATTCTATTCTATTCTATTCTATCCTATCCTATCCTACTCTATCCTATCCTATCCTATCCTATCCTATCCTATCCTATCCTATCCTATCCTATCCTATCCTATCCTATCCTATTCATCTCCTCTGTTGCAGGACCTCCTTTGGTGCCTGCCTGCTGGATCTCAGTTCGCAGTATCAGTTGGCTCAAGACATGCCACCCTCCAGCCAGGAGTCTGCTCCAGACAGAAGTGAAACTCCCATAGCAAGCTCTGATTTGATGAGGAAAACTAATTCCAGCTTCTCAGTTTAAGGGCCACCATACTGAGTTTTTTCACCCGGTACAGTCTTTTCTTAACTTTTTCTGTTTCACAGGGATTCGGTTTACCAGAATGTGCAAATCACTCGAGACATTGCCCTGTGCAGGAGTCTGTCCTATGTTTTTTTCCTGACAGAAGTGCAGAAACCAAGATCAAACCAACTTCAGAAGAAGTCATTTTAGCAGCCTCAGGTAAAGCTTTGGCAAAGCTAGTCAGGAACAGAATTGCTTAGTAGGCATGGGTGATCTTTAGTGTTTATTCTGTAGAGACCACCTCCAAGTAGTGCTGATGTGAGAAAAAAACAGATCATTTGTAATGTCAGTATTAGTGAACCTAGTTGTTGTAACCATATAGCTCTGTAATACAGTGTCCTGGCTTCATCTGGGATAGAGCTAATATTTCTTAGTAGCTTGAATAGTGCTGGTAGATTCAGTATGGGATTTGATATGAGAAGAATGTTGATAATACACTGATGTTTTTAGTCGTTACTAAGAAATCAAGGACTTTTCAACTTCCCATGTCCTTCTAGTGGGCAGGTTCACAAGAAGCTGGCAGGAAGCATAGCCAGAGCAATGGACCCAAGTTGACCAATGAAATATTCCGTATCATATAACATCATGCTCAGTAGATAGAGGAGGGTTGGCCGGGAAGCTCACTCTCCTCTTCCAGAATTGCGGTTTTGGGATTTTTCTCTTTGGGTTCATTAGCTAGGAACGGGCTGGGCATCGGTCATCAGGTGGCGAGCAATCCCATTGTGCATCACTTGTTTGTATATTCTATTATTACTAACATTATTATTTTAATTTTATTTTATTTCAATTATTAAATTGTTTTTTATCTCAACCTGTGAGTCTCCTTACCTTTACCCCTTCAAGTGTCTTCCCCATGCCACAGGTGGGGGAGGGTGAGCGAGTGGATGCATGGTGTTTAGCTGCTGGCCAGGTTTAAACCACAACATATGGTGTTGCCATTACTAACAGGACATAAGGTTTGTAATGAGTTTGAAAGGTCTCATGGCTGAAGTTTGTCAGGCTTGCTCTGCTTGAACTTTTCTTGACCTCTTTGTAGTTTTGTTTATAAAACCACACAACCAAACTGTACCATTTGCAGCTAGCAAGTGGCAGGCTTCTTCTGGAGAGTTCAGAAGTTCAATTGCCAACATTTCCCCCGCCCCCCCATATTTATCTACTACCTGTTAGCAATCATATTTTAAGCTATTTTTTCATCTACCACAGATATGAAGTGATGAAAAGTAGGAGGAAATTTTTGGTTTTGTAAATGGCTATGAGCAACATCTAGGGCATGCTGTGCTGAAGGATGTAGCAACATGGTTTGAAGGCAAGAAATAGACTTATGAGAAAATTGTCTCCTGAACTCTTTAACAATACCCATTTTGTATGAGCAAATGGTAATTTTTAAGAGGTTTAATCTTTGCTGTGTTCATACAGATGACAAATTTTTATTCCTGATCACAATCTCAATATGGCTGTATCTTTTCCAAGGCACTGGATCACTGGAGATTTTATTCTTTTGTATGGTATTGAAAAGCAATATAATAACTTCCAAAACACCACTGAAATATTTTTGCTGAAACAGTGCAAGAATACTCATCATAAGAAGAAACAAAAATAGTCCAAACAACTCTATTTATGCAAAATGCAATCAAACACAAAGAGGCTTTTAAAGATAGGCTCTTGGGTAATTGTGTCTACAGGCAACACTATTCTCTCTTCTTGCAAGAGGAAGATAATATTAAAAACTTGTAAATATATATGTTTGAAAAAATTCAAGTTGATCATTTCATCTGCATGTCATTATGTCACCTCTTCAATAATAGTTATTTCTTCAGTTCCATGTTGTATTATTTGATTCTTATATTCTGTCTATTAAAGGAAAAATAAAACATTTCATTAGTGTTTCATCCATGAGATTACCCATGAGTTTACAATTTATGAATCTCCTGTCATTCAGAGAGTTACTATATAGAAGCTGTAGTGGAACTCTGTCAATAAGAGGACTGAAGTAGTCATGTCTAGGTCTCTCCTCCATGAGGAACAAAAGACGTTTCCAGTCAAAAGCCAGAAAACTCATCTTTTAAACACAGAGAAGTTACCATAATAAAGGAACAGAAAATAAAAGGATTTATAAAGGCTCACCAGGGATCCAGTGTATTCTTTCAGACACATTCTTGCTTCCAGGCCTGGCTGTAGCCAACTTAAAGATTTTTCAAATTGCATACTGCAGCAAACTTTGCAACATGCAGTCTAGATAGGCAGTTTCTGCAATGTCTGCCTGTCTGTTCCTTCTTCTTCTCATGAGTTTCTCCATAAGCTAGAACCTCTCAGCTCTCTACTGTATTTTTTTGCTTTCCATACCCTGGAGACTTTTTCTCCTTCAACATCATTGCCAAATACTAACATGGGTCTCAACTTCTGCTATGGAACAACTATTTTTGGCCAGCAGTAGATTGTCCCTTCTCTCCCCATTGCTAACCAAAAGTCTGATTCTGCATTATTATTCTGCTGAGAATCTTAGGCTCAGCGCTATTCTAGTGATAACATATGGATTATAAGGAGAGCAGGGTGAAATTGTGTATTTTCTCCAATGCTCCAGTTAGATGGACGACAATTGTTTCAGAATAGAAAAGGAAGAATAAACTAATTATTTGCATATGGGCCTTCTCTTTCAATACCCCCAGAGCAAGAAAAATAAAGAAAATTTACCCTTGGATCTGAGCATCTTTCTGACACTTAGGTCATACTTTTAAGACTGCAATGGATCCTTATTTACAACAAATTTCAGGCAAATGGGAAGAAAACATACCTGGAAATCCATTGGAGAGAGCTCATGGAATGGGTCTCTTGGCTGTGGTATGATAGCAGATGTTTTTTTCAAATAATTGCTTCTACAGTGACAAAAGGGTTGGTGAAGAAAAGACTTAGTATGCAAACATATGAACATGCACTATATAATAATGTTCCTGAGGTATTATGTTATTCCTCTAAGACAAAAGCAGTGAAAATGTAACTAAAAATTACATAGGCTGGATAAAATGATATCATTTAATTGTTGAAAATATGGATAATAATTTATTTTTTGACTTTTAAAAATCATGGGAAGTTGCTTTTTTAAGTATCTGAAAAAGAAATATTCTCAAAACAAGTAAACAATTTAATGTACCACCCATCTACATTGCAGGGTCTGATGGCAGGAAAGCAGCACTGATATAAGGCCTTGTCCCAGTATTGAAAAGCGTTCTGTTACATTGATCAAGTGGATAAGAAGGTTTGGAATCAGAAATATAGACCCCACCTGAGGAACATCCAGCAGGTCATGATTGCTACTATAGTTCAATGTTCATTTTCTCCTTCCTCCTCTCCTTTAAAAGGAGGCCAGAAATTTTCTGTTGGGGAAAGAGATGTTCTTTCACCTACAGAATAAAAATTTTGTACAAGAAATAAGGCTTACACTGCGCAGAGAAAAAGTACAAGACTTGCTGCCAGCACTGGTATCATAAATAAAGTATACGATGAAGTAGATGTAAGTTGTTCTTTTCCTGAAAGACAAGCAATCATCAAAGTGTTGATTAATATCACAGAAGAGGAATGATTGCACAGCTACATGCAATCTGCTTTACATGATAGTGTGAAGCACCAATATGAAGTGGCTTCTTCTTTAGCTTAGCACCTCATTGTCCTGTAACATGTGAATGGGATGGCTGACAGTATGTGGACTGTATGGTAATTTGGGACGTTAAAAAGTGTTTTGTGAGGAACTGAGGCCTACACAGTCCTTCAAAATCCAAGGTGGCAGAGAGTAACAGGGAAAAAGAGAAGTTTATAAAGCCAGAAGTAGAAATGGAAGAAGGAAATGAGCTAACAACAGACCTCAAAAAGGTCTGCTTTATTCACTATCTCCTTGCCAGAAGCACCCGCTGTCACACCAGAATGCTTGGAGATCTCCCTTATATTAAGAGATATGCCAATTCTTCACTCTTTTTCATCCTAGCAAATTAATATGCAAATATCAATGTGTTTCCATATGTAAGTATGAAGTAATAAGTGAGGCAGATAAGTAATAACTGAATGAAAACTAGGTCAAGGAAGTGATTTTCATTCTTACCAAACTCAATGGGTGTACTCCACTCTCCCCAGCTTGTGCTCACTAAACAGCCATTGTCAGTTGCTCTGATTTTGACGCTGTACCTTTTTTCTGCTCTGAAGCTCTCAAATATGTAGGAGTTTCCTGTAATGCTTCTTTCCTAAATACAAAACACCTAAACTGAGAACTTTTTATTCATTAGACGTACAGATATGAAGAATGTGTCAGGTCCATTTAATGATGCAAAGAATTACAAAATAAAATTTTGCATATACTTCTGTGCACAGGCTAGAATGAAATAACAAACAGAAAACTAGCCTTTAATAAATTAGCTGGTTCCATCTTAATTCCTTTTGTTTGAACATTTTTATTATTGGTGATATGAAGATGAAATTTGCAGTATGCTTCCCTAGCTCCTTAGCCTCTGCTAAACAATGAGACTTTGTGGGAAAAAAAAAAAAAAAAAAAGCGCTTATTTTCAGTCTGTAAATTATTTATTTTACTAGAAGGTAATTCTTTAAAGATCTGACATTCCCTTACTGTGGATGTTTTCAAAACCGAAGTAGAGTTTAACATGCAGATTATACAGAAGGAAAAGTTTTGACATATATCGAAATCCTTCTCAGAGGAATATTAGGCCTTCTTGAAAACTTTTTTTTTTTTCTCCTTTATACTGGTTTATCTTTCAGATGATATTTTCTTGCCTCATCCACCTGAACCCCTTCCAGAGACAATTAATGAAGAAAAAATTACCCACATTTTGTGTGTTTAAGTGTAATGTGGAATTATGATCCATATTTCTACATATATATGAATTTGGTAGGAAATACAAAAGACTGTAAAATGGAAGATTTTGTGACTTGCATAGAAGTAATATAAAGTTCCATATCTGCAGCATAAATATTAGATTAATATGGTAATGAAGACTTACTGGTTTAGATGTGGTTTTGAGGTTTTTCTCAGTATCAGCCTAGTAACAAGAGAAAAAAATAATTTTTATGATTGGTCTTTTTGTTACTATATAATATAGGGTCTTACCTTATGAATGTTTGATTTTCAGGAAAAAAAAGTCTAAAAAAAAATATAATTTTTTAAATGCTTTCTTTTAAAGAATGTGAGGTTAAGCGGTTCTTCCACTGAAAAGTTTTCCTCACCATTGGTGCTCTGAAACACTGTACCCTTTCAATTTGATTGCAGAACTGAGTATCAAAGAACTAAACAACAAAAGACTCAGGTTGCCCACCAATTAAAATTTTATGTTTTACTTGTACAAAACAAAGTACATAAAAAAATACTAGTAACCTTGAACAATGTTTTTTCTGTTAAAACTTTTGTCTGCGTAGTTTTTATGCTCTTAAACATTTAATTTAGCCATGTTATGTCTCCATTTTTAATTTTTTTTTTTATTATTGGAACAATGAACTCACAAATATTTCTGCAAATACTCCAACCTTTGTTTTTGATGTATGTAATACTACTTTTTATGTTCATCCATGTCTTCAAAATATTATAATTACTGAAATGTATAATAACAACCATATACAGGTAAAACCTGAAAATCCTGGATATTTTGTTTCAATAACCTGACAGAATATTTCTTTTTATTCAAAGACATGGGTGGCTCTTTCCACTTTAACTTAAAAAGAAAGGACACAGAACTTAATGAAACCCCACAATGAACAGATTCTGTATTACTGTCCCTTATGTCTGATTGTGACAGATGTGGTGGAACCATCTTGATTGTGTATGCTGCAGGCCTACTTTAGATAAACCTAAACTCCTAAACTCTTTCAGCAACACCATGCTGGTGTCAGTAAATGGAGGCAATGGGAGAATAAGGCAAGGTTGGATACATAAAGGGCAGGATGGAATGTGCGGTGGTCCAGGTGGAGATACCTAAGAGCTCTTGCAGCATATCCTAACTCACAAGTGTGCTTTTGTAATAGAGCACATGTTGCTTCTTCGGAGCTAATTTAGTAATACCATAAACCTGACTGAGCATAATGATGACTACAAAAAGGAGGAACAAATGCAAAGTGAGTTTGTGAAAGACATGATAATAAGCAACTGATGGGATAGGAGACTGCACAGAGAAAAACCGTAGAACTTCATCAAAAACCAGCAGCAAGACTGAAAGACTACACTGGGACCCAAACTGCCTTACAGGGACGCATAAAATTGGTTGTATCCAATTTAATAGTATCTTTGCTTTTTTGTAGTGTATTTAGAGTTCATTTTATGTATCCTATGGCTGTTCACTCTAAAGTCATCAGGTAATATGACCCATCCCCCTCCCGGTGCTAGAATAGCTATTCAACCTCAGTGTGGGGAATCCCTTGCCCAGTTTCTTTAAGGACCAGCTGTACAGTGGACTGAAAGCATTCCCTCAACTTGCTGCCCCTGTTTGTGAGTGGCAGCAGTCCTCAGCTCATGTGCAAGTGGGGTACTACAGATCAAAAAGGAGAGATTAGTTAAGTAGGGAAAGAACAGTATTGGTTGCATGGTAGTGTGTGTGCAAATACAAGCATACAAAATACTGTTAAGAGTTATAATTATTCTTACTTTGTTTTCAATGACAATTTCATATTTGAAACAAGCATGTCTCTTCACATGACTTGTGCGAGGTGGTTGCCACTGAATTTCACAACGATGAGAAGCTTCTGTACAGTTCACAGTGACATTTAATGGAGGAGTGAGTTTTTCTACAATAATATAATTAGAAATACAGTTGGTTAATAATCAGTACTCTTCACTCTGCCTTTTTAAAATATAGGTAGATGTTCAGACAACTGGTCTAAAAAGATGTAATGCAGCTTCACCCCATATTCTGAAGCAGGACTCCCTGATTTAACACTCCAGTTGAGGAACCTGGAGTATCGGCAGCAGCAATAGGTAAAATTAAAAAACACAAACCATTTGTTAGATTCTACTGAATTCAGCATACAGTCTGTGCAGGGATTTGGGTTTTATTTTATACTGTGTTCATATTAGACAGAAGGTTGGGGTTTTTTTAATTTTTAATTAACAACATTCTTCCATTAAAAAAAAAAAAAATTTTGCTCACAGTGTTAAGGTAATTGGTTCTTTTGTAGTATGTGGATGAACAGAACTAAGAGATAATGATATAAAACCAACTTCTAGATAGTCCTGCTCAGGCATCCTTAGCTAGTTAATCCCAAAAGGCGAAACCTTTCTGTCAGAGAATAAATATTTGACTGAAATGTTCACTGTTCTCTAACCTATGATTTCAGATTGTCTCTGACTCATTTGGTTTTGATCATTCTTGTACTTTTGACTTTTCAGGAATCAAGGCTGGGGAAAAGGAAAAAACCAAAATCTGTTATGAAGAGCAGTGTTTTAAAAATGTATGCTTTTTTCCAGGGATGAATTCTATTTCATTCCATTAGAATAAAAGTGGAAATAAAATTGAAAAAAAACAATCCTTACCAATTTGGTACAGTTTAATCTTCTTCTCATATGACTGAATGTTTTGTCCACTTCTAGACCCATTTACCAGGAAATAAGCTTTCGTATTTTCTATCATCACATTTTGGAATCTACATCCTCTGTGCCTTTCAAAATCATCTTTGATGTAATTCTGGCATTCTGTGAAATCTTCTTTCCTTTACATGACATATTACATCAGTTAAATATTGGCTATATTTCATGTCAGACCAGAAATCAAAATTCCTAGACCCTCTTACCCTGAGGTCTTCCAGTACAGAAAATATTGGGTATCTCCTGAAACAGTCCTGTCCACATGCCAAGTGCAGTTCATGAAGGAAACATTAAAAATGACACAGACAAAATTTTCAATGGCTGTCTCATTCATGCCTGCAAACACAGAAAGAATATCCCATGTCCACTCCCTGGAAAGACTGTATAACTGCTCAAATCATGCAGATCTCTGCAAGCTCATTTAGTAATTTTTACTTACCTGATTAGTGAATCCAACTTCATATTGGGTCTTGCAGTTACGTGCTTGCTTTAAGACAGCAGCGATTTTATTTGTGTTGAGCCATGAGGATTGCTTATCATTGTTACAAATGCTGAAGATGTGATTAGGATTTAATCAACTCTTTAATCAACTCAGGAACAGTGATGTAGTGGAAGTTAATAACAAAGACAGTCACTGTTGTGTCCTTTGTTTAGATCCCCTGTTTATCTAAGGTCCAGTTTACAGTGAAATATAAAGTCTACAGCCATGAGCAAGGCAAGTTCTCTTGCTCTGACCCTTGGTTGGCTTATAAAGGACTAAGTATTTAAAATAAGTTGTCCACCACTTTCTTCTGCATAACAGCTGGGTGATTGCAACATAACCCTGAGACTGCTTCCTGAAGCTAGTCCCTGCAGAAGTGTCACAATTTTGAAGAGAGAATGGCATATTTTTTGATCTCAAGTTGCAAACGGTTGCTAATCTGTTCTGGCACTTTGGATTCAAGGATAGGGTGAATTTTGTATGCACTGAACTTGATAGAAGCAGGCCTGAACATCCATGTCTTTAACGTAAAACCATGACAAAACTGAAGCAGTATGCGATAGCTTGCTTAAGTTAGAAGACTATTCATGTTGTATATTCACATGAGGAAAGAATTCCCTGTTTTTTCTTCCCTATCAAAAGGTGACATCTCCCGCAGGAAGGAATAATCATGCAGTACCTCTTAACTACTATGACCATGAATTGAAGGACTGGGTCACAGTTTTCCATGGCAGTGCTTCACTGAGCTTAAGCACCATTACTGCTTACCTTTACATGTATCTCCCTAGTTAACCTTAAATCTCCCTACATGTCTAACACAGGTTCCCAAACATGGTTCAGAAGCCACCATATTATGAAAACAAGTGACTGCCTCCTGTCTGAGCTTCGCTCTTGTTTCTTATGTTCCCACAAGCATCTGATCATGTAGATGACAGCACTGATTCAAAAAGAAATGCTGTTATTGAGCAGACCAAAACTTTTGACACCATTAGATGCTTAGGGAGAAAAGTATAAGGAGAGGTAAAGCACCAAGCAAGCCTTCACCCTATATGGTCTCTCAGCTACCTGCAAGCAGTGCCCTATGGACTTCCAAAGTTAAAGCCTACCTCACAGATCACTGTGCTTAGCAGTCCAAGAAAGCCTGATCTCCCATTAATTTCCTTCATTCCTTTTGAATCCATTTATACTTTTGGTCTCTACCACATCCGTTGCCAATAGGATGAGCAAACGGAGAATTCAAAAGGTCGTTTCCTTCTGGATCCTTTCCTCTCTTCAGCTGTAATGTGAGAAATGACACATTTTCTCCTGAAGAGAAGGAACTCAAACACACTTGTGTTTTTCATGGCTTGTTCCAAGCAGTTACTGCACTGTATGAAGGCTTTTGGGACCACTCTGCAGAAGGAAGATGTCATTTGAGTATACTACAAATGTAGGCACATAATAAAGATGGCTAGGATCACAGTTTCCAGAGGGAAAGGTTGTTATCTAGGACACCTGATGTTGTGTGGCTTAGCTACAAATAGAGCTGGACAAATTAAACCCCAATCCTCAGAATACCTCAGTGGAAGCATTCACTTCTTGTTCACTGCACTGGGAGTCAGCATGCACTAGGGAAAATATTGTCACGGCCAGGACTTTGCAAATGAGTCCCAAGAGCAGCAACCATCTCATTCTTAAAACTTTGGAAATAAAGAGGAATTGTTTAAGAGACAACAAAGTTGTCAGAGTACTTCTGGATTTCTGGAAAACTTCCTCTCTTCCAAGAGGAAGATTGAAACTGTTTCAAGAACGTGGTTCAGCGGTATGTCTTTTGACAACAGTGTTGGCCTAAGCATCCCCTGTCCTTCCCCATCCTCCATGGCTCCTTCCTGATTCCACACTGCCTCCCTGGATCTGCTAGTGCCACTCCCTGTGGGGCCTCATAGTGAGTAGTTCTGAAGAGATTATCACTAAAACTAATGCACCTCCCACCCTAGTAGTTTTTGGTTCTTGTTTTTTCAGCTGGCTTATCATCCTTTACCAGAAACAATGGAACAAGCTCATCTGAGATGACAGTGTGGGTTAACAAAAAAGATCCAGAGGAGAGATGTCTAAGCTATTTCTGCTGCTGCAAGAAATGCTGACCTCTGTCTAGTCACTAGAGGTATCTAAGCTTTCAGTATAGAGTTGTTTATATCCAACTTATGTGTAAGTTTATATATATGTATAACAAACCACTCCTGAGAGTCCAGTGATTATGGTACTATACTGAGGTGATGAAGAGCTTTGCTCAGTTCTCTGTCTGCCACAGATTCACTTTATGGCCCAGGGTCAATCAAGTCTGTGTACTTCACTTCCTCAATTACAAAACAGAGCTTTCTTTCCATCAAGAAATTGTGAGGTTAATGCAGCAGTCTGAAGTATGGTCACAGGTGCTGTGCAAGGGTCTTAGAGGGATGAGTTTTGTGAAGTCTCTGACAATACTGCAAATCAAAAATAAAGGTTATTCTGATTTCAAATCAGATCACAACCTGATTCATGTGTGGCCAAAGAAGCAAGAAGTTGAGTTGGCTGGTGACACAGGAAATAGGGTAAAAGAACTCCTAAAATGGCATTGTAGTCAAGGAAAAGGCAAATGAAACCACATCCTTGACCTCTTCAGTGGTGGCCTTAGTTTTTTATATCTGAGAGAAATGTATAGAAATATACTCAGATGTTCTTAAAACTAAATAGCCCAAGTTCTACAGTCAGAACATTACTCTGCCTACAAAACAGCCATCATCAACTGCACAGTGTCACGTTCATGCCAAAAGCAAGCACATGGTGAGAAGATCACTCAGATATGTATAAGTCACTCTATTCCATTTGCTGCCAGGACTTTTGTTCCAGGTTTTGAGTGGATTTATTTTTAATTTTTTATTTATTCACCTTTCTATGGATATGCTAAAGAATATTGAATGGAGTAGCCAAGTATGATTATCCTTCCCTTAAGTTTTAGTTTTGAGCCTATTGTATTCTTCCTTCTGAACTGCCTCCTATATTAATTGATATTTAAAATGAAATACATATGCAAGTATACGAATATCCTCACAAGCATCTTTTGCTTCATATATGAATAACCTATTTTCCTATATTTTAATATCTTTAGATATATTTGAAATCTTTCTTGACATTCTTTATATCTTTTCCTAAAAGAGGTAAGGTACTTTATCAAGACAGATATGATGATTGTGATTGCACCCAACTGCATAACAACTCACTGTTTAAAGCATATACAGCACTTTATTTATTTATTTATTTATTTACTTACCTACTTACTTTTCTTGAGTCAGCTTAGATTACCTCCATCTCTTGAGCAGATGTTAGAAACTGTGTAAGAGTAGTAGCTGTAGAGAAGTATCAGAGAAAAGAAAATCTGACTCTGTAATGCTTTATGGTGATCGGGATTATTAACAAGGACAGGATCTCCCCTCTGGGCTTTGAACTCAAGAGAAGTTTTAGGTTTATTCAGTAGTTCCTGAATAGAAAATGCATAAAGTGCTCTTGACTCTTGAACACAATGAATTAGATAATTTGTAAAGAATTGTAAATAACATATTTGCTATTGGAAATTAATAAAAGGAAATTAAATTGATTTAAACTTTTAACCTAACTCTGAAGAACCTGTTAAACTGTGAGGTGGAGTTTGTCTTTCCTAAACTTACCCAAGTGCTGTACAGATATGCCCACAGGGGAACCAGTAATTCTACACTGCCTTAATAGTGTCTGGAAAGAAACAGCTTCTCAAGACACAATCTATTCAACCGTCTAGGGCAAGATGAATGAAGGCTTCACTATGTTTATTTCCTGCCAGTCACTGAAACGATAGCCCAGGGTGACCAGCCCAGTGGGATCCCTCTAAGACTAAGCTATCCACCTTGGTCAAGTGAATCCAGGAGGATTCATTTCTTTCACCTCTTTCACATCATTTGAAATTCACATGTAAGTACTTAGCAGAAATGATGCCACTATTTTTTTTTCACTGAAAACTGCAAATTTACTTTTGAAAATTCCTTTTCCTCCTCTTTCTTACACCTGTGTTATTATCATATGCTTCTCTTTAGAAAAACAGTTGCAGTAGAAGAATAGTACTGTCTTCCCCAGAGGCTGTCCAAACTTTCTTTCACATCTCAGATAATTCCTGTGCAGATTATTGATCAAAATCTTAAGGAAACATAAAGTATTTCTGTGTGAACTTGTTTCCCTTCTGCACTGTAGTTTATAAACTTTCTCTGAAAATTGGCTACTGCTAGACTCCATGCTACAGCAAAACCACTCTCAGTTACCTCTCAAAGCATGCTGAATCCTGACACATGTCCACAGGAAATGATTGTGTTAGGAATTTGGAAATATCAGAGAGGTTAAAAT
Organism: Strix aluco; assembly: GCF_031877795.1. Classification (NCBI taxonomy): domain Eukaryota; kingdom Metazoa; phylum Chordata; class Aves; order Strigiformes; family Strigidae; genus Strix; species Strix aluco. The sequence continues at coordinate 61,808,558 of NC_133932.1, forward strand.
CCTGCTGCAGTGACTATTCTTATCCAGATTCATTAGACAGCTGATTAGAGGAGAATAAAAGCTGCCCAATAGCCTGCTGATTATAAGTAACATACAGTCATGTAGCTTGTCATGTCTTGATACTGCTGTTTTTTATAACCAATGAAAAGGAAGGTTTGTAATTAAAAAAAAACACCCATACTTTTTTTTTATATTGCTATTTTTTTATTAAGGGAAATATCTTATCTGTGCTGGGTATAGTACTTAAGACCTCTGAGTTTTATTTCCAGCTTTTCCTCTGAAATACTTGCAAAGTTATTTTTATCTGAGGGAATATATGAAACGTAATTACTGCTTATATGTTGTATGTGCTATGAGGCTAAAATTATGCCTACATTCCTGTGACATTTTCAGAGAACTGTGTAAGTGTGAAATCTTCTACTTCGGTATTAAAATCGTAATAAGAGAAAAGACACGACATACTTCTACTGTACTGGTGCCTAAAAGTAGTAGTCCTCAAAGGGATTCACTCTGCATAGCGATTTTGCTCTATGGATGTAAAGAGCTCGAATCTGAACATTTTCAGTGCAACTGTGTTTCAAAGGTGACATAGGCACTCTTCAATGCTGTAATGCAGGTTTTAGCTTAAGCAAAATACTGCTATGTGGATGAAACCAGTAATACTGGAAACTGCTAATTTTAAAATATTTTTATATAATTATTTTCAGACTCTAACAAAAATACACCATCAAAATTTTGGTTAAGACATTCATCAGACAAAAACATGCATTTGCAGGTAGTGTCTATCCACACCTCACACATTAAAACTAGCAAAAATAACAAAATGCAGTATTTCTTTTCCTAGTTTCTTTGGAGTAAAAAAAAAGAAAAACAGAAAAAAAAAATAGAAAACAAAACCAGATAAAGACAAAAGTCAACCTACCTCTACGTTGTTTCTCTGTGGCTGTGGCAGTTACAGTAATGGGGCACAAAAAGGACAGAAGACGTGAATTTGCCTTGATGCCATACTTTCATGTGCTTTGACAATGTGACTTCATTATTAAGTTCTTCTGAACTGCTCATGTAACAGGCTTAATAATCCCGCCTACGTCTTACTCACTTCCCTTACCCTGTACTTCTGTAACGTAACAGGGAAAAGCGTAGTTACACCCATTGTTTTTCTACAGGAAGACAAATAGGTCTCAGAATAGAAGGACACCCTCTTTATCACTTCATTCACATAATTTTCACTCATTTCTGTCATACATTTTTCATATAGGTGTTTGTACAGGGCACAACCTCAAAGGTAGGTGAATATATGAGCCTACCTACTGGCTAGGTATAGGTCAGGTACCATCCTTTCAAGCCATGCCACTGTTTTCTGTTTATTGCTTTATGTCACTGCCCTGCACAGGAGAATAAGCCTAGTGCTCTGGACTTCGTAACAGTCATTCCCAGCTTTGCACTAGATGGGTAACAAGTCAACGCCACCAGCCTCCACAACTTTTCACTGTAACGTGGTATGTGGGCTGGGTGAATCCAATCCACAGACCAGGAAAAGCTATTTCACTCATGCAAATACCCCGAGTGCACCAAATCAACACTATGTCAGTTGTCTGTGCATTCAACAATGTGAGAACACACACAGTGTGGTGCTAACACAATTGGTTTTGCACTGCCCAGACATGGACATCCACAATTGCCCTTGTTAGCAGGCTCCAAAATGAGTAAACCCAAGGCTTTTTTGCCATCTTGACTGCTTTTGACTCTGAAGAGTGTGCCTGGGTCCTGATAGATGTTTGTCCAGCAAAACAACTCTCTGTGAACTGAGAAACATAGCACCTGCCTTTTCATGTACCCCATCGTACAGTCTGATTACAAAGCCCTCTGCCTTTCTCACCTTTAAATAATTTGAACAGGAAAATGAAGTTATTAAAGTAGACAACAGCATTTAAATCTGATCACTTATAATGTTTACTGAGTGTACTAGTCTTACTATACGTATCTGTTATATCTCACTGGAGGAGTGGTAAATCATATCAAATCCGTCCTGCTTCTGTCTGTCTGTATCTTGTACAGCTGCATTCCCATCAGCCTTTGCTCTTGTTGCTCTTCTGACAGAGGGGTTTCTTGAGATGTTTCTGCTTCTTCAGGTCTCAATTCCTCAATTTTATTCATAGAGTTGACAACAGGACACTAGCACATTCCCTGCTAAGACATTTCATTTCAGGACCTGCAGAAGTAAGTTCTTTTGTTCTCTTTCTCACTTTCTGATGTAGACACTTCCGTAAAATTGGAGTGAATTATGGGTTTGGGATAGATTTGTATCAGTAAACATGAAACCTCATTCTCTATAAGGTATATACTACCTGCCCAGCTAGACGACAATAATGCTGTGTAGGTTTGAAACTAAACAACTGATTATTGTATGCATCCAGAGGTTGCATGGAATGAAACAGGTTTTCCATGGAAAGAATGTAAATATGTAATCACATTGAGGCCAAAACTTTTCAGTATGACAAGAAACAATAGTTATTGTGTAGCGAACACAAACTACAACCCTGTTACTATCATTTTCTCGTTTAATAAATTAGAATTTCTCAGAACACTTAACATTGTTAGCGGCATGAATTATCCAGGAAAACAGCTGTAAATAGTCCAGTGTTTTCTTGGATTTTTTTGGTTATGTTCTTTAGTTCATTAACAGGATTTCTGCTTTCCAAAGTGTCAGTTAATTCTACACTCAATTCTAATGAACTATTGACAAAGCACTTTGCCACTGTGTCCTTGAACCTGTTAAGGGCAGATTGCCTAGGAAAAAAAATTAAGAATTTAGAAAGGTCAGTTCAGAAAACAGTCCAAATCCCATCAGTGGTACATACAAACTCCTAGACAATTGGACACTTGGTATACAGTCTCTTCGTGCCAACCAGGAAGAAAAATATGGGACCTGATCCAGAAGCAGAGGCATCACTAGGTAATCTATTATTGAACACGTGAGCCTTCAGGTGAAGTCACTCATGAAAAAAGCAGAGAGGGATCATGCAGAATAAAACTAGGGATGTTTTCTTCATCAGCAGTGACAGAGAAGAACTTGTCCTTGCATTTGGTTCAGACCTTAGTATTTAATTTAGCTCCAAGATGTGGTACATGGTGAACTCACACGTAAATTGCACTCACTACGTCTTCCCTGAAATAATGTATGAATTGTTCGCAACTACAACCCAAAAATCATGACCTAACCTCAGGGAATAAGTGAAATAGCCAAAGCAGAAACAAAATGGCTTTTATGATGAGAGTTCTAGGTAAGGTACAAACTGGCACATCTTTCACACCAACTGGCAGGTCTTATGGAAAATAAGATTTTCAGCACTGTTTCTCTTTCACTGTTTATGCTGTACAGAAAGGTAGCCATCAAGTTGTGAAGTGTGCTTTTATATTATTATGTGCAGGTAGAACAAAAGCTAATTGGTGATCTTGGGATTAGTGTGTATTCTCTGTTTGGTCACCAAGCAAATCTCATTACTTATGACATCTTGCAATGACTAGAGAAAATTCGATCAAACAAACTCTGCCTCTGTAGTACCTGTGACAAGATACCAAGTTGGCACCAGATGAGCTGTAACATTTTGTAAGACAAATATTCTCATGACAATCCATCATGCAAGCTACTCATGCTCTGTTTATTGATGAGATAATGAAAAAAACCCAAGCATCAATTGGTAGTCTACTGCTGCGAGACAAAGCACCAATTTTATTACTTTTTTCTTTTGTATCAGAATTTCTGCATCCTGAGCATGTATGTGGGAAGGGCACGCTTTGGCAAGTAAGTACCTGGAATGACTTCCCTTCCACAGAACAACACTCTTTCTTGATGGATGCAGCTACTACAGGTATGTGTCATGTTACTAGTGTTTCTCCCACAAGCTGAGGAAAGGCTTAGGATACTCCCACTCATGATTTCCACCTTGAGCTCAGCACACAGATTTGGTTGTGCCTGTCTGGGTTATTTGCTTACTTCAGGGAACAACTAGTTTTCAAACTCTATTTAGGCTTGCAATTAATTTCCAAATGAAATGGAAATCTCTCCTTGGCAAGCTCTCAAAGAGAGAAGAAGTTTTAAAACGTGCCCACTGACTGTAAAGTTGCCCTGGCTGGGATACTTGCCCTACAATAATGAATAGCAAAAAGGTGAAAGTTCACTGTAAAGTTGCACTTTATAGGAGCAGTTTGGTTGGCAAAACAGATCTAAAGGTTTAGGATAGAAACTGAGGTAAATAAAGGAAACAGAGCAAATTGTATAATCAGTAGCTACTCTAACGCAGTCACAGATGAATGAAATGACTTAAGTTGTAATTATTTCATTTTTTTTTTCTGATTATATTCCTGTACAACGAACGGAAAATGCAGATAGATGGATGACGTTCACACACGTATTGTGGTTAACAGCAGATGAATTAATACAATATGAGTGAAGGCAGACATCTGTTTCTTCTTAGCTAAGAGAAAGCACTGCACCTTGTTTATTACCTTCCTTCTAAAGCGTACTATTTTGCATAAGACTCTGCAGGGGACTTTTTGTTGGAGTCTTGTGAGAACAGATGCAAAAATATATGCAGAATTACTGTGAAAATATAGCAATGGAAAGAATCCAAAGACAAAGGAAAACAAATATTCCACTTCACTTTCAGAGGTGTGAAGAATCATTCAGAAAAAAATATTTCTGTGAGACTTCATGGGAACCCCTGAAGAAAACTGGCATTTCAAGTTTGTGTTTGTCTTCTGGTTAAAGGTTTCCCCTGAAAAACAAGCGTTATATTGCCAGTGGTGAGGTTGATATCAGGAGAGTTTTATGGTTTAGGTTTTAGTTCTCCTTCAGTGATGGCTTCAGGTTAGAATTGAAGGTGATTGCATAAACCATTTCACAGGATAAACATGCCAATAAAGGTTAATGTTGTGATTTCAAATAGAAACCAAGAGAGCCTCTCTGAGCCAAGGGGTGTCAGTAAGAAGCCACAGAATTTTCTTAGTCTTTCAAAGCTGATGCTGCTTCTTGCCAAAGTACCTTCAGCAAGAGAAACACCTCCCAGAAATAAGTGAGGCACTGAAGCACACACATGCCAGAGCATGTTGAACAATAGTGGCACTGATCTGAGAAGAGCTACGTTTTGTGGCTATTTATATTGTTAAAAGAGTAGTTGCATCAAGCATGCCCATAAACAGCAGGTAAATAGAAGTCCGCAATTACATCAAAAGTTTACTTTGACAAATTGCATTATGGCAGTGTCTGGGAGGTTGAGAGACCTTGTGTGTTAGAAAAACAAATAGCTTTGACTGTACGCCACAAATAAAGGTAAAAAAAGGGTTGAAAAAAAAGGGCTGAAAAGGGATGAAAAAATAAAGGCCAATGCGTGTATTTGGTACAATTATTGTCTTCATGAAACAGGAAACGGGAGAGAAGAAAATATTAGTTGTTCTGATTGCTGTTCTGTAGAGGAATTGAAAGAGTCCTGCTAAAGGATAAAGATAGTGCCGAGACTTTTGTATTTACTCAGCTTCTGTAATTCTTGAAACTGGTCCCTGCAGATTCTTAGAACAGAATTATTCTTGCAACCCCAAGTCCCAGCACAAGAGAAGCTGGGTCATGATGTAACTTACAGTGAATTAGGATACAGGAAACTGGGCTGGTATAAATACCTTAATTTATTGTCAAGTGAATTTCCTTAATTATGAAATTTTTCATGTAGATTGGAAAAGCTAAAACCTTCAATATTTATACAGAGTAAATAATATATTATCAATTTCAGTATAGGCAATTTAACTAACTGTATGGAATGTATGACTTCATGAAAATTCACAAAATGCCCAAGATGACCTCTGCAGAGGATTTGGGGTACTACGTATGTATCCCAGTCTTGTCAATCAGAGTCTCATAATCAGTGTTTGACCTAGACATGGATGTTTTCACCAAACCAGCCAACTTGAAGATAAAGATCCCCTTAGATGCTGTGCAGTCGGAAAGATGATTTGGTTTGCTTAATGAAAGGAAAGAGAGTTACATGCCAGAGTAGTCTAAAAACATCGTTTACTAGACCAGCACATTTTACCACAGACTTTTCGGGTCAATCTGTATTCTTCTTAAAACCAGACTAGTTGTACAAGCTTTATATGACTAGCTTTGTAACCTTTAATTTAAAACATATGAACTCAAACATTTGCATTTAGTCTGCTTCATATTTAATGCTAAGAAAGAACATTGCTGTTATAGTCAAGAAGAAGTTAATAATCAAAAGATAATATTTCACTAATTTTTTATTTTTATTTATGTGGCTTAATCTATTTTAAATTTATCATATTTTATGTGAGGTATCAGAAGCAGAAAGCAATTTATATTAGCAACTTTGATGTGACTTAGAACTTGGTTTTGCCTTTTGGCGCTTTTTTTTAAATTATTTTTTTTATTTACACCAACAAATATACACATCTGTGTAGTAGAATTGCCAGAGCCCCAAGCTGGTTTCAGGGCCAGTGATGTTTTCTGTAGAACACAAGCACTGTCTTCACCTTTCTGCATGACCAAGCTATGCTTCAAATTTCACAAGCAGTTTATACCCTCCCAAGAAACAGGACTAAGAATCTATTGGCTGAATTTTGTTCAAATCTGCAAATACCACCAGGTCTCCTCAAATCTGTTGATTTTGTCCAAAACCCTTTTTTCCTTTATTTGTGGCATACAGTCAAAGCTATTTGTTTTTCTAATTAATAAGACACTCTGAGACTGTAGCAAGTATCAGGAATTTCTAAGCTGACAGCAAGGAGAATTGTTTAGACCTTTTACTCTTTCTGTTTTGCACTTTAGAAGAAAAGGGGAAATTGCAGGCAACAGCAGATGATGATATGCTGACCTTACATGGTAAGAAAAGTGTAAGAAGTTTGCTAGACGTAAATTTGTCCATAACAGTACAGAGCTCCAGACACATGGCATATCTCGGTGTAGTGCTATCCAGTAGGTACACAAGATAGCCCTAGCATGGATATTACACTACTTGGAAGCTGAAGTGTGGCTCAGCTCCTCACTGTGTGTCAGTGACTGGTCCCAACGTTTGTTTTGATTTCAGTTTACAAGAAGTTGTATTTTTCACCCTATTTCCTTTACTTTTGTGATTTGACTTGCTTGTCTCTGATCCTAGGCTACCATCATGTGGCCACTTCGAGAATCTTCCCAAGTAACAGAAACAAAGACTGATTACTCAGCCTGGAAAGCAGCAAGGTACTGCCTGCATGCAAGGTGAAGGCCACATTTAGTTTCAGAGGGCTAAATTTTACTTCTTGACTGAACTCAGTCATCCCTTACTTAGACACTCTATCTTTTAGTTTGTGTCTGTTTTGTTCTGTTTTAATTGTTCCCTTCCCCCAAATACTGACAAAACATACCCTAATTTCAGAAGGAAAAGGTGCACATTTTTCTATAAAAGTAACATCATTGGGCCACTGCATGCATTAAACTCTAAGATATAGGTTTATCTCTGCTGGGCATTTCTGCCCATACATTCCAAACTCAGCCCTATGTAAACCCCTTCTGTAAGGCCTTTCATATGGTCTCCCACAACATTCTTACCCCTAGATTGGAGAGATATCAGTTTGACAGATGGACTGTTAGATGGTTATGGAACTGTCTGGATGGGCACATCCGAAGACTTACAGTCAATTGCTCAATGTCCAAGTGGAAGTCAGTAATGGGTGGTGCCCCTTAAGTGTCTGTATTGGGACCAGTACTATTTGATATCTTCATCAATGACATGGACAGTGGGACTGAGTGCACCCTCAGCAAGTTTGCAGATAACACGAAGCTGTGTGGGGCAGTTGATGCACTAGAGGGAGGGGAAGCCATCCAGAGGGACCTTGATGTGCTTGAGGAGTGGGCCTATGTGAACCTCATGAAGTTCAACAAGACCAAGTTTATGGTCCTGCACCTGGGCCGGGGCAACCCCCAGTATCAATACAGACTTGGGGATGAATGGACAGAGAACAGTCCTGTGGAGAAGGACTTAAGGATATGATCCAGCAATGTGCACTTGTAGCCCAGAAAGCCAACTGTATCCTGGGCTGCATAGAGAGAAGTGTGGCCAGCAGGTTGGGGGAGGTGATTCTGCTCCTCTACTCTGCTCTCGTGAGACCCCACCCGGAGTTCTGTGTTCAACTTTGAGGTCCCCAATACAAGACATGGACTTGTTGGAGCGGGTCCAGAGAAGGGCCACAAAAATGATCAGAGGGCTGGAACAGCTCTCCTCTGAAGAAAGGCTGAGAGAGTTGGGGTTGTTCAGCCTGGAGAAGAGTAGACTCTGAGGAGACCTTGTGGCCTTTCAATACATTAAGAGGTTTATAAGAAAGGTGGGGAGAGACTTTTTACTTTTATTTTTACTTATTTTATTTTATTTTATTTTATTTTATTTTATTTTATTTTATTTTATTTTATTTTATTTTATTTTATTTTATTTTATTTTATTTTATTTTATTTTATTTTATTTTATTTTATTATTTTATTTATTTTTGCCAGAATTAAAGCTCTTAAACTTTTTGTCAAAACATAAGTTCTGTTAACAGAGCTTATGTACTGATAAGTAGCAGATCAATACTGAATTTGCAGGCAGATTGATTGACCAGACTAAGTTATGCTTTTGTTTACAGTCATTTTATACATTATAGCTCCATACACTGAATGTTAAACAAGACTTCAAGGATGGGATTAATTTCTGAAGTCTAGATTAAAACAGTGTATTGGAGTCATCTATACTTTAGTTACATGACTCTGTGGTCACTTCAGACTCTGTGAAGAGAAATTAATATTTTCTGGGTAAAATGAACAGGGTAATGTTTTGTCAGAGTGTATTTCTTTTCATTGACAATAATGATAGCTGAACTTGATTTGTGCAGATATAAATATCTCCACTGAAAAGACATTTCTTCATTTCAGAATTCCTTTGCTGTTTCAGTTGCAAGGATAATCATCTGATTGTTCCCAGAAAAGTGATATGTGTCAGTCTGAAATTGTGATTATACAGCAGTAACATAAGTACTTTAATTTCTTTCCCATGCACTCACTATTGTACTCTGACTCACAGAGAATTGTGGTCAGGTTCTTCAGTCATTTCCAGTCTCGATTACGCTGAGTATTGTGTGAGAAAATATTAAGGAAGTAAATCAGTGGTGTTCTTCCTCTGCCTTTCTTTATTTCTTAGTAAACTTGGGCTTATCATGTTCTAATTGTTACTTCCTAGTAAGGTTTTGATTTAGAGCAATTTTCTTCTAAGAAGTACCTCATTCATTGATCTGTTGTTCAAGTTTGTAAGATACTATCCAAGATAGTACTGCTTTGCTTTTTTTTTTTCCAAAGTCTTTTTAAGAACTATTTACCCTCTATTTTTCAATTTGAGATTTTGAGATTTTTCAAAAAAAATACAGTACATATTAAACCCTAAATATTGAACAGTTGTTAACACCCTCTCCACCCATATGGGGTAGTCTCTCTGTTACAGCAACTCTGTTTTTAGCTGTAAAGCAGTACACACTGAACTGTTGACCCTGTGAGATTGCCTCTCCAATATGCACTTTGCTGTATCAGCAATGGGATACTATTTCAACGGGACACAAATGAGTGCAGTGCAGGTAGTAAGTTCTTGAAGGAGACCTTGTTTGTTTCTACGGCACCTCAGTTTGGGGAGCTATTGGAACCTCTTCTAGTAACCTAGTGTATGAGCATCTCTAATATAACACCTGGTGATGGTGCATCTCCAACTCCTCCTCCTCTTCCAAACTTGGTGTTTCCTCTGCTTTTTCTCACTCTTTTTTCTCCCTCCTCCTCCTCTCTCTACCCAGCATTTCCCCCCGCTTTCTTAAACATGTTTTCTCAGATGTAGCACCACCTTGATTGTTGGTCTCAGTTGTTTTCCCCTGTGGGTCTGTTGGAGCTGGCTGGAATAAGATACAGGACAGCCCTGGTATCTTCTCACAGGGCCTACCCCTGAAGTCCTGGCCACATCTATCACCACATCTGGCCACCTACACCCAGTGCAGGTTAAAATAAGTTTTTAGTGCTTTGCTTTTTCTTCCTAAAATAAACAGATACCTAAGTAATGACAGATGAATCTTATCCTTCTGATGTAGAGACAGATCTTTGCACCGTGCCACAAGTGGTTCCTCTGCTGATACGAGTACTGGTAGTTTCAGTGTACTGTACCCAGTACCTACTACAAATTAGCTAGCTCTATCATGCTTGCAGTGTTTACTCTATCTTCCCCTTAGTTTTTTCCAGCTATTGGAACACTTACAGTGATTCTTCAGAATTAAACCTTTGTTAAACTAAGGAACAACTGCCTAAAAGGAAGAAAAACATTTAATTACATACATTTGTCAGATAAAATGAAATGGAAGTGGCTAAAATAATGTGACCCAACCTAACGCAGGGAGCAGTTTAACAGAGTGATGACAACTGTGACTCAGCCAGGCAAACTTTGAGTCCTCTTGCGTCAAGAGAGCTGATACTGCATGCGTGATCACAAATGCTAGTAAGCGTTGGAAAAGGAAGTAGTGCCTGGGTCTGAACAGGGATGTGACTGATTTATTAGTTAGTTGATCTGGTTGCACACAGGGAGGTAAGTAAGCTGATCTGTGGGAGAAGTGCAAGAAACAATAGACTGAGTGCAGGAGAGGATTTGGAAAGGTTAGTCCAGCTTGATCCATAGTGGAAGCTACAGCTTTGAGAAATCACCTCAGAATGAGAAGCATGTCTCTTTGGGACTCTCCAGCATGCTAAATGGGGAATTACCTAAGCTTCACAGTTGGAAATAACATCTAGAGGACTGTATCCTCTCATCTTCTCCATCAGAAAAGTGTGTGCCCTTGTGGGAATGGAGTGAATCATGGATGGACTGCAACAGCTGTGAACCTCTGCCAATGGTAGGTCCTAACAGCATTCCTTTTTTAAACTTCAGGAAAGGTTCATCCCCTTCTCTCAAATTCTTCCCAGAGGCAGAAACACTCACCCCCTCCTCTGTTCAGGAAGTAAGGGCTGTGCTAGAGCAGCCCTCTTCTGACTGACAGATTTTAACCTAGCTTCTTCTACACCTCCTTTGTTTTCTATCTAGTAATCCTCAAACAAAAAACTTAGTTTAGTCAGAAAAATCAAGTACCCTCCAATGGGAAACTGCAGAAAAAGTCCTGAACTCTCAAATTATTTTCAGGCAGAGCTGTAGATTTCAAAAGCCTCTTCTTACAAAACTTTCTAAAATTCAGAATAAATCAAATTTGTTAAATGTTTAACATTTTAAGATTATATTAAAATATTTCCTGATTTTTTTTTGCCAATGACAAATAACAGTGCCTGTAGATAGATCAGTCTTTTGGGTGAGAATAGAGTTAGTTCAAAAAGCATGTGTAATGGTTGCTCTAAGCTGAGCTATGGCAATGCTTCAGAAGTGTCATGATGAACAGACACAACTCACTGTCTTTCAGTGAGATTTCTTGCTCAGTGTATTCTCACTGATAGGAGACTGAGACCACAAGAATGCAATGGAAGAATTTCTGTGGATGAGCTCCAGATTAATAACAAGGAGATAGAAGTCTGAACAAGTACAATTATCAGTTTTGATCAAAATTTAAGAGTACTGAACAGAGCACCTCGAAAAATATCTTTCTCTAATACAGAATGAATTTTTGAAAATCTCTCTAGGTGAAGTGGCTAATGACAATGATTTTGTTAGATGGTTCAATGGTGAAGAGGTTGTCATGTTTTGGAATTGGGATTAGCAAAAGCTGTTTCACAAACAAGTCATTTATTAACTTTCACTTAGCATATGGATAGACATTTTCCCTCTGACTGTCTCTAATAAATTTTATATTATCAGACTGGTGATGAGTCAATTTTCTTTCGACTGAGTGGTAAATGCTGCTCTTCACTCTTGTGGTCTTGGGCAACTAACGTTAGGTAGAGGAGGAGTGTCACAAGGGTGAGAAAGTTCTTCCTAAAATGATGGCTATAGCAGGTGGATAGACTATGTTCCCCTCCAGATTTGGCTATGTAAAGGACACCGATATGCTTGTCTTCACTGAGAATGTCGTGTGTACATATATGTTGTCTTTCTTGTTTAGGCAATGAGTGGCCCATGGTAGCACTAGAAGGCTCCTTATCAAATACTTGTTTGTGAGTTGAAAGAATCAGATGGAGGATGCAGAAGGCAGCACTTTACAATATCTTCAGTAATCTAGATAGGAAGCAGTCTTTTATTAACCATTTGTGAATCAATATTAGCTTTGCCCATGCCAGTCCTAGGTCTTAATGGTAGAAGAATGAAAATTAAGACTTTAAGTTTAAAGATGTTATAAGGATTGGTTTTGAGAATTTGAAATGTTTTCTGCTTACCGACTGGGAAGGAAAATAGAATGAACCATTCTGAAGAACATTCTTAAATGAACTGTATAGAGGAAGAATGGAGACAAATTGGCAGTGCTCTATTGAAGGAATGGAGTGGAAAAAAATGAAGGTTTTTATTTAGAGTCCCTTTTTCAAATTTGCCCATTTTTAAAAGTTTTATCCAAACAGGGGGAGCAGACATTGTGTTTGTAACAATTTTAGGGGTCTGAAATTCAGTTGTAATGAGCAGAGATCTGATCAATGCAGTTTACAATGTGATTAATCAGATTTATTGTATGGGTCTACCTGAAGGTGAGATGAGTCTCCTCTCTCCCCTTCCCCCTTCTCTCTCTGTAGCTGACTCATTACTTTTAGCTAGATCTCTATTAGCTGTAATGGAAACCTGGACTTTGCTCCTTGTAAATGTCAGTTTAGTCCTAGACTGTAGAGACCCAAACAGAGGATTAATCCCATCCCCAGACTTGTGACTGGGGAAAAAACTGAACCTGTGTCTTAAGGTCTTCCCCACCTGCCTCCTCCCATCAGGGCCTGTTTGCTCACGCATTCACTGTCCATACACTATGCACTCCAGGTAGCTAAAGGCCTGCAGGAATGTTGTACAGGTCTAGTGGGAAGATACTCTACAGACTGATGCGGCGGTTTTGTTCTGTTAAATGGGAAAGATGAGTAATAAACAGAATTAAAGAAGGAAGCATTGAGGTCTCTGCCTCCTCAAGATATACAGTGATATATACAGATCTTGGTAGTTCCAATACAGAAGCGGGCACATGTCACCACCCAGATTGGAAGCCTAGAGAATTGCAACAGTTCCGTGATCCTCTTGGGTTAAATTAAGGTGAAATGACACCAAACGACCGGTTAAAATGTTTTACTTGGGGTAAAAAACAATTTAAACTTGGAAAAAGATAATAAGCAGGGAGATCTTTTATAAATCTGTAAGAAAGAAAAGAAAGGAAAGGGAAGAAAAAGAAAGGAGAGAAAGAGAGTCAAAGAAATCCAGATCACCACCCCTGGATCCAGCGGTGTCCCAGGTCCAGTAATCTTGGGTGGTGGGTGCACACACAGAAAAGCTTTCTGTCACCTTTTAAGATCATCTTATCAGCTGATTAACATACTAAACGAGGAAGGGCAGGTATTCCACAAACTCATTTCCATAAGAGACTAAGAAAAAGGTTGAGCATGGATTCTGCATATGCATTGAGGGAGAAATGGGGTGCATCACCCCTTGTCCAACTGAGTGGTGGTCCTACTCACCCTACCCACCTCTTATCAGTTCTTGTCACCTCTTCAACGACAAAGTCGTGAAGTCATTAACAAGATAAGCATGTTGTCTGTGTTACACAATAGAGCCACCGAGTATCAGGTGTACACAATGGAGCCAGTGGTTAGTGGTACTTGTGCTTGAGGGGAAACATTTGACTTCACTCAGGCCAGTTTCCCCCCTTTGAGACTTATCTAAGGAGTTTGTCAATGCAACTGCAAGGGAGTGGGAGGTGCATCCTTCGATACAGTCCTGTTTCCTTGGGTGACATTCCTTAATAGCAAAGGCCGCAGCTTGTCCTTGAGGTTTTCTGCGTCAATGAATGTTTGAGGCATTACCTCTTTCAGTTCCTTACAGCACATCACAGACTTCTGACCACGGTGAGTGGCTGTTTGTGGCACAGCAACCATGAGAGGATTCACACTGACTCTAAGAGCTAAACATAAATAAAGGCAAACATGACATTATTTGTCTCTTATTTGATTCCACAAGTTTGTAGCTGATAAGTTATATATATATAAAATATTCTGTTGTCAGTGCTTGAATATCTGATCAGGAATATTTGCACTAATTAGCAATCAAATGCCAATATATTTGCTCTTAAACTTCTATGAATTTTCTCTGTGATAGGCTATGTTCTACAAGTTCCCTTGAAAGAAGGATAATGGTTATGAAATACAGTTTATCTTTTATAATACAGCAGGGTGTCTCCTTTGAAATATTCAGGATACATATCTATTGTTTTCACACTAAAAGCTAAGTCATTCTTTCAAGCCTTGGTCTCTTAGACTGCTTGCTCTCACAGTTATTGTGATTCATCCCTGAACTGACCATCACCCCAGAGGGAATTTGTGTGCATAATGAGATATCAGCTCCTGATCAGTTTTATGAATTTTTCTGTGTAGTTCCCAAAGTTTAAAATGGAAATTTCAGAATAGTAGCAATTCGTAGCTATTTCAGCTATTTCGGGTGTGATTTTCAAAACTTGTATAATTTCTCCGTGCCTCAATTCCTTACCTAGTAAAGATTAGAGGTCTGTTATTTCTTATCTTTCCCTCCAATTTCTCTCCCCCATTAAAAGTAGTGCATATCCTAAGATGGATCTGATTTAATCTATTGGATTTGTAATTGCAATACTATCAGCACTACCTTTATAATTCAAACCTTTCACTGATTCGTCCTGATTAGCTGAGAACAAGCATGCCTATATAGTATGGCACTCCTTTATAGAGATCATTCCCAGCCCTGATGCAAAATCAGCATAGTCTACAGTGTATCCCAAACCTGCACACTGCTGTCTCATAAATCTCTGCATGTAGGATTTTACTGTAATTGATATTAACCTTTACAGCTATAGAAAACCAGAGAAACTAGAACAGAGGCATTGTACCTGAAGTTTACTTTCACTGTCAACAGGTGGCTATTTGCTGTACCTGATAATTTTCAGAAAGCAAAGAGGCATCTCCAGGAAATTACTTTCTCTAGCAAGCCTTGTATTAATATATGTACATATGCATCTATCTAAATGTAAAATGTTAAAAATGTAAAAAATAATCCATAACACAAGAAATGTTTTGAGACAGCAGATGCAGAGTAGAAGGCCACATGAACAGCTGCCTTCCCTATTATGTGAAACAGAAACACGAGATCAGCTTCAAAACAGGATTAAGACACCCAAATGGTGGTAATTTAGTCACTGCAGTAGAAAACTGTGATGTCAAAATTCCCTTCTGCTAACAGGCACGTATCATTTTCAGAACACTCCCTTTATTTCACAGATATCCTTCAAGCTCGCCTTACTACACCTTTGCAGTGAAAATTTTCGTTTTCAACAGCCCAAATCTCTGAAACTTCATTTTCACATCAGTACAAAAGATGACATTTTCCCCTCTTCCTTTCTCGATGTAAATAGAGGCGGAACCTCAGAGCACCCCAAATGCCCCCAGCACATGATTTTAAAGACTAGTTGTGCTAACACCACAAACTAGGCTTTTAGGAAATATGAGAAGGGAAACCCCATGTCCTTTAGTCACACTCATGGGACTTTGCTGGAACTAGCTCAAGACAGGGTTCTGGTGACTATGAAAGGAATGGCTGCGGAGTACAAAGCACTGCTTAGAGCTCTGGCTTTATGGACTGTTAACAGACATTCCTTTTTACAGCAGCCAAACCCTGCATGAAGTACTGCACAGTGCATTGGCTTTATGGGTATTTTTAATTATATGACACGCCATCTTGATCAGCCCAAATCCGTATGTGGTTCCAGTGCAGCACTGTGATGAACTGGAACTATTGTTCAGTTCAGTGTGAGTCTACTAAGGGTGGAAAAAAGTGTTGAATTCCTACCATTCTTGCTTTTCTAAATATATTAACAATGTGTGAAAATAAATAAAAAAAAAAAATCCCTGAGGTGTAGCTTTCTTAATTTTTATCTTTAATTATTTTAAATTATAAGAAAACTCCAGAAAACATGCCACCAGGTAATGAATGTCTTTTCTCTGAAGTCAACAATGGTCATATGATATTGGTATAAGAAAACAGGAAGAAACATGTTGCAATTACTAACATGCTACCATCAATTCAATGTACTAGTCCCACTTAAACCAGATAAAATTTATGTGTTTTGTTAATAAGCAGAAGGCACAATGAGAAAATAAGTTTTCTACATTTTAAAAATTAAGTACTGGGCCTGTGGTCAGGTTTGCTACTATTACCATTAGATTTGAGATTCTAAGTCCCAATCTTCTTATATTTAAATACAACATACTTCTAAATATAGTCAAAGTTCTCAAGAAGCATTTACCTCCTTGTATCACTGTTAGAAAAGTATGCTTTTTGTACACTTTCACCTTAAGCTCAAGTCTGATAAACAACAGAACAAGGGAACAATTGGATTCTAGGCATTAGAGGTAAAGGCTGTTCATTTGGCTTTACATTGTATAATTGCATTATTTAGTGTTAACAATAAAACACATGGACCTAAATAAATTATTTTCTAATCTAAAGCCAAGATTAATTTATTGAATCTATGTATAAGGGAAATCTGGATATAAAACAGTCACAGTAATCACATCTAAAAATATGTTATTAAAAGAAAGAGGTACATGATGTACACCCAAGACACAAAGCAACAGTTTTCTAAGCTTTAATAGTAAGAAATTGAAAGCCCATTCCACTGGGTTTTTTTATGACAAGTCTTTGGTTGGGTTTGTTTGGTTGGGTTTTTTAAACATGTATTTTTAACATACATACTGAAAGAATAAAGATATTTCCATACTCAACTGTAGCAACTTCTGCCTGGGATGAGGGTGAAGATCTTTAGGTCTCTACCACTTCACCTAATAAGCCATCAAAGTGTGGAGGATGCATGGGATCCTTCCTTTGTCAGCATTTCTCTGCTGTATGTCTAGTAGATAAAGATGTGGAAAAGCAAAGCAGAAGAGCAAGTTTCTATGCTTTGGAGGGGACTGCATCAGTTAGTAAATGAAAGAAAATATATTCCTTGATCTCTTCAGCCCTTAGTAGCAGTGCTTGTGAAATGAGTCTCCTAAGAGGATAATAGCTTGTTCAAATCTGGCGGTTTTTTAAAAGACAGTAAATAATGCATCCTTGACACCTTAGGTTCAGTTTTTGTGCCAAAACTTGGGGTCAGATCCTCAGTGAATAAACTTTTTAACGTGAACAAAGAGGCATATCTGTTCCAAACCACATTCTCAGAAAATACTGAACAATTTTGTCCATTATTCCCCCTCCAAATTCAGCTTAAGGTGCAAAGCTGGAATGCAAAATATCAGCTTGTAAGCATAAAGTTGATTTCAAACTCTCTCATTATCAAGGCAGTCAAACCCCCCAGAATGTGACTCATCGCATGCTGGTATGGCTTGTAATTGCATATGTGATAACTGCAAGTTAACCTCATTTACAAAGTAAACCAGGTAAAAGTAAGACAATTTCAGAAGCTGGGCTGGGCAAAGCTTCAGATGTGAAGAGCAAACCAGACAGTCATACCTGCTCAAAATGTAAGATTTATTTGGTTTTTTTCCTCCATTAGTTCTGTGATGTTTGGTTATCTGTCTAGTTTGTGGTTTGGTTTTTTTTTTTTTGTTTTGTTTTGTTTTTAATTTGGTGTACAGTGGAAGATGCTTATTAGCCACTGAAAAACCAGGAGAACAATGACAAGTAGGGTATGATCTTTCTGGGATTTTAATTTCATAGCCACCACTTGCACTATGTGATCTAATTTCTTCTATAATATTTTTCTTAAAAGATAAAAGCTCATTACAGTATGTAAAAAGTTTAGAAATATTTCTCTTCCATATGCAAAGAGAAAAAATAGTAACAGCTCTGACTACTGAGTTAGTCATCCAGAGGTGTGCCTCTTTCAAGGTATTTTGAAGAACTTGGGTAAGGTTCCAGTTAGTGTTCGTGTATTCAGAGGTGTGCTTCAGTCCCACAGTGAGAAGCGGCACTGGGAATGGGTTTTTCTGAGGGGTTGTCTTGCAAAAAGGGAAGTCTCTTGACTCAATTTCTCATTATAGTCTTAAATCAAGACATTCTCCAGTGCTGATCTCTCCTCCTTCTCAGACCAACCAATGCATAGGTATCCAGGATTTAACAAGCATTAAAATGAAGGTAAGTTTTGAAAAAAGACTGTAAATGGCATCTTGTGTTTACTCTTCAGCTACCCAGACCTTTAAAATGTGTTTAACCTATATTGTTTATTTCATGATTCCTTAATCAATTTGTACATTGTCTATTATCAAATACGGGGGCTTTGAAAAATATGAATTAACAGCCTTAAATGAAGCATAAGTTTTAGGTAGTCTTAATCAGACAAACAGTCCTAGTGATTCCCCTCAGCTAAGACTGTGCATCAGAACCATGAATAAAAGATTTCATTGCTTAATAATTGAATTTACCCTCTAAATTAGGCACAATATATTTTTCAGAGGCACTTTAAATTGGCTTTTTGGACAATTTTACTACTTTTTTCAAAGACAATATTAAAAAAATCTGTTTCTTAAAATGTTTACTTTTGTATTTATGAAGACATAATAACCAGTCCCACAAACTTTTCAAAAATTACTTTATTTAGACACTGACAGTGAACACATCTACATTTTAGGAAAATCTCAGGTCTCCTGAATTTTTACAATTAAATAGTTCATTTTCCCCACACTCCAAGTAACAGCTAAGTTTTGTGAAGGCTGTTTTTTCTACTTTCATTTTTCTTGCCCTGACTGTCTACTTCCCAGATTCACCAGGTGGGTTTTGCATAAACCCTTACCGTTTCTGCAGCTGCAGTGGCGTATGGGCTGGCAGCTCCCCTTATGTTACCTCTCCTTTGTCTTACTCCACCAATCCACTGTTGTAAACCAGATATTGCTGAGCAGCAACAAACAGGCACTGGTTGTAGTTGAAGCTCAGCAATGAAATGAAAGCAAGGGGATAAACAAAAGACCAAAAAAAAAAAAAGAGTAAAATATAAGTGTAGTACTGTTTTTAAATATTAAGAATACTTTCCTACTAAAAACAAAAGTATTTTTTGACAGTGCATTGTTTGGTGCTATTGGAAAGCAATAATTCTTTTGTTTTTTGCTTTATGGTTATTTTTTAGATTATTTAGATTATTGAGATAATTTATATCCCATTGGATTAACTGGAATGTTTGTAAGGATATTTGGCTAGTGTGTATTTCTCCAAAGACAAA
The DNA here is from genome assembly GCF_031877795.1 of Strix aluco. Classification (NCBI taxonomy): domain Eukaryota; kingdom Metazoa; phylum Chordata; class Aves; order Strigiformes; family Strigidae; genus Strix; species Strix aluco. The sequence goes on from NC_133932.1 coordinate 61,827,938, forward strand.
AGGACCAGAGAACCTTTTTAAAAAAAATTTGTCAGGCACTGAATTTTATTTTGTAACTCATAGACTGAATTTCAGCACCATATGTTAACATAAAGCTCTTTGTAGCACAGCGTTAGAAATACACAGTCCTGTCTGTGTATGTCTGAAAAGAAATGTTGTCTTTCTGCTCATCTGTTTTGGCATATATGGAAATATGCATTCTTTGACAGTGCTTCTGGGAGCAAGGTGCAGGAGTTCATTGCACACTGAGTGGAGAAGTGCCTCTCAGTCCTCTACAAAGGGTATTTTTAGGAACAAGTCACCTCTGGGAAACAGAAATGATCTCTCCTGAAATGCCTTTCATTGATTCAAGTTGGTTGTTTTTTTCTAAGTTTATTCAGACTTTAAAGATCTTCCTTCTCTGCCCCTGTGTTTCCTCTCTCCAACTGAGTTACCTCACAGATGATTTCCATTTTTGTTTCTAACACCAAAAGTTGTTGTTACTTTAAGATTTATTTTGTTCCTTTTCCTTTTTCAGGTCCCCTTTTGTCTTTTGTGTTCCACAAAAGTCACGTTAATATTAGCCAGAAATATTTTAACTTGCTTAGTGTTTTCCATCCTCATTTTTCCCTTTCTCCTAATTTAAATAAAGTACATACACGTTCCCAGAACTATTTTTGATTGCTCCATCTCATGGGGATGGATGAGCACTTTACAGCCACTACATATTGAATTATAAACCCTTGAAAGCTCCTTGTTTTCATTTTGTATTTTCCTTGACTTTTTCTCTTGCCATACATCATACCATTCCAAGCACATCATTAATGGCACAGCTCACCCCTTCCCTCGCCAGGCACCTAGAATTGGTTTCTTTTCCCAGCACACCATGCAGGACAATTTACTTACTTTTTTTGCTGGACATGTGATAGTGTGGCACACATACTACAGGTGCTGCTGCTGCTACAGCTGAGATCACTACCAGAATGAACCAGGTGGGGGAACCTCTGCCTTAAAGCATTTTGTTATGATTTTTCATAGCACTTCACAAACACTGACAGCATTCATTAAATGACCTCGTTCCCTGCGTTGTGCCAAAATAGCATTATAAATGAATCTGTGTGGATATGTATTTGTATAAGTGTACATGTATGTGTATATCTTTTTTTCTGGGTAACCTTATTGCAGATTTTTTGGATGCACTGAATATTCACGCATTTTCCTCTACATGACCAGTGCTGCTTGTTAGTCAACATACTATGAACATTTTGATATGGCTCCAGGTGTCCTTTTGCTGATCCCTCAATAACATACATGGAATGTGTCTGAGGATTTAGTATTGAAAACAATCAGAGATTGATGTGCCAAGATAAATCAATTAGTTTGTGAGTGAAGGACCCTGAACACAGAAGAATATTGATTCTGTGGAGAACTCAGAAGGCCTCAGAAGTTGTTTTATGTTAAAGCAACCTTTGAATGAATACTCAGTCATCAGAGGAACACCAATTATGTCATTCTAAAACCAACTTTGATCAATGTTGAATTTGTTGCTCACTTTATCCCAAATTTATCAAACACCTGATATACTCTTGCTGATACTCGCTTTTGCAAACGGCAGGATTCATCTCTCCTCAGATAGTTATGGTTCATACTCAGATAGTTATGGTTCATATCCTCCTAAAGCAGATTCCTAAACCAGGTAACATGAATCACAACCTAGAAGTGACAGTTGCTCTACTGCCACTAAAGGCTAGATGACTTGTACAGGTACAGCTGCTGGTTTTGTATCTAGCCAAAGTGACATCAGATGACTCCTACGCAAACTGTCCGCTTTCAGTATCAGTAGTGTTATATCTGTGATCTTGCCTTGCCATCTAAGCAATACTGCCACTCAAAACCAGCTCAATTGGGCACACATGTCCTCTTTGACCCAGGAACCCAGCTAAAGAGTGGGCTTAAATACAAACATCCTGGGAATAGAAGGCACCTATCAACAAAACCTGTTAAACATATGTCGTTTCACATTTATTTCTTATACTTTGGACATCACTTAAGTGGTTAAGTGACTGTTTCCTATTATTTCACAGAATCAAAATGAAAACATCGTGTTCTAACTGCTTTTTCAACCAAACTTGGAACTAAAGAGTCCCAGTTTCTACAGACCTGTGGCCCAAAGCATTTGCTATGGCACATATTACAGTCGTTCCTGTCATGTTGATATTAATTTTTTTCCAGCGTAAGACACTGTTTTCCAGTAGCCTGACAAGTGGACAACAATATGTAGTGGGTAAGTAAAGTATTAAGTAACAGTTCATCTTACACTAGCCATCCCATATGTCTGAACTTATTGTTAAGACACTTTCTACAGACCATAGTGCTAGGAGAGGTTTCCAAGACAAGTAAGAGTGAATCACCTAACATTTTGAGAGCTGCAAATAAGTAAATATGAATCTCACTGCTGAAGTCAGTCATAGAAAGAAACCACCTGTTCCATGTAAGAACAGAGCTTCTGGGAGAGCTGTTGTGTGTGCAAGCCTTGCTGAGAGCCAAATCCTTTGTGTACACAGTGGTGGGCCCTCTCTTCCTCTATGTAATATCTTTGTAATTGCAGATGCACTTGGGCTACATAACATTCTGTGGGTTACCAAGAATGAGTCAAGAGTCATTCTGTCCTGGAATAATAATTTGACAAAAGAAGAAACTGAGAAGTACACTGTGAAGTATATTTTGAGTTATAAATTCTTCAATACCACTCACGAAAGGAAAGTAAGTTGTTCAATGGTTACACATAGTTTAAAGTGAAATCATGCATTACTTCATTCAGTAGATGAATTTGCATAATTTCCCTTACTTAGTACCATCTACTGCGTAATTCCTTCTTCCTCATCATAGGAAAGACTGCAGAAGAAGAAAAAGATAATACGTCTTGAATTACATTCTGGTTTTAATGCTAAAGTTAAAACACAACTTTTTGCAAAAGAAACAGAAGAAGTAATTAAGGAGAGTGGCTGGACAGAATTTACTTACAAGGCACCTCCAGGTCAGCTATTTCCTACATGTTGTTAAGACATCCAAATGTTCGTGATAATGTCCTGTCTTGCTTGGAGACATATTGTTACTATAAAGCTGGCAGAGGAACTCTCTAAGACTCGTTTTGGAGATTTAGAAAGCAGGCACTCTTTGTTGCAGCACTGGATGCATGGGGGATCATTCCACCTAATGTGCATACACTAAAACAAAAATTCATCTTTTATATACCTTAAAGACATGAATATTCATACATTTTCCAAGAAGTCACCACCTTTCTGCCTGTCTACTACATCTACATAATGCTGGCGTTGCAAAACTACACTGCGCATGCGTAGGGATCTTGGGTGGTCGTTGGTGGTCGCTTGGGGAGTTAGCCCCCTACTCCTTTTTCCCTTTTATGGTCACAAGTCTTTTGAGGACAATTTCTTCTTCTTGGATGTTTCCCAACTCTGTGGTCCAGACAAGCTGTTCTTTCTTATCCACCTTGTTTGAGCATTTCTGCCAGGATGTATCTATTCTCCAGGTTAGATATCTTCTCTGTACATTTTAATCATTCAGGCCTTGTTAAATACAAAGTTAAACATTGTTTGGTAAAAGAATTTCTTAATATTCCCCCCTTTGAAACTTCTAGGTATACACAACTGGGTACAACATGACCACATAAGGTATAATGGAATGCTTCTTTTATCACTAATTGTTACAGGCCTCAACGTGCAGGCATCAGCTAGCATGCATCAAAATAATTTCTGAAAGCTCATTATTATCTTATGCTACTTTTTTGGTACAGATTTGTTAAGAAGATGACACATAACACCTTGGTATATTGCAGAATTATTTCCTTTATTAGACATGTTCAGATTCAGAAAACTCCAGCTCTGCCAAACAAGATGTCAGAACAACCCAATCACTGTCTCCATTTTCCCATGCCTCTTGAAGATTGCTTTCTGCATCACCTGGTTTCAGGATAGAAAGAGCAGAGCTTTTCAGCTACAACTCTAGACAATTTTTTTTCTTTAAGTGGGTTAGTAAGGCTTTTGGTGGTAACAGCAGATGTGCTCCTCAGTTGTCATTGTTCAGAAAGCTGAAAGACCCATTTGCTCTCACCTACCACTTATTCATGTTTCTAGAAATAAGGCTACATAATGGATTTGTAAAGGCAACTATCATGTATTATTAGACAATCCATGTAAAATAAATATTAGTCACTCTTTTTTCCCCTTTCTTTGTTGCAGTATATATTCAGAATCTTTCATGCATCATATATAACATTTCTTTTTTTAATTGCACCTGGCATATTAAAGCAGAAGCTCCTGAAGATATCGAGATCTTTTTTTCATACAGGTAAGGGTCTTGTAGAAAAAAAGTATGAAACCATGTTTTTGTACCTAAGTCTTTGATTTACAAGACTCATATTTCCTTCTCACAGACATGTAGGAAAAGATTTTGAATGCCAGCAATATATGAAAAATTCAAGGAAGAAAAACATTGGATGCCATATGAAAGAAATGTATTTCCAACCATCAAGAAAAATCAATTTAAACATAACCATAAGAGATGTGAGAAATAATTCAAGAGGACTGTCTTATTACAAAGCTTTTACACCTCAGACTATAGGTAAGTATTCTATTATTATTTATCATGAAAAATTCATTTATTGGTTACTTCATTGGTCTGGAAAGCAAAGAAAGGAAAGAGGAAAGTGTGACAAAGTCAGAATATTAATTCTAACTGTTTATGCATTCTTCTCTGTTAATTTTACACAAAGATTAAACAAAATGGATTATGGCTCAAAGTTTTTTATTTTTTTCTCTGATGTAATATCGTTTATCTATAAATGGCATTTTAAAAAATTGATAGGCTAGTGTGAGAAAATGCAATTTGAAAAGCATTATACCCTTCTTTTCTCCAGTTTTTTCTATCCTTTCCTTTTTTTATATGCTGAAGAAAATGTGATTTAAAAAAGGAACATAGACACGTCTCATTCATAATTGAATTTAAGAATATGAAAGTTCTCAAACATTAGTAACATTTCTATTTAGGATGCCATTTTTCAGTTACAAATACTTTGACAGTTATTTTTAATTATTGACAGTTTTGAATGATCATATAAAATTATTTCTCCTTACTTCTTTGGGAAGTTTGAATTAATCTCATGGGTAAGAAATTCACCTGAGATTTAGCCCAGACTGCAGATTCAAGTACCTTTTAAATTATGAACATGTTGATCATATTCCAGACCTGTAACATGGGAATCAGTCATAACTCAAGGGATAGCAAAAAACTCATTCAAAACTATCAAAATTTATTCTGAGTTAGATCTCATTTATTCTGTTCTAAGATATTAGAATTATTGGCTTTACCTAAAGATTTAGACTGCAATCAGAGCCAGCTATAAGCAAGACATTCTGTTTTAGCAAAATAAAACACCTTCAGGAAAACCTGACTTTTCTGAAAAAAGAAAAAAAAAAAAAAAAAAAAAAAAAGAGGAGGAAGGCTGGAACTAATCTACAGGAAGACTGTATTAGATATTTTCATAGCTGACTGGGCAGACACTCACTTCCAGGCTGGCTGCCTGGGTCTGATCCCACCCGCAGATGCCAGAGCAGAAAACTGGCATAGTACATCCAGTCTTAGGATCAAATGCTTCACACAGCAACAAAAGCTTTCAGGTAATGTTCAGAGGTGATGCCTGAACTACTCTAACTTGCCTGACAGCCTCCTGAGGTTTCCTCCTGTTTGCCCAGCCCCACCTGGGTAGTTTCACACCTTCTCCCACCCCTCTGCTACTCCTGGGGCAACATTCCCACCCAGAGCCTCCCCAGGGAGCACGGGGATGGGGTGACCAGGACTGACCATGGAGGGAAGGGGGGTGGGTGGTGGTGTTGGGAATAAGCAGGAGGGAGCAGGATGTCCCTTCCCTGCTTCTTTCTCCATGCACTGGATCTCCTTCCCCCTTGCTCAGAGCAGCCACCACCTCCTCTTTGCAGAGGCCAGACTGCCAGTGTTTCCTTCCTGCTCTTCTTCCCTGCCCATCTTAGCCATCTTTAGCCATCATCAGGGGTGCACACCGGTCACAACTGGTTCAGCCAACAGCTCCCCCTCCTGTGTCAGTGCCAGGCACAAACCCTGTTAGCTCGCCTTGCCTCTAAAGCCATTACCCAGCTTTGGTAGGGCACAGCAAAATCTGAGCATGCTTGCAGGGGATGTTTTTCACATTGCAAGTAGTGGACTTACTCTTACAAGGCTCCAACATTGCAAACCAGGGCTCTCTTCTCCCTCATGAGAAGGTACTCTTCAGGTCACACACATCAAGAACGGTCATGTGTATCTGGGCTCCCCTTCTTAAACAAGAAAGCCTCCAGCTGGGCTTAGTCCTAGCCCTTGCACAGTCCTGGAGCTCCTGGAGGTCCACTGTCCTGCTGTGATTTACCAGGCCCTGCTATCCAAGCTTCCCTCCAGTAACATGACATATGGTCTGACGAAACAGTATTCATACACACCCTGTGCTTCAGGCAGCCCAAAAATAATCAGTCCTGGCTTTCTGTGTGTGTCGGCTGAAGAAGTTTCCAGAGGAGAGGTGACAAAAGGGAGGAAAAAAAGTTGTTTCCTACTTTTGGCATACTCACAGAAGGGAGAGATGCTCTGGGAATAGTACTTCAGAGACTAAACAAAAAAAAAGCTGCTGTTTACTCTCCTCACCTTTCACGGATAATGGTGTGCCTCCACCCTCAAAGACAGGTGCTGGTCACAGCACCTGCAACAGCTTTGGAGACAGGCAGAAGAAAACAATTTTACAAGCCTGAGCTAGCCCTGGAATAAATGATTTTGCTGACTTTATGGGATCATTGCTCAAAGAGAGGAGACTTCTCAGGGAGAGGAAGAAAAAAGAAGCAAAAAATAAAACCCCAGTGTGACGTACACCCCTGTGGAGAGACACAAGGTCACAGAGCCACACAGAGTGAGCACAGTGGCTTCATGGACCAGTGATGCTACCACTCACTCTCTCTGTCTCTGGCACCACATTGCAGGCATGTCAGCTCCAGACCTCGTTGACCCTGTTCACAGGGATATGCCGTGCACTTCTGCCTCTGCTGGGAGGGCTTTTTCAGAAAACTCCAGCTGCGGTTCCTCCCTTCACATCAATGCAAGAGCAGCCAGGGAGGGCTCAGGCTGCTTGAGTACTCCAGCACACACCTAGAATCAGTGCGTTAACACTCACTGTGCTAGAAAGCAACTGTACACTTGCTTATCTAAACCAAAGGTTAAAATCCTGGGAACCCAAATGTCCCTTGTTTCCAACACTGTACCTTGTCCCTCCCTAAAAAAAACCCATTGCCATCACACTTCTTGCACTTCGTGACTGGAGCACAGGGGTGGGAGTGAGATTTTTTTTTGTTTGTTTACAACTCCTAAGCACATCTTCCTTCTTCCATAGCTAGTGCTCGTCTGTTCATTTACAGGAGAGGTAGACAGATTTCTTAAGCATCTGTGACAAACTTCATATATTGAATAAGACCTGTCAGGAGCTGGTACTCCTTCAGTAACCCCTTATTGAGAGATGAAATTTCATTTTTTTCGAAGTTATAGTACTAGGCTTATGAGCAGACTTGGGGTATCCCACAAAACACATGTATCCTACATGGCAGGGAGCCTGTAGCAACTCGGAGGTCTCCTTGACACCCACACAGACTCTAGAGAGTGAACTCAAAGGGCCCTCTCCTCCCACCCACCCTTGCTACCTTCCCTGGAAAAATATGGGGAAAAAAAAAAGAGAATCCTTTTATTTTGAGACAGAAGTGGATGCCACTTAGTGAGCAGCGCTTTTAAAGAAAATGCGTCACTCACTGAATGCCTTCTTTGGCTGTTGTAAACTCCAAAATAGTCAGCTGTGTATTTTAAGGACGAACACACTGCATTTCTTTTGCATCGGCATAAATATGAGAAAGAACATGAGGTACAGAAGGTCTCTCTGTGCTCTTTTTTCAGAGAAACTGAACCCGCCGATCAACGTCTCAGTTTCCCTTGAAAACAGAAGTATTAAAATTCACTGGAAACCCCCGCCTACTATTGGTTCTGCAAGTAACAAATGCTTTTTGTATCAAGTGAAAATAACAGATCGTAAGGTAATCAGTTTTTTGGCAATACACTTAACCTGTACAACATAACTTCCATAAAAACTAGACATCCCTTGAATTTAACAAAGTTAATACTCAAGCTTTAAAGAAATCCCAAGGTCTTTCCTGAATAATCCAACTTTTCTTGTCTTTCTGTTCAAAAATGGAAAATCAACACATCTTATTAAATCTTTCAGTCATGTTTGCATTGCAGTAGATTGTTTTTTTCTTTTATTCTTGAATTTTAATTGTACATTAGTATCATATTGTTGACTTTTGTTATAGAAAAAGGAGTATTGATTAAAAGAAAAGTTTAACAGCTACTTTAATAACATTTTTTAAGGAAAAAACTGTTGTTGCTATTTCTACATACATCACTAAAAAAATCACCCTTGTTGTTTGCATATATTATATATATATTTAAAAATCTTTCAAGGCATATCAGCAGCTTCTCTTAGTCTTATCACTAAGAAATAGAACAGTGATATATTTTATGTTATGCTGTCTGGTGACTAACTGTCACCTGGCATTACCTGGTGGCATTTTTAAATTACCTAGAAATAACAGCTGAAAAGTTTTCATGCAGGTTCTTATTTGAGCTCCCAAAGAGTAGAAAGCCAAGCACTTAATTCAGAATACAATAAGTATGAAATTCATGTGTGTATTGGAATGTGAATTTTCTGAATCTTTGTTGTTTTAATTCAAGCTATGTTTTGTTTAAGAACCTAAATCTCAGCTAAAACACACACCTCAGTGCACAGTACTCTAACAATAAAAGGCTTATCTAAGGTGGCTGCAAACATTTAAAAGACAATTAAACCCTGAGAGAATGTATGACTAAATTGATATGTATCCACTCTTTGTTAAACACAGTAGAAAGGAGAAGTGCAATGAGGTAGACACGCTATTGATCATATAATGTTATCTTCATAAATTACAGCAGGGTTTATTAATTCAGATGCGCTGCTAATACTGCTAGGCAGCTTCCAGAACAGGGCTGGCTCTTCCCATGTTCCTTTATTGCAGCATGTGGAAAAGGAGCTCAGGTCTGACATGGACATGCCAAACCTTCCCAGTCCTCTTTGTTATTTTCCCAGCAGACAGACATATTAGCCTCCTTCTAGGCCACTTCTGCAAATAATTATCATTCCCTAAACCGTTTCCAAGTCTAATATTTTGAAACCCCTGCCAGAGGCATCCAGGATCTTGTCCCTGTCCATTCACAAAGCTTCTAATCACAAAAGGCAGTGAGCAGAGGGAGCAAGGGATGTTCATGCTGGATCCTTGGTATCCTGTTCAACATTGTGCTAGAACCCTTGTGATCCCTTCCTGCCCATGCACACAGATGTCTTTCCTGTTTCAAGACTCAGAACAAGGGAGGTGGAATTGTGGAGGGATGGGAGTAAGGGGTCCCCTCCCACTGCAGGGCTGGGATATGCCCAGGGTGAGCAGGGGGATCCTACAATCTATAGTGTTCATACGGTCACTGCAGCCCCTGATTCCAGCTTCCTAACACCTTCCACTCTCTGGAAGGAAATGTCAAATACATAAAATAGTCCAGCATTCTTACTTAAATGGAATAAAACTCTCTTATTTTCCTTGTCTTATACAGCTGCTCCTTTGTTTTGTGCACATCTGCAGGATATAAACATAGAGGAGGAAAGCAAAGAAAAATCATTGGGGTATGGAAGTGAATAAACAGCTACAGGGTTTTTTTTCCATAAATGGAATGGTTTGGGAAGACAGGAGAGAGACAGCTGCAACAACAACAACAAAAGACATGTTGAGGGCACCAGTAAGTTAGGGGGGCTTTAAGGTAGATTTGAAGAGAATCGGTGTCAAAGCTAGTAATGATTAAAATGGTAGTTACTTAGACAAGAAGCACAAAATGGCAGGGCAGATGGTGGTGGCGACAAAGTTAAGAAAGAAAACTGCAGCAGTATTATAGGAGACACAGGAGGGAGAAGAATGGAGTAAGCTTGAGATTCTGTTTCCTGATCAAAGCAAGGTCTTAATCATTGTTGCAGAGACTTAATGAGTTGAGGTGTTAGGGTATCCATAAGAGGCTTGTAGATATCTGTTGAAGAACAGGTAAGAGTATAATGATTAAAATATATAAGTCAATATTTATTTATTCTGAATACTTTAAGAGATGATTTGCTGAATACTTATGTGCACAAATAATAATACTCTGATTGATAAAGTTTACAAACAGGGAGCTAAGTCTGCACGTGGAAGCTAGGAAGGGTTGGCAAGTACCATGGGAAAAAAAGATTAGAATTTGAAATGTTGGGTAAGTCTGAAATCAACAAGACAAAATTCAGTAATAAGGAAAATCCCATGATTAGGAAGTACAGGTCAAATGTGCCAACACAAAATAAGGAATTAACATGTAGGCAGCAATGCAGAAGAAAAAAGGTCTGTGGATTACACTGAACCACAAACTGAGTCAATCATTCCATGTTATTACACAAAGGTCAAATATTATTCAAGTATATATGACAGGCATGTCACATGTAAGATGTAGGTTGTGACTAATTCACCCTTCTAGCTGCTGAGTTTCACCTAAAATTTAAAACTGTGCTTTGGGCATCATCACAAAATATAAATATGCTAAAAAAAGTTCAGAGAACATCAGTGAGAGTTATCAAAATGAACATAAGCTTTGAAAACATGCTCTAGGAGTGGAAGACTGAGGAATATGGTCTAGAGTAAAGGAGTGTAACTTGTGTTAACAATCTTCTGGTAAATAAAAGAGCATAGGGATCATACTTATCCACGCCAGCTTGTGAGTAGGATAAAAGTGACTGGCTAAATTTGAAGCAAGGAAAATAGGCTAAAAGTTAGGAAAAGTGTCCTAATTCAAGGACCATCTAGCATGGGAACAGGTTTCTGAGGCTGCTTGGGGATGGCTCTGTATAGAGTTACCGACAATGTATTAGACATCCTCCACAAATGCTCTGGGTACATGTGAATGAAAGTTGCTGCACATCACGACTGCCAGAAGCTGGTCCACATAACTTTATAAGAAGGCTTTCAGTCCTGCATTTTGGAAATTTCCTATGATGACATAAGCTTATTATTGGTCCCCTAGGAACATTCTTAGGCACAGTGCTTGGTTAGCACTTAACCCTTAGAGTGATTTGCAGTTTGTTTTTGAAAGCCCAAGGACTTCCCCCATGTTTACTTACTTTTGAAAAACTTAGCATGTGAACTTTTGGACCTGTTTTTGGTACCAGATCTGGAAAGGTCTTAAACAGTGTGAAGGAAGAGAAAGAAATGGAATGGTACACAAGGTCAAATCCACACTGCACAAGTTGGTATGAGGAGAGCAGCAGAACACATTTTCTTAAAGTTGGCCTTATAGTACTACCTCATTGTGCTTTCTTAACACCAAAGATGCAAAATTTCTGGGGCCCTGTGTGTCTGAGATGCATACTTTCTACTTCTTCACAACTTCCTAACATTATTTTTAATTTTCATAAGCAAGAGTTTCCTCTCCTGCTTTCTTTTTTGTTCCTTCTTAAATTCTTAGCATTGTTTGTTTACAGAAGTTGGTTTCAGTTTTCAAAAGTGATGAATGATTTAGAGATCCCTCTGTTTTAAACTCTGACACCCCTTGTGTGGGCTTGATCTTTTGAAGTGACGTGCTTTCTTTTCTAGGCACAAGTAAGGATGTTTCAAGATAGTCACAAAAATAGTGGGCATCCCTCACCACCAGCCAGCTGAAAAATGCAAGGTTTTATTCTACCAGACAAGAAATTATAGCACACTACCCACACTAAAACTTTGAAACTTGCAGTTTCCTAGTTACTGTATTGGTCCTACACTTGGTGTGATAAAAAATGAAAGGGGAATCAGTGTTTTCAAATTCTTACTGTCCTACTATAGCTGATACCTCCTTTCATCTTATCAGTTCCAGGCTCTCCTTCATTTTCAGTCCTGTGTTTTAACACATGCCAGGTAAGGGTCAGATTGTGTCTGGAAATAAACACTTGTTCTGAAAATCTCTTCCTACTAGGTTAGAGATGTAAATAATAATATTTGACAATCTTAGATTTATATCTGTTTGAACTGCAATGTGAAACCACTTAAAATAACCTCCTGAACCTATCTTGATAGATTGTAGATGTCACTGCAGAGAAATATGAGTATCCATTTCATAAACCAGCAAACAAATGTGCAGCACAAGTGAGGGTAAAGAAAGAGATATGCATAAGAAACAAGATTTGGAGTGAATGGAGTGAACCAGTGTTTATTCATACTGGTAAGTTATCATGTATTTACTATTCATAACCCTTACCATGAGATATGTTGTTACCATTCAACGTATTTACTTCATTATTGAATCCGCTCTTCTCCTTGCTGTATTATTCTACCATAAGAGTGCCTAGAGGCCCATGGCACACACCAGCCTCACACAACCCTAGGTGCTGCAGGGAAAGGCAGTCCTTGGTCTAATGAGTTGGTGCTAAAGCAGTCTAGCTCAGGGCTGTTCTCCTGAGGGAAATTACATCTGACTCTGAGCTTTTAGAAAACAATAATGATCATCAGCTGAAGAGCCTATTAGACCCCCCTGACTGTCCTGCAATGGACAGCCCAAGCATCTCTACAAATGTTTTTAACTGGAGTTAGTAAGCCAAGGAAAGCACAAAAGTTATAACATTCATCAAATCACGTAGTCCTTAAGGACTAAGTCTAATATTTCTTTTACTATATCAGGGGAATAATTTCTTATCTGACAGAGGTAGGAAATGGTTTAGCTCTCATTTAAATATATGTGCTTTCACCCTACATCTCACTTCAGCACAAAATAAACAAGAGCCTTGTAATACTTTCCTTCACTGCCTATGACTAGATTTCAACATTTGTGTGTTAACAAGGGAAACTTGTGCGTTCCGTGATGAAAAAAATGCCTCCACATGCAGCAGTTTCCTGATGTCAGGTTAGGTAAAAGGGAAGTAGTATAATAGAGTGATGCTATATTTATGGAGAGAAACTGGTGTATAGACTTGTCTCAGTACATCGGCAAGCAAAAAAAAATACAATACTATTGGTAGAAAAAAGAAACAAGAAAAATATCTTTATTTAATGCAACAGACTGTTTATTTTGGAATATGTCTTTTTAATCTATTGAGCTTCAAGTATGTCTTTATCTGAAGACACAGGAAATACAAAGCCAGACATAATTATTTTTGCAATGGATTAAATGTAAATTCAGTTATAGGGTTTTTAGGATGTTGCCTGCCTACTCTGTCAGATGCCATACCACATCCCACTGGTCTGCTGGCAACTCTCAGCTGCCACCTTTGTTGGCCCAGATTCATTCATTTAATTTCAAAAGCATTTCACTTGTGAAATGCTTGGAGAAATAAACCTAGTTGTTCCACACATGCATTGTAGTGAAGGAGAACATGTTTCAAGCCATCAGAGACTTGAATTGCCCTTTGGAGATGCTTCTTTCTTCTCACTGAAGACAGAGAGAGCTTAGGACCACAGCTTGGACAGCAGAAGGGTCTGCCTGGTGTCAGGACAGAACCATCTGCTATGTGGGCAGTAGAGGGAGGGGAAATTAGAAGGGCTTTTCCTGATGGGGGAATGTAGAGTTATTCGCTTCCTGCCAGCCCCTCACCAGAAGAAGGAAATGGAGTTGAACAGTCACCCATCCTGGTTCCGGCCTACCAAACCTTGCTCTCAGCAGCTGCAGCTCTCCTTCAACTGTTTTCAACACCGCTGCTTTCCCAGCTTCGGCCACAGCTGTTGTTGAGGTTAAACAACCACAGCATGTTTCCTCCACTTCAGAAAAGTTTATGGTAGATAAGGCCACCATTGCATATAAGGTATAATATCTACATGTGTTTGGTGCAGCATGTTGATTTACCCCTGGAGCATACTGCACATATGCACAAATTCATGTAATGCAGCAATTTCCCTTCTTCCTTTCTGTACTCGGAGAGGATTGGTGGCTTTTATAAAATGAATCTGTGGATACATTATATCGAGGGGTCACATGCTCAGACAATTCTCTTTAAATATCTTCTTTGAAGCCTAGAGAAAGTTTTCTGTCCATTTTATTTTGTATTCTATTGAAATTGTTTTGTCTGCTTCTAATTGGGAACATGTATAAGTGGACATTATGAAGTGCATTTTAATACTGTCTAGATTAAAAAAACCCCTGGTATTAGTAGTATTATTCATGGTAAATCCGTGAAAGTCATGTACCTAATTTCATAGACACAGTGGATTGAAAAAAATGAATCTGTGGAGTAACCTGAAAGGAAAAACATCCATTTGGTGTTTTTATTTTGAAATATGCCAATTGTTCTGCTGAAAGTCTTGAAAGAGTATGCAGTGACCTGCTTTTTGTTTGCTTCTATATGACATTTCAATGTTTCATCTAGGAAGTTTGCTACATTTCTTTAAGAATGCATTTTTAAGGGACATTTCAGCCTCCATTTAAAAAAGCTGAAACATCAAAATGAATTAACATAATTCAAAACATAACTAAAATATTTGTTCTGAAATGTTCCTTTGACATGAAAAGAATTTGTTAATTTTCTCATGGGAAACACATTCATTTTCCATTGGAATTAGCATATGCCCTTGAAAAAAACCCCATAGTTTAAACTGAACCGAACTGTTTAGTATAGAAACTTCTGCTAAAAAAGAAATGTTTAATCAGCTTTATTCATATATAGAAACCTGAAATAATTGGTTTAATTTTTAGAGCTGCTGAGCGTTCATAGATCACTTTGAAGTTAATAGCAATTCAGAGGTGTTCTGCATTTTTGCAAACCAAGCCACTTGTTTCAAAGTACTGTTATCTGTGACTAAGTTTAAGCATTTGCATCTGAAAAAACCCTACCATAGAATGGTCTACCTGAAAGAATATATGTGCTTCTTTTTCTTCCTCCTTTCCAAAATGCATGAAGTAAGACAGCAAGAGAAGCAAACCTCTTTGTGGTTCAGCTGATGCAAAGACCACTGCTTCCTCTTCTCCTGGGTGTGTACGTGATACGGGGTTAGCAGAATGATGCAGAACAATTACCTCAAACAAAAAAATTTCTACTAAACAGTCCAGAGATTGTTCAGAATATATTTTCTGAACCCTCATCTCAAAAGACAGGAAGGGAAAAATTCCATCTTAAAATGAATAAAGAATAGGTTTGTATTTTAGCAGAACATAAAGATTATTCTTATACACAGTTTTGCCCAGAAGTTTGTGAGTTTTTTCTCAGTTACATATCAAATTTGTGGAAATTCATAATATCCTTGGTTTACAATACAGATGGGTTCAAACTGGGAACTATTGTTCAATTCTTTTGTTCTTTGAATTTGATCCTAGATTGATCCTAAAACCACTGTTTAACTGGTCTCCAAATATTAACGTTTTAAGAGCTGTTCCTGCCTGCTTTTTCTTCAAAGTACTTAGTTCAAAGCAATCCAAACTAGTTGTGGTTCTAAAACTAGGTATTAAACAAAAAATAAAATTTGCCAAAAATACATTTTTGATTCAACCAAAGACATTGGTCTTTTGCTATTTTGGGTATTTTGGAGGAAGGAATGCAAGGTACAGAGCAGTAGTATTTGTTGAACAATATAAATATGTATTGCTGGCACTTCTTTAGGACTATACCTATCAGGCTTAAGAAAGGTAAATATAATGAAAACCAAATGTTGGTTCTTGAGTGAAAGAGACTATTTTGTTTGACAAAAAGCTTTTATTTTCATTTTGCCTTAAACCAGATGTGAATGGGTGAGGAGACAGTGGTGGGGGGCTCATGGTGAGTGGAGATGGGAGGTGGCAACAGCAGGAATCCAGAGGCAGCTAGTGTAGAAGCAGGAGCGTCAATAGCAGATGGACAGAGGGTTTGATGTCCAGAGAATCAAGGCTGAATGGCAGTATCCAGTGGCAGGACAGGCCATGCCCAACATGTGAAAGCAGAAATCTAGGGAAAGGAGGGGATGGAGTCTACTGGAGCAGAGGAAGCAAGGAAAAGTGCTGGATCAAGGCAGCAGCAAGGCTGAGGGCTAAAAGGAGGAGGAAGGAACAGTGCTGAAGTCAGAAACCCCTGTTTCCCCTAAAAAAGCTCGAGGAATCTTTAACTCTGGCAGTTCAAGAATGGTGCAATATTTATAAGTTAATATATAATTGATTCATTTATGAACTACCTTTTCCCACATTATTAGCATTAACTTTCCCTCTTCTTTTTAAGAAAAGACAGTGGACATCATGCTGCTAAGCCTCACGTTGTTTTGTCTCCTGATTTTCCTTGGAGGTTTGCTGATATGTGCATGCAGAAGGTAGTGTACATTTCTGGAAGATAGTATAAATTTCTGGTGGAAGAGACGTTAGGGTGAGGGTAAACAAACCATACAATAGATTAAAGTCAAACGCAGATCTTCTCAGATAAATTATGTTTATAAGAAGCAGTAAATTTTGCATTTCCAACTACTACTATGACAAAGGGGTACTAGGTGTAAAGACCTAGTGTTATCACTGTCATCTTACAGCTCCCATCACAGTCCCTGGAGCTCCAGTATCACACCTTACTCTCAGATGTCTTTCTGCCACTATAAATGACATTTTTTCGTCTTACTGCCTCTCTACCCTCAGCGTGACTTTATGGCATGTTTTCGTAGGTTCTTCATTTAGGGCCACCAACGTTAATCATACCAAAGACGAACTGCATTTACCATGTTGCCCAATTTCATTTCATTATCCATGGGTATTTCCGAGAGCAGTCTTTTACTCTAAGCTGCACAGTTTACAAGAAATTAATAAAAAAGGAAAGTCAGGCTGATGGAAGGAATTTGCTTTGTTGTACTATCAGTACAGCAAAATAATGATACTGGCCCTACACCCACCAACAATTAATACAGCCAACTGCCTCTATGCCACTACTTTTCTGACTGGCTACCTAACTTTCCTACTGACATGTCAGAGAAGGCTTTCCTGAAAAATAAACTTGTTCAGGGTAGGATGATAACTCAAGATGCCTTACTATTTGGAAGGTGCAGGATGTAAATGGAACCTGTGTTAAAAGTAAATTGATTATTTATTAATGACTAAATATTATTCCTTGTTAGGGTAAAAGAACTTATCATGTGCTCTATCTTTCAGTAGAAAAAGACTCAAGGAACTATAAATATGAAAGAGTTAATATAAAAATACAAAATAAAAAGTTTCCCCTGGGGCAAACAAACATGTAATTAATTGAAAGCCATCTGCATAAACCAACATAAACCAATATTCTGGTCAAATAATGAGAAGTGACTCTGGCCTCAAGAGAACAGTTCAGCTGGTAAATCTTTTTGGTGGAAAATTTACCTAGTACTCAAAACCAACAACTAATCCTTTGTGATGAAACAAAATGTTTTCATGGTTCTGTGCAGACACCACTCACTCTCAAACCCAAATTCTGTCAGACTTCTGAGTTAGAAATTGTTTCCAAGGCTGTGCCTGCTCCCTGTCATCTGATTTTGCTTTCTTTGATTATCACACTTTATAGGTAATAATTTAAATTATGAAAAGCACGTATAGGAGCAGTTTTTTAGCTATAGACATAGTAGCATGTCACAAACTCTCACTTTCCTTGTAAATCATGTGTTTGTGCATATCCATGCAGTTCTTTTGAATCTCTATCAGGCTAAAAACCAGTCAGACTGAAGGAGAACTGGGAAAAATGTTGAGAAAAACATCTGCAGTGAAACAAAAAAGGGTAGAACAGCTTTAGAAATGGTAGATGCCTGTCTAATTGGTGTATATATTACAAAACATTATTGATTGATCTGATCCTGCAGACATTTAATAGTCGCGCGTCTGTATCACTTCCTTGTAGGTATAGATGCCTGGAAGTTATAACCATGCCTGTTCCACATCCTTCAGATAATATCAAAACTTGGTTAGCTGCAGATGAAACTCACCACCAGGTAGTACATGTCTGTTTTTTTTCTCTCACTACATTGACACATATGATATTACTTGTGATGAGAATGGTACAACATTACATTTGGAGCTGCAGGTCATTTTTAAGATAAACTGGGAAAAAGGTATGCACAATGTTTGTAGTGAAGCCAGAAGACAACAGAAATCTTGTGGAGGTTACAGGACAATGATCTCAGTAAACAGGATGGAGAAAACCCTCAGGGGAGTGTTATCTCTAGTGTTTCAGCATATCCACACTCAATGGGCCAACATCTTAAAGAGCAATCACCCTGACTCCCTGCAGAATAGTCAGTTGTGGGATATTACATGTGTAAGCATGTGGGCAAGTTATCAAAGGGAAAGCTTTTGTGGAGATCTGCAAGTCGTTGTCTATGCTGAGGTAAATGTGCACATTCTTATAGCAAATAAGAGGCGGCTCCACAATGCATGCAACATAACCTACCCCAACTGTGTACCTGCTGTGTGATAAACCCATGTACAGAAGTGTTTACTTTGGAAGAGCTAATGTGCTGTAAGTTCAGATGCTAGCTTATGTCATGGCAAATTACAAGTCTTTGGTCAACTGGACAAAACAGAAAATAAATATTTGTAATATTTGTGTGGCTATCATTAATTGAGCTCCTTGGGTGGCATATTCAGTGTCTCATCACTGTCTGTCACTGTGTGAATTAGAGTTAAAAATACACTAGTCAGGCATGCTCTAGATCCCTATAAGTCCTGAGAAGCTGCAGAGTGAACTGTGCTCCAGGAAGCATGATAAGATTGCCTCTTACCTGGTTCTCCTGCAACACATGATGCAGGTGTGCCCAAACTATGTTTTTTTGGGGGGAAACATCACTGAAATAAAAAACTGTAATGAGGATTTTCTCCATACTATATACTCAAAACATTTGTTCAGAGCCTCTGCAGGATTTCTATTAATTTTACTCTATCCTACATTATTACTGTACTTACACTGTAATATTGAAATGTCTTCTAGTAGTGCATTTAGCCATGTGACTAACATGTGACTAACATTCAGCCAATGTGAGCTGTTATGCCATCTTCTCTCCCAGGGGAAAAATGTATACCTTCCAGTATTGTGTTTTGGTTTTTGTATAAATATATCTACATAATTGCAAACTCTGACAGAAACCATGGACCATCTCAATTCATGAATCACAATTTGAATTGTGAGGCAAGAGGCATGGGTTGTTTTGTTTTGTTTTATTTTAGCTTTTCAAAGACAAATTTATGGAAAAACTGATGTGCATGTGGTATATAATCATATTACAAATGACAAGATTGAAGTGTTTTGAGCTTGCACCTGGAGTTCATTCCACAAGCCTTAGGCTGGCTCCCAAGAGCAGTCTGTGCTCCTCTTCTTTACATTCATCTTCTCAAAAAAGAAAAGCCCAAGAGCTCCAAAACTGGACTGAAGCCAACTCTCTTATTCTCAAGATTCAAAATCTTATTCTCAAGATTCAAAATTCTATGACACTTCTGGCCAAAATTCTTTGACCAGATTTGACCCAAATGGTGCCATATTTAACACCTTTTCTGTGCAAAAACACTTTTGTGCCCTTTTCACTAGTAGTGGTGTGCAGATTAACTTATGGCCATCACATATGGACTGGCAGAATGTAAAGATAAAATCACCACCATCAAACTTATATTCTGTATCTCCCTCAACCCTAGAACTGCATACGCTGCTATTTAGGGGTCTTTATATTCAATATATGAATAAAAATCACAGCAATCAATGATTACCCCAAAAAATATATATAATATCACTAACAGATAAAGACGAGATTTCTTTCCCCAAGCTGTTGCAAACACCTTTGATAGGAAGACCTCAGCATAGCTGTGTAACTACTGTCTAGATGATTACAAGTGGCTGAGATGACTGTTGATGGCACTTCTAGGAAAGATAAATTGAATAAAACATATGGAACTTATCAGAAGCTCAAAGACTGCTGACATCTGAAACAGCAAAGTCACTGGCTTTGGGCATACTATAAGAGTTAAGAAAGAAGGCTGTGGAGAATGGTGATGAGAAAATCTGTTTTACCCAACAGATAAATATAACCCCTGAAAGCTAGACTGTGACTTTGACATGAACCTTAGGTACATAGTCATATCATCCTGGAGGGTGACAAGCAACAAAATTAGGGCTCAGAACAACTAAGGAAATTTTAGATTGAAAGAGTAACTCATATGATCCAGTTACATGACAGAGTAAGTAATCTGTACTAATCACAGATACACCAAATAAGTAACATGCTTGTAACAATATTCAGCATTTATAATACCACCAAATGCAGATGTTGTACATAATGTAATTTTTATCCAACAGAAACAAATGTCAATTAAAATGGAGATGCATTCAGAGGCTACTATGGGAATATCAGAAGAGAGTGGAGATGAGAATGTTCAACAACAGAAATGTTTGAAAGAATCTGGATTAGAAGACCTGTAGGGATGTACGCTTTTTTTATCTGCATGTAAGAGTTACCTTTCTATGAGGTGGACAATATCCTGACAGATCTAAGAACAGCTGATACTGGAGTTTGTCTGAGACTGGTAATTTGAAGTATTTTGAGCTCTGACATTATGCAACTCTTAAAATGATCTTTGGATCACAAAGACAAAGCAGTATCTTGCAGTTTGTCTCTAACTACAACTGATCTTTAGCACAGTAAAATTACAGCACCTCAGACAATATGATCTAATATCGGGTCCACTTGGATTAAAATGGAATTAGAGTTAGTATTTCTTAATGCTGTAATAACTTCCAAGTAACACCTGATAGATCAATGCCTTTGAAGACTGGCCATACAAATCTCATACTAGCTATCCAACATCTGATTGAAGTGGTCATGAGTAATGGTGGAAACAATGAATGTCTGGAAACAGCAACAGAAGCTTACAAAGGTTCTCTAAATCTCAAAAAAAAAAAAATCACTTTCTGAAGTACTGTATTCTGCAAGCAGACATCAAACAGAAAGAAAGTAATTTGTGAAGACATAAGGTCTTCTAATGTGAGGGATTTATTCCTTTGTAATTAGTAAAAGGAGAAAGGTTTTCTTTACCTTTTAGACAAGGAAAAGAAAACAAAGTTTTCATCTGAATTGTGATTGTTTAAATAATGGTAACTCAAAGAAGTTTAAGTTCATAACTGACCAACTATTGCTATTTATTTTTCCCTGTCTTTTTAAAGAAATGTTTCTTGCCATTACCATGAGGTAGAGAGCCATGCAAGTTCGAGATACACAACCAGGGCAGACTATTTTAACTCTTAGTTGAGACAGTATTTATCTGATTACAAGAGAAGGAATATAAGGCCTTGATTTTGCAAAGAAGTTTCTGTAGACTTTTTGTAGGTGGGAAATACAAATAAATGATGGACCTAATTTTCTGGAAGGTTTGGAAACTACCTTAAAAATTCTTGCTTTCATTACTGACAAAATTTCTCCATGTTCAAAATAGTATTCCTTGAAGGAAATATTTGATTACATCTGAAATAACATCTTTTGTTTTATTGTAGAGGACAATATAAAACATTTTTTGTGCTTTTGTGAAGAGTTTTGATGCACCTGAATATGCTTTTTTGGGTAAAAAGTCTCCCTCACCACAGTGGAGAAGTCTAAGAATGGCTGGTAACATCTCAAGAGCCCAAGCTGGAAATGCCTGAACAATAAAAGGACTATCATTCACTTGGTTTGACATAAGATCAAATTCATGACCTCAGGAAAAAACAATCAATGTTACTGGGTAATGTCACCTTTCCAGTTGCATTGTATTTTTTACAGAAGGTAAGGATGGCCTTACCTTTGAACATCAGTGCTCTTCCCTCCATACCTGTCAGCCTCATGCCTATGCAAATCATCAGGGAGAAGGTGAATAGTAGATTTCAGGTACTGAAACAAGTTTAACTCCTGTAATGTCTCCTTCTCTGTCTTGAGTGCAGATGGGAAAACACACAATCAACATACTCATTTTTCTCTTGGATGGTCAGACACCATCTCTGTGGGTAGACAAGGCAATTTATCCCATCAGCCATGGTCCAGACATGTTTTCTCAAGAAGGGGGGAAGAATTACTACTTCAGTTAAAAATCTTTAAAGGAGGCATTTAGAAAACAAGTGTCATGAACTTACAGATTCCTTTCTTGGTGAGGATATAGAACTGATATAATAAACCAGTCAGAACATATGTGAGCTAAGTGGGGTAGAGAAGTACCACACATTGACAAAATACATCTGGAATCCAGACTTTGTATAAGGAAATCAGGCCACAGTGAATATTATATTGTTCCTTAAAATATATTTTATATACATATATTTTATATAGTTTTGGCCTGCAGCACTTGAAGCCCAAAACCAGTGCCAAGATTTAAAATAAGACAGAGAACCTATAGATTAAAGTAATTTTATTATTTTACCTGAAAATAGAATAATTCTTTTAGATTAAAATTGCTTTGCTTACAAGAGAGCTGTTTTGGTCAATGCACAGCTTGCCCACATGCACATGGCAACCTCCAGAGACACACCACATAAAATGAAACATTATAGTATCAGTTGTATGGAAAATTAATCCTAAAGTGCAAATTTGATAATAAAAAAATCAGTATCTGGACCCTTCTGGGAAACACTTAAATTTGTTTACAAAATGGTATAATTTTTCCTTAAAATAAGAATATTACTCTAAACCTATCCTAGACCTAGTCTCCAATAGTGGATTAATGTGCAATATATACATAAAGAAATATAATTATCTGAAAGCAAAACTGTACCTTCCTCAGTATGGCAATAAACACTTAAGTATATACAAAATACTCAGCAAGTTTGTGGACAACACCAAGCTAAGTGGGGCAGTCAATGCACTACAGGGATGGGATACCATCCAGAGGGACCTGGACAACCTCATGATGTTCAATAAGGCCAAGTGTAAGGTCCTGCACATGGATTGGGGCAACCCTAGGTATCAATACAGGCTGGGGGATGAAGGGATTGAGAGCGGTCCTGAAGAGGACTTGGATGGATGAAAAGCTGGACATGAGCTGACAATGTGCACTTGCAGTCCAGAAAATCAACTCTATCCTGGGCTGCATCAAAAGCAATGTGGCCAGCAGATCAAGGGAGGTGATTCTGCTCATCTACTCTGCTCTGGTGAGAACCCACCTGAAGTACTGCATCCAGCTCTGGGGCCTCAAGACAAGAAAGACATGGACCTTTTGGAGTGGGTCCAGAGGAGTGCCACGAAAATGATCAGAGGCTTGGAACACCCCTCCTCTGAAGAAAGGTTGAAAGAGTGGGGTTGTTAAGCCTGGAGAACAGAAGGCTCCAAGGTCTTCAATACTTAAAGGGGGCTTATAAGAAAGATGGGGACAAACTTTTTAGTAGAGCCTCTTGAGACATGACAAGGGGTAATGGTTTTGAACTAAAAGAGAGTAGATTTAGACTGGACATAAGGAAGAAATTTTTTCCAATGAGGGTGGTGAAACACAGGAACAGGTTGCCCAGAGAGGTGGTAGAAGCCCCATCCCTATAAACGTTCAAGGTGAGGCTGGACAGGGCTCTGAGCAACCTGATCTAGTTGAAGATGTTCTTGCTCATTGCAGGCACATTGAACCAGATGACCTTTAAAGGTTTCTTCCAACCCAAACTATTCTAGGAGTCTATGACTCTACGAAAATCTTACTCAGCTCAGCTGGTTTGCTCCTGTGAATGAAGCACTTGCTTTCACCTCACCTGTGAGGGAAGCTCCTGTGTATAAGATTTCACAGTCTGGTATTGAAATGGCACAACCAGATGAGACAGTAGGCAATGCATTGCACATAGAGAGATTGCTCTTCCTCTCCACTTATGCATGCACAGAAGACTCTGGAGTTAAAATCCCTTTGATTGGGTTGTAAAGCCATGTGATATCATGACTACTTAGTTTTATGCTTTCAACTCCAAGTCCCCACTTCTGCAAGTACATATAACACACAGGGACTTATGGCTAGGAGTATTATTTAACGTTTGTGTTTCTTCCTGAATGTCAGTGACTATGTAGATATCAGGCGTACCTTACTGTAGCTTCTGAAAGCACAACAGCCCATTCTCTTTGTTTTGGAAGGCAAGTAATTGTAAGGGGATGAAGGGAATCAGCAAAGCAACCCTCAGGCTTGGGCCACTGAGGAAAGGCTGGTCAGATTGTCCATTGCTGCCACCTACCGTACAACCAACCTACTTCTAATGAGAAATATTCCTCAAGTTTTCAAACTGATTTAACTCAGGGCAGATCTGCTGCTTTAACTGCACTGATATCTTGAAGACCTGGCCTTTATTCCAGACAGGATCCATCTTCCCTAATTTTAGCTTCCTCAAGGTTTGGTTTCTAATCAAACAGAGCTGGCCAGGGCCCTGGGATATCGAGAGAAGACCAACAAATGCGTCACTCCAACATAGAACAGGTGTCCAAGACAGAATGACTCTCCCCTCTGGAGATGCCCATCTCTTTCTTGTTAGACCCTAGATAATCAGACTCAGTTAGATGTCTACATTGGCAATACATGCTTTCCTTGACCTAGTTATTCTGGCTCTCCCTACCCAGGTGAAAGGACATACTTTGGACAAAGAACGGCTTGGCAGGTGTAGCCTTTGTGTTTGGGAGGTTTTCCAGCACAGTTAAAGAAGTCACAATTCATATCTCATCATGTTTCAGACCAACATTATTAAGCCAGCAGCAACAGTTTTGATCAGAAACAGCCTTGATCAAGAGCAAGGGCAGAGAATCTTGGGCTGCAGTATTTAGGCTGAAGCCTGGTTCACAACTTTATTCTTCTTGCTATCAAGAGGAGAGGATGGAGGACGCAAACATCTAACTTACTTACACATAATTGTATACCGTTATAAGTTTCATCAAAGTGAAATTTATCAAATAGATAAAGAAAGAGTGTGTAAGTGTGGGGGATGTGCATACGGATGTGGAAGGAACATAGTCAAGGAAATGCTGTCTATATGGAAAAAGACACCAATATTCCTCAGGGCCAAGTGTACCGTGTATGTTGTGTTCTTAGCATACTGCCTGTATTTCTCCATTACGACTGTACATCTTATCTGCTGGCATTTGAATAGCCAATGTTATCTGATTGGTACAACTTGATCTACTTATATCTAAAGGAACCAGATGGCTCCGACAAAGTAACTCTAAAGATAAAGATGATGTTGAAATGATAAAAATGCCAGTGTAGCACTGGGTTGTGCTAAACTGCATCTCATCAGAATATACACATCAGCATATTTTCAGTAATCTCAGAAAAAATCCAGGTTCCAGCTTTCAATGCCAATTGCATATAAAGCCTTTCATCATGCCTCTGGTTCTCCTGAAACCTGGCAGGTGATCAAACCCCTAACCACTGGACAAATAGTTAGAGAATATGATTCTGGTATTTAGTTCAGGAAAACTTTTGGAGTGACATAGATCCAATGAAGCAGTCAACACCTTTGAGTCAAAGTTTTCATAGCTTTACTCAGCTTTCCTATTATCATCCTCTAATTTTGTAAAAGCTTCTCAAAAACCACAGTCATACTTACCTAGTTGCAGTAAATCCAAAGCATGTAAGCATACCAAGATACATGTATAATACACAGGTAAAGGAAGACATTAACAAAGAAGGAAAGAAGAGATGGAAGTGGAGGGAAAGAATTAAAAGATTTAGTATTCCAGACCATACAACAATATTACTTTGTCTTCATTACCTCACAAGATTAGTTTGGATCCAGCAAGCTGCCACTTTGCATTCATATAGATGAAAAATAATTGCATTTTAAAGCTTGTTTTGGCTTCTGGCTGTCATTTGTTTTTCGACCAATGCAGAAAATGAGAAATGTGGTGATTATGTAAATATTCTAGACCACAATAGATAACAGATACACATTTCATCCCTGATTTTGTGCAAAAGGCTACTACGTGGGGAAACTTTTTTCTGATTTTTAGACTATAGAGCTGCTTGCCACAGGATGTTGAAAAAGTACATGGCTTCAAAAGGAAACTGGACAAAAATGTGAAAAAATGTCTATCAAAAGCCTGCTAGATACAAAGTCAACTCTTCTGACTCATGTGGTCCTCCACTCATAAATTACAAGACACAGGGAGAATACATCTGCTCTCTTCTTACTTTCTGTCCTAGGCACCTGTTACTGGCACTATTAGAGAGAAAATGGACCAGTGGTCTAGGTCAGCTTTTTGACTGATCAACTACACCCATATTTTTAGAGCAGCTGGAAGAACTAATGAGGTCACTGCTAATGTTGAAACCGAGTGTATGACCTCTGTTTTCAGGAGAACAGCAAGACGTGCTGCTCAGCTAACATCTAAACCCAGAAGACCTCAGAAATGGGTGGCTGCACAAAGTCACCCAGTTCATCTTCTCTGTGTTAATGTGGGGAAATTGATTTGCCTGGACTTCCAATGATAACATGGTGAGGGGATTTATCCACTTACTTACATAATTTCAGTAGCATCTTGAATCAGGGTGTTTTATATAGAACAAAATGTTTTATTTAAAACACACAGGATGGGAAAGCTTTACCCCTGATCCTTTTCAGACATTTAATAAAAAGAAATGCATATACCGTGGACCGTTCCAACATCTGGCAATGATAGAAAGACATGGTCACAAGCAAAATTGTGCCCACTTTCAGCATGCTGAGGAGAATTTACAATGACATATATTCATTATATTGTGAATGTAGTCAGCTTTGATGCATTATAAACCTGCACATTATAAACCTTGACTGAAGAGTCTGTGAAGTGAGGTATTCAGGTTTATATAAAAAAATGTAAATTATTTGCATCCTTACATCTCTCAATTTATTTCTTTATGAAAATCAATAAAGAATAAAATAACAGTATACCTGTCCCCTATGTAGCATATATTTTGGATTCCTATAGGTTGAAGACAGTGTATATTAAAGGGAAGAGCTATGCCTGGTGAGAAGTTTAGTCCTGGTAATTTGAAATTAAGAGGCTTCAAGATAACCTGTTTGGGGAATTTATGTTATTCATCTGTCATACTCTTAGCACAGGAACTTGTACTAAAAGTAGTGAAGAAACCACTTCCCAGCAGTGGAAACGGGTACTGCAGGGCTTTGTGGGAGCACAGAGGTGCCAGGGCCACCCCACTGGTGAGTGACAGGTCACTTTCCTCCCAGGTCTAGAGCCATAGGTTAGTTGTACTGGCACAGGAAGGTTTGGGGTAGAAACAGCACACTTCAGACAAATTAGTTAGTGAAAACATGGTGATTATCAAGCCATGGTGATTATTGATTTAGTAACCCAGTATATCCTGTGTTGTCTTTAAATGCCACTTCTCTAGGGCATCTCAACCTTCAATTTCGAACATTGTTGATGGGGTGGTACTTTGAAACAACTGGGAGATCTTCTCACTAAAAATAACCCTTTTTGGTTATTTTTTCCATGTGAGTAGATTTTAAACACTAGGTGTCAGTCAGTCACCTCACAAAAGCAAACTCTCAAGCGATAGCACATTTGTCTTTAGAAGCAAAAACTTTTAAAGAGAGCATGTACAATAATGTACACATTAAATAATAACAGCAGCAATGCCAAAGCCAGGTGAGGCAATTATTCCACAGGGCTGTTTAGCAGTCACAGAGATCACAGAGGGGAATGTGGAGAAAACCTTTTTGTACAAAGACCCTTGCACACACTGTGGTGAGTATTCACACTGTCTCTGTAAAATCTTTGTTAATTTGCTGTCTAATGCTACAGGTGAATGGTAAATTCCTCTGGTAAACTACTCATGCTACTTCAGCTTCTGGACCATTTGTAAAAAACTTCTGTTTCAAAAAAAAGGATGCCCATCAGCTAGGTTGAAAAACAGGAGTTCAAGCATCACTCTTCTGTTCTGCATTTCCTCTTAGCTAAGTTAGGACATGGTGCAAGAGATCATGCTACTGAATTTCAAGAAGTTATGGGTCCCTATTGTTTTTCTAACCTTTGGAGGTTGCTCCCCAAAGGGCATCATTGGTATAGAGAAAGTTATGCCTGCAGCCAAGCTGTTGTGGCAACTGAGGGCTGTTTAAGCAAAATGCTTGTCTTGACAATTACATTGTAAGACTGAGCAAACTTGTTAGATCATATATGTGCCTCACTGCTAGTGTTTTATCCCCCAGATTTTAGGCCACACCCTTCTGATATCATATCAGTCATTTTGGTTTAACATTCCTTTGCCAAAGATATTTTCAAATGTCTTTGAGCTGTATGTTCCAGTTCAAAGTGACTGGCCCTTTCACACATAGTGTCTCTTACTACACCATGCACAACAAATAAGGCAATTTTTGCCTCAAAGCTCAGAAGAAAAAGAGTCTACCTGCAATTAAAACAACACAACTTATTAAAGTATTGAACATTTTGCCAGTTCTCCAGCAAAGAGGCCAGCAGTCTGGTGGTGAACTCTAGCAAGAGTCACTGGACTTCATGAGTCAGGCTCCTCAGGCATCTCTGCACTGAGGATCTTCAGTTTTGTGCATCTGGCTTTTAGTGATCTGGTACTACAAGAGAAGTAAATACCCGAGCTGTCTCCATAGAAAAATGGTATACAAGATGAGTTGTTTGCTTAAGCACTGCTACGTGACTACAGACATACTGCCTCAGGACCCAAACTAATATGTCCTCACTTTGCTCCCAGAATGGATATGTAGGGTGGTATTCTGCTGCCTCTCCTCTGTGTGACTTAGGCACCCAGCTTTCCTTTCGGATTGCATCAGGGACCTGTCTCAAATGCTCATAGCTCCACTAGATGTCAGGGCACATACATCCTCTGGGTCATCTAACCAGTGTCTGAAATTTGTCTTTGTAGTTACAGAGTTTTAAACTATTATCTTTAGCTACATTTTTATTCAGAAATATCAATAATCCTCCAAAAATCTGTTAATTATTCTTGGAACACTCTCAGACTCTCTTTCTTTCCTGGAACCATACATGTGTATCATTTCAAACACTCAACTACTTTTAAGACAATGTCACTGCGTCGCTCAAATGGAAACTTACTCTAGAGTGTATGAAGAAATGTATTTTACAATTCTGATCTCTACTTTTTTACACATACATTTAAAATTACTGTATCTCTGTTGTGAGACTGTAAGGAGAAATGTCTTTTATGACATGCTGACCGCACAATACATGATTTTTTTCATCCAGCCTGTGAGATCCCAGGATGCTAGTCTTATGCTGCTCTCGACTATCTGATCCTAGGGTACCAGAGGTTGGGTTAGTGCAGCTTCCTCCACGTGTCAGTCCACAGGATGAAGGACCACTGAAGACATGTCGTCAGAGGAGAGAGGTAACAGCTTCCAGACTGAAAGAACAGAGCTGGATTTTTCACTGCTCTGTACTTTGTGAGGCAGAATACAGCCATGTGCAGGGCTACCCTGTGAGAGCAGTTTGCATTTCCACCCACTCTTCACTCATCCAGCCTGAGCATAGGTCACTGCAGAAGGCGAGGGGACTGGAGAACCAGTCCCTTTGATGTCTAGACGATCACTGCGTTTGAGCCTTTTTTGTATTATTTAGTTTGTTTGATCTCACATCAGGGCTTTAATACATTTTTTCCTGCTGATGTGAAGAAACAGCAATGAATTAGCTCCTCATCTATGTACCTGTCTTCCTGCTGTGATCACTTGGCCGTCCTTTCTTGTTCCCTTTACTTCAGGGTAGTTTTTCACCTGCACATCATCATGATGGCCATGACAGCCCCTCAAATCAATAAAAACTAGACATATTCGTACAGCAAGCCTTCTACCAAGAAAAGGCTGCCTTGTGTGGAACAATATGCAAACACTTTTACCCAGATCCATCCCACTTAAGTAAGGTGCCTCTGTTAGAAAACCAGAACCCCTCTGAAGCCATGGAGAAAGACAGATAGATTCCTCCAAAGGATGGTTCATTCTACCTGAGGATGTCTGTTTCCTTCTACTTTTCTCCCTGGACTTCCAAGAGCTCCCTCTTACTCTCCATCTTACTACAACAACTCTAGTTCAACTCATAAAGCTGATTGGAAAGAAATAAGGGAAAAACATTAGCTATATCAAAGATGTAGCAGCACAAGTAGGAAACGTAGTTAAAAAGTAGAAAATGGAAAGATGGAGGAAAGAAGTGTAATGGTGAATAAGAAAATGGCTTTCAGGTGCCCTGTGTCCTCAGATCTGTCATCAGAAAGTGCCTGTCTTGACTATATATACCTGTTAGTTTGAAAGTTCTGTCACTTTCATAAATCTTCGTTTGACCAGATGCAAGACTGATAAGAATCACCAAAAACATCCTCCTGATTGCTTGAAATAGCCATTTATGACTCTGCCTAAAGTCAGTTCAGAAGAGTGGGATGAATTTTGGACTCATTATCTGCTTGAAGCCTGAGATTGACCTGGTGTCATGAGTACTGTCTTTGCTTCACTCAGAACCAGAGCTCAGAACATGGAGCATGTGATACTAAGCTGATTTGATCTGTGAGATACAGCCATAAGCAAAAAATTATATCCTTCCAAATTATCATGTGGGTCTTTTGTTCCAAACCGGCTATACAAAGCTGAATTTGATGTTTTACTGCTAAAGTAAAACAAATGAGCACTGTAACAAAAGAACTCTATGTTCTTTGCCTATGGGGATCCTTCCATGGCTATGAAGGTTGAATGAATTGGCCTGACACAGACTCTGCCCTCTCCCTTGATGACTACTTCTTTAATGTTTGTGAACACTGAATATTTATCAGTCTTTTACCTTCAGTCAAACTCTAGCTGAATCTGACTAACAGGATTAAAAGGAAAAAAGAAGAGGTGACTGAAAGACATAGGTCCATATACACACACAGCATGGTCAGTCCAACCTCATTTATCTAATAAATCAGGTTCAAAGTTCTTGAAGACACACTATTACTCTGAAAAGTGAAATTATCAAAATACTAATATACCATGCATAAGATATGACCTTTAATGAGGTTAGATAAATTTATTGAACTCAATTCAATTAGTCTCACGCATACTTAGAAAATCTAGAAAATCAGCTAATGAGCTGATTGGTATGCTTCATACTTAATAATAACCTTGAAGACTAAATTCTATTTTTGCAATCTATTTTTGCAGTCAGTAAGGAATAAAAGAATTCACAGACTCAAAATGCTGAATTTGGTTTTTTTGCCTCTGTAAAAGATCTCTTATTAAGTGAAGCTGAATGAAAGGGCTCTGAAAAAAATCGTTTTACAATGCATGTAAAAGCATGACATTATTTGTCAAAGAAACCAAGTGAAATAAATACTGCGCTGTTTGGAAGTAATATAAGTTTATTAAATAAATTTAAAAATAGATTTAAAAAGCATGTAACTCGTTATTGTGGTTGCATACATCCTAAAGATGTGTTCAGCTCTCTGTGTCATTAAAATATAATTTTTGCACTTGTGAATGCAAATCAAACTATCATGTAAACTTTATGAGGGCACACTAATCTTGCTCCCAAAGAAATTAATAATAAAGTTCTCAGTGAGTGTACGGTATTTCTTTATTTCATCGAAACACTGGGAAGTGCGTACAATTCTTCCACAAAAGCTGGCTGTTCAATACAGCAAGATAGAGACTGTTTTCAGAGTCCAGTGCCATCCATAGAAGGAGGAAAATCTAGATGCCACCTGGCTGCCACATCAAAATGAAAATATACTTTCCTTGGTTTAAAAAAGAAGTATAATTATGCAAGCAGGACTATCTCATAACAAATTTGAAGGTCCTGAAACAAATGTTATTTCAATATTACAAAAATCACATAGGAGACAAGATTAAAAGATATTAGTTTTGGTTGACTGGCTGGGGGTTTGTTTTGTTTCCGTTTTGTTTCATTTTTTTTTGCCAAAACTAGATGATACATGATATAAAGCAGCAATTTGATCTGTTGGATCATAACACAAACATCCTGTCAAGACAAACTGATGGTCTATCTTGTTTTTTCCTATGTAGTGTGTGGGTGTGCTTTTTATCTATTTATTTATTGGTTTCAAGAATGTTTGGAATTAATAAGAAGGTAATAAATAGTAAACCAGAAAATATTATGACATTGTAAAATTTCAAGGTGTATCAGTGGCTCAAAATCTGCATTCAGATCTGGTTGTCCAACCTAAAAAGAATACAGTAAAACTAGAAAGTGAAAGACAAGAGTGGTGAAAGGTGTGAAGTAGTTTACACCTGAGAAGGAACTAGGTGGTCTAGGGTCCTTTAGCCTGGAACAGAGGTAGTTAAGGGGAAGGATGGTTGTACTGGCTATAAACTAAACAACCAGTTATAAACTAAACAAATCAGATACATCTCTTCCAATAACATGCATTGTTAAGCTGTAAAAATCTTTGCCAAGGAGTGCTGTGGATACTGATGGCCAACACAGGTTCAAAAGGTGATTAAAAAAATCTCATATAGTAACCTGTGATTCACCAAGTACTATCAAGCACACTTCTGTGACTGAGGAAGCCCCTGAGCTACAGGCAGCCAGACAGGGGGAGGCTGCATGCTACACTTGCCCCTATCTTACATCCTTCCCTTGGCCTTTTGTGCTATGCCAGCTGAAGGACTGGTTGGGTTGGCAGCACCAGGTGCCCTCCCCACCTGCCCTGGGACCTGATCCTTGGCATTGAGTCCTCCAGATTGAATACGGAGGGGCTAAGGGGCCGCCCTGTTGGCCTGGGGAGGAGTGGGCTTTTGGAAGACCAGACTATGCTCTCCTTGGAAGGGAATACAGAGGAGGTTCTAGAGCTGATCTCCTGCCTCTTCTTTCTTGTGCAACTCTTGGCAAGAGAAAGAAAATATATAGTCTTTGAGGTATAGATAAGCTCATCACGTTTGATAGGGGTGTGAGCAGGTGTGGTCCATATCTTCTTCCTGTAATCTGTGCACTAAAAGACTATAGAAAGTTCCTCAAAATGGTGAACAAGGTTGGAATATAACCTGGCACAGTAACAATGTTCTACAGAACAGTTACCCATGATTTTGGGCAGGGGCACATGACCTTCTGCAGGCCTTTTTTAATGGCCATACTAACAGGGTTTTTACCTCTGGGTTGTGGGTGCAGGCACAGCACTGGCTACGGCAGCTCTCATCTCTGCATGAGGACATCTGCCATGCAGAAATGTGTCATCTACAACTGGTGGGTAAGTTTCATGTTTTACTCCTTCCTTCATCTTCTTCCTACCCCCTTGGAAAGAAAAATACTTGTCCAAAGATGTCGCCTAAGCATGGATGTGAAACAGAGAGAATCCATTTTGTTCAAAACAAAACTTTAAACTTGCTCAGTGTGTTCTGTTATCTCTGTTTTGCTTCTTGAAAGGAGATAATGAAATTGGAGATAAGAGAAAAAAGAAAAACTAAAAAAGGCCTATCTTGATCTGTTTGTTTTTTCCCTGCAAGTACTATGTATTAGGTGTCACTAAACTTTGTTTCTCTTGCTTAATGTGACATTGACTTCAGCAGAAATTATTAGGCACTTTTGTTATTTGTCCAGCTTATCATCCTTACTAATCTGAATTTATTCATCCTTAATTTAAAATTGTATTTCAACACAGAACTGGTACAGCATGAGCCTGACTGACGCTTAATTCACTTTCCACTGTGAGAGGAATGGCAGACACCATCTGCAGCCTGGGCTGGCTCCACTGACGCAGCTACTAGCCCACAGAAGTCCTTACAGCATAAGGTGGTCTGCTTCCTTCAGTGAAAGCGTGAGGAAAAAACTCATCTTTCATATTTTCAAGGTTGATAACTGATAGATGAGGAGACAACCTGAAAACTTCCACTTCACAGGCTTGGACTGAAGGCAGCAATGTACATCAGGGGAAAGTAAGATAAAATAGAGGCATTCTGTTACAGAGTTGTTTTTCACTCATGCAGAAGAGTGGTGAATCAGTGCATGAGTTACAAGGCACTGAGCATTCAGGCTGTCCCTTCCTTAGCTGTGAGTGAAGGTGTCCCAGTTTGGTCTTCTTGGCACATAAGTGAACCGAGAAACCTTCTGCTCTGAAAGCTACTTAGTTAAAACAATATAAACGGGTTTATATGGGAGAGGAGCAGTGCAAAGGAGGAGCAGTGGAGGTGGGAAGCTGGTATTTATTGCTTCAAAATCACTTAAAGATAGAATTTGCTTCCTTTAGAAGTGCTTTTTATCGGCAGTGAAAATTGATAGAGACGTGACATACCAACCTCTTGTGAGTGTAAAATCCCAGGAAGCCCTTTTTACTTAGACTCTCCAAGACTAGTTTTTATGACTACTCCATATCATTGAAGCACTTTCTATTGTAAGCCTGTAACTGAGACTGGGTAAGGGGTTGGCTCAAACATTATTTCACTACAGTCATCCATGGATTGCTGAAACTCTGTGTAGCTGAATGGATATGAGAAAAGAAAAACATGGAATATAACTATCTAGCTATGAAATGTCAATGTAGCATAAAAACTACTTTGCCTACACTCACATGCACAGGGGCTCTGTCATACCCAAACACCAAGTTAAAGGAGAAAATGGAAAAGTCAAAGGAAAAGCAGATATAACTTTTCAGCATGATTTTCCATGCCAGTACCACATTTTAAACTGAAATAAAGAGAAAAATTAATCTTGAAAAAATGTTCTGTAACAAAAGCAAGATCCTTCTTTCCAGCCCCAAACCAATATGATCATTTCATGAGCCCTCCCAGCCTCTACTTGCCCTTTCCAGATTGCCTTCTAAAAAATACTAACAATAAAAAGACCCTAAATACATGTTCTTCCCCTTGAGATCTAATTTGATAAAAACTGCCACCTCCATTCCCCATATGCCTGCTGGTCATGGCCATCACAAAGTTAATACTATTACCAGAAATGAGCTCAACTTAACTCAAAACATGTGTTTGTCTGTACAATGGTATTTTAGAAAACTTTGCTTATATTTCCCCATCTTCAACTTTTCTATGGTTTGTTTATTCGAAAACAACATTTGAAATTCAATTACATTTACTGTAATTCTGAGAAGGGCCCCTGCTTCCTTTTTGAAACAGCTCACAGAGAAAACAAAATGGGGGCTGTCAAGAAAAAAAAGCAAGCTGCTGCTGGTGCAGAAGACTATCTGTAGAGGCTGGTTTTCCCCTTCTTCCTTTAAGCAGATATACCTATTTAAGAATATTATCTTGTGCATACCTCACTTCCAGTTAGTCTTGTACTGAAGGGTCCTCTCAACAGCCAGTAGTAACTGCAGCTGGATCATATGGCAACAAAGCAAGATGTCCTGGCTGAAGAGTTTCCCCCCAGCCCAAACATAACTGATATTTATGAAAAAACGTACAAAGACCCAAACTCAACCTAGACACAGTGACCTAAGATACCACACTGCTTTGACCATACAGTCCTCTTTTAGAGTGTTTTTGTATGATTGCTCTTCTAGATACAGGGAATCTCCAGTGCAATTAGTCATTAAAAGGCACAAGAACATTTTGTTATTAGCTCAGATAGCAAAAGATGATTGACATGAATCACATTCCCTAATGCAAAATCCTCTTCCCTTAGGGCATAGGATTACCAGATCTCCAGAGTCTAGAACTGCATCTCCGTCCCCTTTGCTGTAGGATCATCTATAAAATATATAAATAAGTCTCTTAACTCTCCCCTGCACACATGAGCAGCTTTCCCCTCAAGACTTGCTTTAAAGCTTCAGTACTACTTGGGGCACAAATAACATAACAGTAACAGAACAACTACCTTCTGAAATTTGAGATTCTGGTACCATTTTCCAGAATTACAGGTAAATTGAGGCTTGAGGGAGCAGAAACATCTTGAGCTAGATGTATGATGGGCAGCCATTTGGTCAATGCAAGGGAGTATCATTAAATGTACATTTAATTCCCTACTTTCTTTGCCACTGTGAAGTCTTCCACAGTCGCAAAAGGCCCAGGCTCTCCTCAGGCCGTTATAACCCATTCTGGTATACTGGACTAAGCTAATGGCAGGCAGGATACAAAGCTCACACAAAGTGTCCCGCACTGTCTGTTGAGTATTGACACATCATCGCTTTTAGGGAGACCCCAAAATTTCAGATGGATGAACATGACATGCGAGTTCTTAGTAAGGCATGTTGGATAGATGTGAAGGGTTTCCACTACACTAGAAATTCACCTCTAGTCAACATGGGAAAGAAAACAAATGAAATCTTATTAAATAAAGTATGTGGGAACAACAAAAAATTAAAACAATAGGCATAAAGTACAAATATTGAACTCCACTACAGACTTTAAAAAACATGCAGGATTACTATCACTTTGCATGACAATGGAAAGAAAAAATATGTATAAGAAAAAAATTCTGGTGTTGAATTTTCATCACATTTTTCATCTTCTGAAAAAGTTGAATTTGCTATGATGGGCTGAAATAAACAGGCAAATAGGTCATGTTACAGTTGGTTGGGGTTTTTTTGTTCAAAACTCAAACCAGAAGACTGAATGAGTGAAGTTATTTTTCCTCTGAAATTTTATGTTCATAGACTTTTACATATATGGGTTCACTTGAGAGCAGATGAACGAAATTGTAAAACACCACAAGAATGGCATGAATCAACATAATCTTGCACCAACTGGTAGTATGTAAAAGGGAAGTCTGGGGTTTGTGAAACCTCAAGAAACAGAGAAAAGTAAGCATGCTTTTACTAAGCATGTAAATTTTTGCTACTTTCTCTATTACTTGAAATAGTATTTTTTAACAATTTAGAACTAATTAAAATAAAGACTATGAATAAATACGCAGCACTAACCAGAGCCCTTCATCAAGCAAGACATGTTTACGTGTAATCCTTGCATATTTTTATGAAGGCAGCACTGCTGGTAAATATAGATGCTTGAACTTCAACTAATACCCAGTCTGGAAAAGCTGTCAAATGACAAAACCAAAAGCTATATACTGAATATATACACTTACCAGAGTGGCACTTTATAAGTGTTCAGAAGATTTACCTGATCAAATCTTTCACATTTAAGACAATTTTATCTTTGTGAAAAACACACCAAAGCAAAATGTTGTCAAAAAAGAAAAAAAACATTTTTAGATTTCATTTGTCATTTTTCTACAAGAAAAGTAATAAAAATGACAGTTACCTGTAAAAAAAATAATGTCTGTCATACTCTCATTTTTAACTGGAATATTTGAATATTAAAAAAGCTTTGTTAGGTTTATGCAGGAATATGCAGTGACACAAGGTTTGTCAGGAGCGACATTGTCTTTTATGAAAGCAGCTCACAGACCTGGAAAAAACACAGAGAAGCTATTAAGCATCAAACCTTTTACAAGGCTGAAGTGGACGCAACAATCCTAAGGCTTCACAGAGGCTGCATACAACTGCTATAGGTTTAACATAAGGATGTTAATCAGAAAGTTGTAGTGAAAAGAGATGTACCACAGAAGGAAGTGGTAAGGTCTTAAACCTTGTCATAAAGAGACAGAACTGATGTCAAATATGAACTTGAATGAATAAAACAGATTGACCATTGAAGAAACTCGAAATAGATGACTACTCTTCTGAAACCATGGTAAGCCAGGGTGACTCATTGTTTCCTTTAATTTGCATACAGATGAAATAAGAATTTAGGCTAATCAGATCCAATGTGTTTTCTTTGGGGGATAGAGGAGGGGAGAGGACAGGGAAGAAGAGGGAAAGGTGGAGTGTTTTGGGGTTGTTTTGTTTTGTTTTCAAGGAGAGAACTAGATTGTTTCCACATCTTTGGGAGCCCACCAGCATTCCAGATATAAATATGCAACATGAATCTCAAGCATTGAAATGCTGGAGTATATGCTGGTAACAGCTGGGGCAGAAAGGAGGACACTTCAGACCTTTCTGTTGAGTTTTCCATGGGGTCTAAAGGATTGATCCCAAATCCTTCCACCCTGTTAGATATTCCAGGGAGCTAGTTTTTGTCAGCATATTCTTTTGGTTTTACAACATGAAAATATAAACTTCTAATAGCTCAAATAATTCAGCTATAATCAGGACCTCCAGGCAATTTCTTAAATACATGAATTATCCTCATGACTTGCACACATAGCCTTACA
The DNA here is from genome assembly GCF_031877795.1 of Strix aluco. Taxonomy (NCBI): domain Eukaryota; kingdom Metazoa; phylum Chordata; class Aves; order Strigiformes; family Strigidae; genus Strix; species Strix aluco. Next base: position 61,866,085 of record NC_133932.1, read on the forward strand.
CATGCAAGCAGATTAGTTGAAAGGAATGATACATCTTCAGCGGGAGAAAACAAATTTGTGAGTTTGGGTATGGAAGAGATATCTTGCCAGTTCTGTGGCCTTCATTTGAGAGTTCTTTAAAGAGTACTAAATTATTTATTTTATCATGGGGAATAGTTATAAATGTTTATAAAATATCTAGTTTATCATTTGAAACAATTATAAAATATTTTATAGACTATGATATATAAATAGGTTATAAAGTTGTAACATAAGTTGGTCTGGATCTTCTCTTTATATTGACATCTCTGCTTAAGAATTATCAATACCTAATTAGCATTGGGAATACAGACAAAGCCACCACCAGGAACAATTAAATACAAGCTTTTGCTTTTCAAGTTGACAAATGCATATGATGTCTTCGTTTGCAACAAATGCTGTAACAGAATTGAGGTTATACATATGCATACCATTTTGAGATTTAGAAATCAGTGATGAGTCCATCCAGACCAGCCAGTGGTCAAAGCATTCTGAAAGACTCTGGATGCTCCGAGAGTTGTCACCACTGTGTGGGTGATGTCGTGACACTGGCTGACAGCACTTCTCAGATCAGGCATAAAAATGCACCCTGGCAATCTAAGGCTGCCAAGCATCCCAAGGTAGAAAACATCAGGCATTGCTCTGGCTAAAATTTCAGTTTCAGTGTGTTGACTCTTTACTCCTTCCTGTGCCCTGCAGTATGTGGGACTGCTTAATCTGCCAGTGGGGCAACCAAAGTTCAGGAGAAAATTAAGAGTTCTCCACAGATAACTCTGCTTCCACAAGTTTTGCACACAAAATTTGAGGAGTGTCAAAGTAATCAAAATGGCCATTCATATGCTCAGCTAGGCACGTGTCTGATTTTACTGAGCTTATTTAATTTTCTAAATCACTTGGGGCATAAGCTGGTATAAATGCAAGAAATTCATATAATGAAACTAGAATTTTATGCCTAGGAAAAATGCCAAGATTCATAACCATTCTCCCAGCTAAATTCTACTTTGCCTGATTTTCTGAATTAAGTGGTGGTAATTATGTGCCTAATATGCATTCCTAGTTAACATGCTTGTCTCTATAAATTCAGTAATTGCTTATTCAAACAAGGCAACAGGCATGTAACACATAATTGGCATGCACAATTACCTCATTTGCATCAGCAGTCACTGTAATTTCATGTCACACTGGTTATGCGTGAAATCATGAGTGTATTTTGGAAGACATTTGAAACCAAAATGCAAAACAGAGACACAACATAAGTTTCTAAATCAATAATCTTTTCCTCTCACTTTAAAAAATATTTTACTTCCATGGTGCTAGTCTTAATTTTTATGTATTTACCTGCGCGTATTTATTTTTACTTTCCTTAGTTCACTGTCCTTTAGTCAGGTCTGTAGAAGACTCTGCGTAACCAGTCCTGTCAGAGGGGTAGAGAGCCTGGGTCTGCCTGTGTCAGCTAAATGGTGCTTATGTTCTTCCATGTGTGTTCAAAGAGGCCTGCCATTTTCAATAAGCAAAGGCTGAAGTGTTACTGATTGTCATTGATTTGTTATTGATTTAAGTTGATTTGGGGGTTTATGATAAAATGATCATAACTAAATAACCAAATAGAATATTAGTTTTATAAAACTTAGAGAATAATTGTATATTTTTTAAGTAACCATGGAAATATTGTGTAACCATGTAATCAGTTATGCTGCTATGAGCTCCTTTGTAAAGTCCCAAACCA